>NC_059159.1:162311587-162614617 GCF_019923935.1 Bubalus bubalis | reverse complement strand
TCTATTTTATATTCTTTTTCCATATAGGTCATTACAGAGTATTGAGTAGACTTCTCTGAGCTATACAGTAGGTTCTCATTAGTTATCTGTTTATATATAGTAGTATATATATATGTCAGTCCCAATCTCCCAATTACCCCTCCTGCCATACCCCTCCAGTAACCATAAGTTGATTTTCTGCATCCCATTGTTGGGATTTCTAGCTCACTTTTTATTTGCAAACTTCTGTAGTTACTTTTCCTGGCACCTTAACAGCGTGTGTCCCGTTGGGTTCTCAGCCTGTCCAAATCGCTGAGTTCTCAGGTTGGCGCTCAGAGCTCTTTTCTTTCCTCTCTCATTGCTGGCCATGTGAGAGAACAGAAACCGCCCTAACACAGCAGAACTTTGCTTATTTCAGTTGAGAGTGAACAGTGATTTTTCTGTTGCTCTGAGTAATGTTTTAGAGTAGTGCTTCTCCACTCTGCTTTTCACCTGGACCCACATTCATGGGTGACAGCCCACCTGTGGGTGCACCCAAGTCCATAAAGTCCTGCTGCTGTGAAGACTCCTCACACCCCTCGTCCCTTTCTCTTCCTTTGAGAGAGGGATGTGATGCAGTGTCACTGTTGAGTCACTGCTTTAAACTGATGTTCACGACTTTTATTCCAGACTTAGGGGAAAAAAAATCCATTAGTTTTGGGGGTTGTTTTGGTCACTTAAAAGTTGCTTTAATTTCGCTTTTCATAATCTAGGTTCCTTTGGCGGCATTCGGTTATACCTGCAGGAGTTGATTACCATTACCCAGAAGGCTTTACAGTCTCAGTCCTGGAAAATGAAAGCGCAGGGTGCAATTGCCATGGCGTCAATTGCAAAGCAAACCAGCTCCCTGGTACCTCCGTATCTGGGAATGATACTGACCGCATTACTACAAGGCCTAGCTGGAAGAACGTGGGCAGGAAAGGTAAAGGAACCATTCATGCCCAATTAACCTAAGGTATCCTTAAAGGATTATGACTTCATCCTTCACTTTTCATTTTCTATAAAAATTAAAATGCTGTTTTGTGGGACAAAAGATGGATGGTGTTTGTGAACCAGACAGATTTCCTAGGCAGTGGGAAGCCCTGGGTAAACTTTGATTAAATGTGGTATTTCATCAGAGTATAACCCACATGTCCTTGAATAGTGCACAGTAATGCTGGGGGTTGATTTTTATTTATCCTGTTCAACTTTCCAAGGTAAGGCTTAACCCAGGTGTTCATCCTTTTGTCCCTGTTGACCTCATGAGCAGACCATCAGGATTGGGCATATGTGAAATTGAGTGGCCAGGCCAGTGTGTCTAAACCCCCGAGTTCAGGATGCACGTCTCTGGGGCCTGTGAATTGGTCATTTTTTATAGACGTTGGTGGTAGGTTAACACAGTGACTGTATCGTGGTGAGCATGAGACTGTGGCATCATATATAGTCTGCTTGGCATGGTGGAAGCCCTGGTGGCCCATGCAGAGCTGTAAATGAAGTGGGGGCCTCAGAGTCAGAACCAGTTCTGATTCCATTGTTAATGCTTCTGCCTCTATGCCCTTGGGCAAGTCGGTTCTCTAGGCTTCACGCGGTGGAGATGAGGACAGTTATCCTGCTTCCATGGTCTGGAGAAAAACTCTGTGGTGTGCTCGTTAAACGAAAAGTGTGTTATCGATGTGGTGACTGGTTAATTTTTGTTGCCATAATTTTTAGATACTTCTGAGGTAGTTGTAGTCATGTGCAGAGAATGTAAATGACACATGGGTGCTTATCTTTTCCTCTTTCAACCCTTTAGGAAGAACTTTTGAAGGCCATTGCCTGTGTGGTGACAGCTTGCAGGTAAATGTTCCTTCAGTGAATCAGACGCCATTTCTTAAACTGAGCCAGAAAGCTGCAGCCTTTATTAATTGTTTGATGCTTTTGTGTGGGTCGTACAGTGCAGAGCTGGAGAAGCCTGTGCCCGGTCAGCCCAGCACAAATGAAATCCTGCAGGCTGTTCTGAAGGAGTGTGGCAGAGAGAACCCCAAGTACAAGATTGTAGCAATCAGTTGTGCAGGGGATGTCTTAAAGGCCACCAAAGAAGACAGATTCCAGGAGTTTGCCGACATCGTCATACCTCTCATCAAGAAGGTAATGCCTGCCCTCTTCTTTCAGGTCTCGTTTATAGTTTAAAAGATTTTTTTAAAAAAGGAAAAGATTTTCCTGTGTCCTCTTTGCACGTTTTATTAGGATTCATGTAGCTGCAAATTGCAGGAGATCCCAAAACATCATGGCTTTAAGCAAGACAGACGTTTGTCTCTCACATACTAGTTTTGGGAGTCTGGCTCTTTACAGCTCCCAGCTCTGCTATCCCTGGGCGGTGGCCACTGTCTTCACAGTCCACCGTGTGTCTGCGTTCCAAGCGGGTGATGGCAGAGGAGATGGAGAAAGAATGAAAGGTCAGAGTAGGCACATCAGATCTCTTTTAAGGGCAGCTCCTGGAAACTGTGGCAGGGCCTTTTCACTTCTCCCGTCGGTCAGTGCTTAGCCAGATGGCCATACCTGGCTGCAGATGAGGTTGCAAACAGTAATCTTCATTTTAGGTATCCATTTCCCCTCCATGGGATAATGGTGGAATTTTTTTTTTTTTTCAACAAAGCAGAGGGCTTCCCTGGAAGTCCAGTGGTTTAAGACTCTGCACTTCAGTGCAGTGGGTATGGATTTGATCCCTGGTCAGGGAACTAAGATCCCACATGACATGTGGCATGGCCAAAAAAAAATAAAAAACAAAGCAGAAAGATGAGTTTATTGCAGAGATTTCATCCTGAGAGGCAAGACTTAGGGCTGCGGGACCAGTGAGTTCCTGAGTCTGGTGTTGGAATGGACAAATAGTCTCTCTCCTGGTGGGAATGAGCTTTGCGTTGCAAGTCTGGGCAGCAGCCAGCCCAGGCATCCCAGAGTGAAGACAGGGAGCTCAGTGTGCCGCTGTTGACTGCCTTTGCTACAGATTGGGTGACTTTGATCAAAAATGGACCTTGATTTCTTTTGGATAATGAAGTTCTTGTTTTTAAAGGTTGGACACTGATTCAGAGAAAGAAGGGTATGGTTTACCAATTTTTTTTTTTTTTTTTTTTTTTTTTTTTGAAACACAAAATATTTTAAATAACATTTTTATTTGGTTTCTTGTGTTGCTGCTATTTTGCAGTTGTAAAAAAGTTGTTTAAATAATTTCTGTTACATACATAATGGTAGTGTATGGATTTGGGAGCCCTGTATTTTAAATGCATTATTTCACCAGCCAGCTGGACAAGTGACCTCCCAGCTTGTTTCCTTATCTTATAAAGACAGAGTTTGGATTTAGATCATTACCGAGTTCTTTCTCCTTTAATTCCATGACTGTAATGCCACCCTTTGTGTGTTGTGCTCAAAATACTATATATACAATAGGTTTTTTCACCTTTTCCCACAGAGTCCTTTACAGGATCACCCAAATTTATTGGAGAGATGTAGTCTTCCTGTTCAAAATTCTTTTAATGAATAGGGCGACCCATGGTAGAGAATTTAGCATTTAATTCCTGGTTAATATCTCATACTCTGGTACCCTGAATGTTTTAATAGTATACTTGTAACTTCAAAGAAAAAACAATTTTTAATTTGCTTTCTTTTTCTTTTGCCTTCCAGAACTCACCTGAAAGCACTGGAGTCCGGACTACCAAAAATGAAGATGAGGATGAGAAGGAGAAGGAGCTCCAGCTGGAATCTCTGCTGGGCGCCTTTGAGAGCCTGGGCAAAGCCTGGCCCCGCAGTGCGGAGACGCAGCGTAAGCAGCGGAGCCTGCGTTCCGAGGGGTGCTGCTGCAGTCAGGGGTCACCTCGTGAGAGCGGGGCGTCCTGTGTGACGCTTGAGAGCGGGGCGTCCTGTGTGACGCTTGAGAGCGGGGCGTCCTGTGTGACGCTTGAGAGCGGGGCGTCCTGTGTGACGCTTGAGAGCGGGGCGTCCTGTGTGACGCTTACAGCTGCCGTTTCCTGTGGGGCCTGACTGAGGAATAGAGAGGGCTGTCCAATATAAATGTTACTTCTGTGTTGACAAATAATCTCCTTGACTATTAATTTGGTATGGCTGCTGTAACATAGTCCTGCAGGCTGGGTGGCTTCCTTCCTCAAAGTCTGGAGACTAGAAGTCTGAGATCAAGATATCAACAGTGTTGAGGTTTCTTTTGGGCTCTTTCTCCTTGGCTTGTAAATGGCCCTCCATGTCTCTGTGTCCTAATGTTCTTATATCTTATATACCAGTCGTCTTGGATTAGGGCCCTAATGATCTCTTTGAAAACCGTCTCCCAGCACAGTCACATTCTGAGATACTTGGGGTTATTAGGACTTCAACATGTGAATTTGTGGGAAATGGCAACCCACTCCAGTATTCTTGCCTGGAGAATCCCAAGGACAGAGGAGCCTGTCAGACATGACTTAGCAACTAAACCACCATAACAACTGTGATACATTCTATGTAGATAATTTGACTATAAAAAGAATTCTGTTGGTCTTGTTTATGGCACTGTATTCTGAGAGATCCATGGAACTTATTAGTGGGGTCTCTCTGTCTCAAAATGAATGGCCTTGTTGCTCAACCTTCAATAAGCAAATGAAATCTGTCTGCCTGAGAAACTCGTAATTTTCTGAGAGATTTGCAGAATTGAGCATAATCTTTCCAAGTGAAAAGTGAAAGTTGCTCAGTTGTGTCTGACTCTTTGTGACCCCATGGACTATACAGTCCATGGAATTCTGCAGGCCAGAATACTGGAGTGGGTAGCCTTTCCCTTCTCCAGGGGATCTTCCCAACCCAGGGATCGAACCCAGGTCTCCTGCAATGCAGGCGGATTCTTTACTAGCTGAGCCACAAGGGGAACCCAAGAATACTGGAGTGGGTAGCCTATCCCTTCTCCAGCGGATCTTCCCACCCAGAAATTGAACCAGGGTCTCGCCTGTATTGCAGGTGGATTCTTTACCAACTGAGCTATCAGCGAAGGTTTAAATAAATAATAAACCTTTACTCGCGGGTTAGGTTGTAGTTAGTAGGAGTTTGCCTTGTATTGGTTCTTGCAGTGCATCCTACATCTGAATATTCCTGAATCTTATGAAAAGCATCGTTGACTCTGATTCAGTTCAGTTCAGTCGCTCAGTTGTGACTCTTTGCGACCCCATGGACTACAGCACACCAGGCTACCCTGTCTATCCCCAACTCCAAGGGACTCTCAAGAGTCTTCTCCAACACCACAGTTCAAAAGCATCAATTCTTTGGTGCTCAGCCTTCTTTATGGTCCAGCTCTCACATACATACATGACTACTGGAAAATCCAGAGCTTTGACTAGATGGACCTTTGTCGGCAAAGTAATGTCTCTCTGTTTTTTTAATGTTTTGGATGTATCTAAAATCACACTCAAAAGTGTCATTGAGCCTTGCCATCCTTTGTGTGAACTTCAAAAAGTATATTTGCTATGTATAGGATGGGTTTTCCCAGAGATACAGATTTGTAAGAGGTTTTATTTCTTGGTGTTATGTTTGGATTGCAGTGGAAGCCCACTTATTTGATTTCATTAGGACTATTAACTTTTGCTTGATAGGTGGAAAAAATTCAAATAGGGAGTTATATAAAAAGATGACACATATACAAGGCAGTCTTAGTGTAAGGAATAGAGATGTACATTCACATACAGGGGAAGGGCAAAGGGCTTTGAGAATTTCTTCCACACTGGCTTCTCATATACATCTTACTCATCATCTTCAATTCCTGGTTTTATTTCCTTTTTTTGTTGTTGTTTTTATTTCTTTATAGTAGAGAGAGAAAGCACAGTTTCTTAGGAAGCGGTTCAAATGCAGAATCTAGATTCTTAACCCCTATCTATCTTTACATTTGTGAATCTTACTAAATTCTGTAGCATTTAAAAAATAACTACTTTGTTGAGTTTTATGCTCCTCTTTCATCACTTAGCAAAATATTAATTACATAATTATAATAAGAGTGCAGTTGGCATAACAGATTTGGAATAAAGCACCATTGATTCTAGTTAAGTCTGCAATATGCATAAGCTTGTGAGTGTCCAGCAAGGACCCCTGGCCTCCAGAGTCCTGCTTTCTTTGGCCGTCATTTAGGGTATTTTACAGGGAAAACACAGTGTGGTTGACTGTCAGTTCTGTAGAGAAGGATATTGCCTTGACAGTGAATAGTTATAACTTTTGAATAGTTATATACGATTTGAGGGTAGGGGGAGCATATTTCTGATCAAGGAAGTTTGTGGGAATTGAACAGTCATGCTGAAGTGTTTTTGAAATTTCATGACTTTAATTAAAGGCATTTGTTTTTGTTTTTTCACTTTTTCCTCTCTCCCTCTCTCTTCCACTTACCCCCCTCTCTGTTTGTCCCTCTCTTCCTCTCTCTTCTTTGTTTCTCTCACTTGCTCTGTCTCTTGCTTCTTCATACTCTGTCCTGCTCTGTCCCAATCTGTCTTTTTTCCCAGGTTGTTATCGTCAGGAGTTGTGCAAACTGATGTGTGAACGGCTGAAACTCAGCACATGGAAAGTGCAGCTGGGAGTCCTACAGGCGATGAATGCCTTTTTTCAGGGGTAATTCGCTTCATAGTTCACTCATTTATTTTACTTTCCCCTTCCCCTTAGCATCTTATGTATAATCAGTGGAATTCTTTTAAATTTCAAAAAGCTAAAATGACATCATAAAGTAATACATACAGATAGGAGTTGTTTGTGCCAGAAAGGCTTTAGAATGTTTCTGAAATAACTAGTATTTGGATCTTGCTTTCTGATTTGTACAGATTAATGCTTTTAGAAGAAGAACATGCAGATCCTGAGGCTCTGGCTGAAATTCTCCTTGAAACTTGTAAATCAATCACATATTCTTTAGGTGAGTGGTAAACTGATATGGTAAAGAGTCCGCCTGCAGTGCAGATGACCCCGGTTGGATTCTTGGGTCAGGAAAATCTGCTGGAGAAGGGATAGGCTACCTACTCCAGTACTCTTGGGCTTCCCCTGTGGCTCAGCTAGTAAAGAATCCGCCTGCAATGCTGGAGACCTGGGTTCGATCCTTGGGTTGGGAAAATCCCCTGGAGAAGGGAAAGGCTACCCACTCCAGTATTCTTGGCCTGGAAAATGCCATGGACTGTACAGTCATTGGGGTCCCAAAGAGTCGGACATGACTGAGCGGCTTTTGCTTTCACTTTCAAACTGACATGGATAAGGGGGTTTTCATTTTTGTCCTACCTTGTGCTGGGAACTAAATTCATGGAACCAACTACTGAACTCATCTATTTAGTAGACTCAGTATGTGCCCCCAAACTGGAATGTATTAACCTGAAACTAATTAGAATTTCAACATCTAGATTAGAAAAACCTTTGTGATCAGTATTTTTTAAAACCTTGTATTTGGAAATAATTTCAAACTTAGAGAAAAGTACAGTAATAGTGCATATGATACTTGTATACGCTTTACCCAAAGTCACCTGTTAACATTTTGTGCCAGTTACTTTGATTTGCCTTCTGTACACATGTAATACTTTTCCCTGAACATTTGAAAGTATGTTGCTTACGTCCTGCCCCTTTTTTCCTAAGTTCTTCAGTGTGCCTGCTTTTACATAATTATAGTATAGTTACCAACTTCAGATAGTGTAATGATGTAGTATTTTTAACCATTCATATTCTAGGTTTTCAGTTGACTCAGTAATGTTTTTTATATAATTTTTTCCTCCTCTCCTTAAGGAATCTGGTTCAGTCATTTGGTGCATTTATTGATAGTTGTCATATCTTTTTAGTCTCCTTTAATCTGGAATGCTTCCTTGGCCTTTTTCCATCTTATATGACATTGACAATTTTGAAGAAAAGCCTCAGCTTGCCCCGCTTTAAAACTAGCGTGTTTGTCATTTGCTGCTTTTCTGGTGTTTCCCTGTGATCAGATCCAGGTTATGAGCTCCCAGTTGTGCTTCTCTGTAAGTGGTGTGTCCTCTCCCATCAAGAGGCACACTGTCCATCTGCCCTCATTGGCGAGGTTAATTGTGATGATCCAGTCAAGGTATCACTCAGTTTTCTCTGCTGTATGGTTACTGTTTTTTCCCATTCTGTCTGGTAAGCAGCCTGCGGGAGAACATATTTTAAGACCATTCGAATAACCTGCTCCTCTTCAGAACTGTGTCTTCTAAGCAGTCTGGGAGAAGACACTTTAAGACCATGTACATGGACTGCTGGTTTTCAAAATATCTCCTCTAGGTTCAGCATGCATTGATAGGTTTTCCTGAGCCAGCTTTTACTAAGAGGATTTTCCAACTCTAGCACTTCCTCTACATTTACCCTTTGACAACTGATATCTTCTCATAAGCCAGGTCCCTCTCCTGAACTCTTTATTAATCTGTTATCCACATTGTTTCATGCATCCCTTTATTTCCCTATTGGTTTATAATTACTTTCCTGAATTAATTTGTTGCTCAAATTATCCCAAATTTGGCCAGTGGAAGCCCCTTTGAGCTGACTCCTGTGTCCGGTTGTCAGCTCACCACCATTTTTTAAGCATTTGTGTACTTCGTAGCATAACAACCTGTCATAACCTCATTTTGTTCTTTCTTTGACTCAGGTCTGGTTATGTGTCAGTTTCTTCTCTAGACAGTTTCACTGTGAGCTAGATGCTCCGTGTAGAGTAGACACCAAGGAAGCATATTTCACTGGTGATCCTTGGAGGTAGCCACATGGTTTTGGATAAAGAACTGGCAGCTAAGAAACGTGCTTGTGGGGTCGGGTCCCAGCCAGGTGTCCCTGAGTTGGCTCTTTACCCCTGGGTTGTATCGTGTTCTTTGCTAAAATGAAGAGGTCATGAAAGCCTTAAGACTTTCTTAGGTATCCTATGAGGTCAATATGTGTTTGAGATACTGTCTTTTGATTTCTGACTTCTAAAATGGGTCCTTTAAATATTGCCATTTATTGTGGAGATTGGTATATTTCACTGATGGCTTTTTTTTTGAAGTAAGGAATATGGACTTATAGCATATTTCTAATATTTGGTGATAATTGGCAAAGGGATAATTACTTAAGAATAGGTATATCTTTTTCTGAATTTATAATTTCTGAATGTCTTTTTTTCAGTAACATTAACTTAATCTTAAAAGTACTGTTTGTAAGGCATATAAAATGAATAATGTGAACTATATGATTTCCTTCTTAGAAAATAAGACCTACTCATCTGTGAGAACAGAAGCTTTATCTGTGATAGAATTGCTGCTTAAAAAACTTGAAGGTGAGTTCTTGATACTTCTGATTGGAGGATTGGAAAGCCAAGGAGACTTTATGGCAGATGTTTTAGGAATTTTTTTATTTTCTATTTTTATTTTTAATGAAGCATATATTCCAAAATGTAAATTAGTATATTTGTACATGAAAGTTTAATATACATAGCTAAAACCTTCAAACTTTATGAAGTGTTAAATTTGGTACACTTCTATTTTATATACTTTTAATGCACTATGAACTGTGATTATCTCAATAAAGTTTAGTTTCCAACACAAAAAACCTCAAATAGCCAAAGCAATCTTGAGAAAGAAGAATGGAACTGGAGAAATCAACCTGCCTGACTTCAGAATATACTACAAAGATACAATCATCAAGACAGTATGGTATTGGCACAAAGACAGAGGTATAGATCAATGGAACAAAATAGAAAACCCAGAGATAAATCCATGTACCTATGGACACCTTATCTTTGACAACAGAGGCAAAATTATACAATGGAGAAAAGACAATCTCTTTTACAAATGGTGCTGGGAAAACTGGTCAACCACCTATAAAAGAATGAAACTGGAACACTTTCTAACACCATACACAAAAATAAACTCAAAATGGATTAGAGATCTAAATGTAAGACCAGAAACTATAAAACTCCTAGAGGAAAACATAGGCAGAACACTCTTTGACATAAATCACAGCAAGATCCTCTATGACCCACCTCCCAGAGTAATGGAAATAAAAAAAATAAATGGGACCTAAGTAAACCTAAAAGCTTATGCACAACAGAGGAAACTATAAACAAGATGAAAAGGCAGCCTTCGGAATGGGAGAAAATAATAGCAAATGAAATAACTGACAAAGAATTAATCTCAAAAATATGCAAGCAGCTCATGCAGCTTAATACCGGAAAAATAAATGACCCAATCAAAAAATGGGCCAAAGAACTAAACAGACATCTCTCTTAAGAAGACATAGAGATGGCCAACAAACACGTGAAAAGATGCTCAACATCACTCATTGTCAGAGAAATGTAAGTCAAAACCACAATGAGGAACCACCTCACACCAGTCAGAATGACTGCCAACAAAAAGTCTACAAGCAATAAATGCTGGAGAGGGTGTGGAGAAAGGAAACCCTCTTACGCTGTTGGTGGGAATGCAAACTAATATAGCCACTATGGAGAACAGTGTGGAGATTCCTTAAAAAAACTGAAACTAGAACTGCCATACGACCCAGCAATCCCACTGCCGGGCATCCACACCAAGGAAACCAGAATTGAAAGAGACATATGTAACTCAGTGTTCATTGCAGCACTGTTTACAATAGCTAGGACATGAAAGCAACCTAGATGTCCATCAGCAGACGAATGGATAAGAAAGCTGTGGTATATATACACAATGGAATCTTACTCAGCTATTTAAAAAAAAAAAAAAAAAGGCACATTTGAGTCAGTTCTAATGAGGTGGATAAAACTGAAGCCCATTATACAGAGTGAGGTAAGTCAGAAAGAAATACCAGTACAGTATATTAATACATATATATGGAATTTAGAAAGATGGTAATGATGACCCTATATGCAAGACAGCAAAAGAGACACAGATACAAAGAACAGACTTTTGGACTCTGTGGGAGAAGGCAAGGGTGGGATGATTTGAGAGAATAGCATTGAAACATGTATATTACCACATGTAAAGTAGATGACCAGTCCAAGTTCAATGCATGAAGCAGGGCACTCAAAGCCAGTGCCCTGGGACAACCCAGAGAGATGGAGTGGGGAGAGGTTTCAGGATGGGGGGACACATGTACACTACACCCGTGGCTGATTCATGTCAATATATGGCAAAAACCACCACGATATTGTAAAGTAATTAGCCTCCTCCTGAATATTCATTGGGAGGACTGATGCTGAAGCTGAAACTCCAATAATTTGGCTACCTGTGTGAAGAACTGACTCATTTGAAAAGACTGTGATGCTGGGAAAGATGAAGGCGGGAGGAGAAGGGGACGACAGAGGATGAGATGGTTGGATGGCATCACCGACTCAATGCACATGAGTTTGAGTGAACTCCAGGACTTGGTGATGGACAGGGAGTCCTGGTGTGCTGCAGTCTATGGGGTCACAAAGAGTCGGACACAACTGAGCTGCTGAACTGAACTGAACTAAAATTAATTAGTTAAAAAAAAAAAAGATGTAGTTTCTGTAGTGAATCTTGAGTTAGTCTGGGTTAATTACAGCAGGCGGCTGACAGTGGCAGGGCAGAGCTCACTGCACTCGTGTCAGTAAACAATGGCACACTGAAAAGTGAAGTTAGGAAAACACGTAACAGTTAACTTCCCGAATCATCAAATTTGATTGCAGTTTTCTTAGTTGATTTTTTTTTTCTGTTTTCCTTTTTAAAAGCTGTCTTATACAGAAGCGATTTTATCTAATGGTCTGTTCTATCACTGGTAACAGGAGACTGGTAGCATTTCTCCAGTAGTGTATCTGCCACTGACTTCAGAAGGAGGCCTCTTTTCTTTTTTTTTCTGTTTCCTGTTTTTTATCATTTTAGCCATATGAATAAAGAATGAGGAAGATGGAACAGTTTTCTGTAGAGCCTTATGTATTTGCTGTTTCTCATTCTGTCTCTGTCCTTGCCTAGCAATTAAAGCATCTCTCAAGGCTCCGTCAAATAGGCCGTTTGTTTCAGTAGCATTGCACATCTCATAATCCCATTTTCCTTGTTGAAATGAAAGCTAGGAACTTAGATATATCCCTGGATTCTCATGTTTGCCACATATGTATGCGTACATTCTAGATGAGGAAAAGGAGGCTAAACAGTGAAATATCTAGCTTGAAACTCCATCATCAGAACATATCAGAACCTCATAAACAAGATTTAGTATCTGACATACTTTCTGAATTTCTGAAATTTTGAGCATGCATGTAGTTCTTCTATGCTTCTCTTAAAGGTGTAATAAAGTTATCATCTGTTCAAACTGTCTCTACAGTTTTCAGATGTATTGATTTTTTTTTTTACTGAGCTTATCTTACAAAGATATATTCAGCTCAGTTGCTGCAATGGCTTTTTGTCACTGTGTGCCCTGTCTCCTGAGTGGCTTCAGTGACCCTTCATTCTCGTTGTCCCAGCAGCTCTGGAGGCAGAGGATGAAACCCCCGATAGGCCCTCAGGTTATTGTCAATAATTAGATTCTGAGACAACTATTAAACCTGTGATCATTATATGCAGAACAGTTATTGCATTTACTTCAGGGATAGGATGTGTGGCATAAAAGCAGAAAGAATAGTTTGGGGTTTTCTGCTTGCTTCTTCTATAAGGATTCTTTTGTGTTTCTTCTTTCCGTTCAGAATCGAAACAGTGGGCAAGTCTGACCCCTGAGTGCAGAGTGGTCCTGATTGAGTCTTTAGGAGCCATGGAGACAGACAGCAGACCTGAGCTGCAGGAGAAAGCATCGTTACTGAAGAAAACACTTGAAAGTCTGGAGTGAATTAGAAGGGGAAGAAACAAAACAAGTGCCATGTTCATTGGGGTTTGAAACGGTGGTATTCTTTGAAAAACCAAGTGGGGAAAAGTAAAGATTAATCTGTAGCATGCATCATTCCTTGGCTGAAATAAAAAAAAAAAAAATGCCTTAAATTTTGTTCCTTATTAGCTTTATTTTACTCGATGTTTTAAAAGTATCTGGACTGGATAAGCTAAATGGAACCTTGGATGATATTTGAGAGGTGGTTGTAGGTGAAACTGACAGAAATAGCTGTTGAAAGAGTTAGAGCTGTTACTAAAGGAATAGACAAAGTTACAGCGGGAACCTGCATAAAAATCTTAGAACTGCATCCAAATTTTATAAAGTCCTTTCAGGAAGAGGGGCTGTGTAAATCACTTAGTTTAACCCTCTTCTGTAACCTGAAGAAACAGGCTATGAGATGATGTAGCTTCCGTTCGGAGGCCTGTGCCGAGGCTGGAACCTGCATGTTTGATGACCTACCCAGGACACTTTTCTTTTACACCCTGCTGCCAATCAGTGCTAACCTTGACCTGCCTGAGAAATTCCCAAGATGAGAAGGTACAGCCGTCCTGGCACCAGAACTGAACTGACCCATTATGTAAGCACTCTTGGATTCTTGAAGTTCAGAAGCTGAACATTTGTCTTATCATTTGTTTAGATGGTTGGCTTTTTGAATGGTTATCTACCAACCTTACAGATTGAGAGGGAGGGGAAATTCAGTTTCTATGTGATAATTCTAATTGTCCTCCTTTTAAAAGCAGATGAAGGTAGGTTAGGACAGAAGTGTTCATTCTGTGGTGTGTATTTTGCAAAACTCCAACCAACAATGATATCGTAAGTGCTTTGGTTTATATCATTTATAATCTCAAAACTGTAAAGGCAAATTAAAATTTTCTACCCACTTTTATGCTAACAATATGACTGTGAGACAGAAAGAGAAGCATTTTAATTAGCCATCTGGGAATAACATGATATCATTCAAAGTAAGTAATTGCAGCTAGGGATTCTTTCTTTCCTTGTACTGCTCATACTCCTGCCCAGGGATGTCAGGTAAGGGGGAAAGAAGTTTAAATAAGTGTTTATCAAGGTGAATGGAGAACCCTCTAGCTCACCTTGGATTCCAAGCACAAAATTGACTTTCACTCAATTCTGACCCCTTACTGATGTTAACAGCAGGGTGGAAATTCCATGTTGTTATTTTTGGGGGCCTCTGTTAACCAAAGTGGAGCTTCCCAGGTGGCGCTTATGGTAAAGAATCCATCTGCCGATGCAGGTGATGCTAGGGACATGCGTTCGATCCCTGGGCTGGGAAGATCCCCTGGAGTAGGAAATGAATTTTCTTGACTGTGACCCATAGTCAAAGTAACTTTTTACATCATGACCCAGAACTCTGTGTGTTTGTATGTGTGTGTGTGTGTGAGACAGAGACAGAGGATGAATAGAAAATCTTTAACTTAAATAAAATGTTTTGTGAAATGATATACTCTTAAGTGTGATCTGCTTTGATCCCTCCCCACTAGCTCCCCACCCCATTCTGAATGCCCTTCAGACCCACTAAATTCATTTTCTGACTCATAAGTGGGTTGTTATAGTTTGAAAAACACTGCCCTAGATAGTACCTAAGCCTAGCTGTATATGCTATGTTTTGGGGTTGCTTCTGATTGGAAAAGGAGTTTACAAATGAAAATTTAAGTGTTTATTACCAGAATATCCTCCTAGCTGATACTAAATATAATTGTGAGTTTTGGCAGCATCATGAATTTTAAGTAAACTATCATGGATTTCCACTTGAGAGTGGTGTGTGTTTGGGGAAGAAAAAATCAACCCCATTTTTTAGAAAGCGTATGTCCTCATGGAACTTGGTGTTTTTCAGATCAGTATTTCCCCTTCCACTAAGTGCCCTCTGACTTTAATTTTCACTACCTGGGATACTCTTCCTAGGCAAGAATGCGGTGTAGATCAGGTATTATCAGAAAGTAAGAGTGTAAGGGCAAGAATTGTGCTCTTGGCTCGTATCAAGTTTAAAACCTCATCAGATTTTATGCTTTTTAAACTTTTTGTTACTCAATAATGGGAATTTCCCATGGTGCTGAGAGAGGTGCTAAGATACTTGAAGCTTAGTGCTAGTGAATTAATTTGTTTTAGTTTTCTAAGCACATTTCTAAGTTTTACACTTACTGCCTTCATCTTGACCAGCCAAGTCATTCGCACAGCTGGTAATGTTATTCATGGTCTCCCGATGCAGCTTGTGTTGGTGTGCATATGCGCACGTACATTTATTTAGAAGAGTTAATGAGAGTTTGTAATTGTGGAATGGTGATACTGGTGAACAAATGGCAAAAGGACCTGTGAACGTCTGTATCTTTGGCCTTCACTTTCCAAAGCTATCTGAAACAGATCTTTATTATTTTTTCCCTAGGAACATTCAGTGCTACTCATCACATAAGCAACTGATTTAGAGGGTCTACTGAATTCCTTATTCCTGGAATACATATCGTCACAAATTTAACTGATAATGTGAAAAGAAGGTACCTGAAATTTGGCAATTGGAAATCAAAACAAAGTATAAAACTTGTCTTTTTGGTGATAAAGAGCAGCCACTTCTGTAATGTCTGTGTCAAATTTACAATTGCCAGTGTGTCTGCCTGTAATACAGCGTACCCGCACGACAACAACCGAGCGCCACAAATCCCCATTGCTTTGCCCTCCCATCTCTTCACTTGTGTATTCACTGATGAGAACAGCAAAGGAAACAAGATGTGACTCTGTTGGTCTGTGCTCTAGGAGCAGTCGCACTGTGTGAACACTGTCTGCCCCCCGGGGGATGTTCCTATCTGCTGCTGCCACAATATAGTCATGCTGCTTGTGAAGTGCAGGGAGTTGTTTTGACACTGGCACCCACTGTAATGTACAAACTGTTGTTAATGGATGTATATGTAACAGATTTTTGTATTTTATATGCAAAGTCTTCATAGAATCCTCTGCAATATGTACTGAGCTAGCAAAGCATGTGATAGTCTTGAAAGGAAAATCCTTCTGATGCCCAAGGAGATACTAAGTGGTGAATAAAAGCTGCATGATCAGTTCTTTGAAGTGGTCCATTAATTTTTACTGGTTCTTTTGGAAAAGAGTTCAACTTCCAAGACATTGCTTAGTTATTCTTTAAAGACCAAAAAAGGTCCTACTGCCTGCCATATTGTGAGCTACTTCTAACCAAGCAGAAATTGTTGGCTTAGGTGTCTGGGAATTTCAAGGCAAAATAGGAACAGGCAAGACACCTGAATAATTGCTGTCAAATACCTGGAGAAATGCAATCATTGAAAGATTGGATTTTTTGATAAAAGTAATCCCAGATGCGGTTCTGCTTTTGATCAAGATTAACATACCTGGCTATATACATAAAATATCAGAGATTTGGTTTCATCCTATGTTGTAAATGGACACCAAAGTTTTAGGCTGTGGAAGATAGGCTTGAAGGTGAGAGATAACTTGCTCTTTCTCTCATAGCAGATAACAAGCCTTAGATGCTCCCTTTTCTGTTATGCTTTTCTTTTTCCCGTCAAACTAGTTTCAGATGAACTGATTAGAATAACGGTTGAGTTTTTTTTTTAAGTGGAACGTTCACAACTAGAGATACGAAAATCACTAAAGGAAAAATCTCATTGATAAAGGCAAATATACAGCGAAGGTAGTAAAGCAACCCTATGAAAAGCTAGTAGGAAGGTTAAAAAAGTAGTCAAATCATACACAAAACAAAAATGTAAATATGTAAATAGTAAATGTGGAACAGGTAAAAATGCAGAGTTGTTAAAATGCATTCAAACTTAAGGGATCTGCAGTTTAATCATGTATTTGTATAGAGTGCTGTATATAAACATAACCACAAACCAAAAAGTATATAATAGACACCCATACGGAAAGAAGAAATCCAAACAGTACTAAAGATAGTCATCAAATCACAACCAAGCAGAGCTAAAAAAGGAAACAAGAAAGAGCTACAAAACAACAAAATATCAGGTGTTCTTTTGTATATGTAACTCCCAATATAATACTTTAAATCCTTTGACAAAATAACAATCTTTAAATCCCTGGAGAATATGGATTCACAAAATGTATCCTATTTTAATTAGTTTTACCAAAGGTTTTAATTTTGAGATCAGCCCACCAGTTCTGCCCCCAGCTTGCATAAACTCGTATGCAAAGGAAACAAGTCTCTAATCCAAAATCCTTATCAAGTTCATACTACAGGTTCTCACACATACCCTTAAATAGTCTGAATTCCTGCCAGAGACTCCATGGGGTATAAGAAAATGACTTGTTTTAGGGCACTAAGTTTTGGTTACTTTGTTAGGAAACAATAGGAAACTGATAATTCTGATAGTAAATTTTCCTACTATGTTGGAAAGTCACTTAAAATCTACTAAAGGTGATGTAAGCATGTTATTTCACACACCAGTTTTCACTCCTAATTATATATACTCAGACTTGTACCAAAACATACACATGCAAGTTTGTAACAGCATTGGTTGAAGTAGCCAAAAAGTGAAGCCAATTAAAATGTCTAGTGTCTAAAAACAGAATAGTGGATAAAGTATGTTATGATCATAAAATAGACTATGATATAGCAGTAAAAAATGAACAAACAGCAGCCACACTCATCAACATGGATCTTGCAAGCCTACTATGGAGGGAAGGAAGAAAAATGTGTACTGCTTAATGGCATAAAATCAGCAGGTGATGTTCCATGTGTGCTTGAGAAGAATGTGTATGTGGATTTGTATATTTTGTTGGATGGTGTGTTCTATAGGTTGTGTTAAATCTAGTTGATTGATAGTGTTGTCAGTCTCCTATATCTTTATTGATATGCTGCTGCTGCTGCTAAGTCACTTCAGTCGTGTCCGACTCTGTTCGACCCCACAAACGGCAGCCCACCAGGCTCCCCCATCCCTGGGATTCTCCAGGCAAGAACACTGGAGTGGGTTGCCATTTCCTTCTCCAATGCATGAAAGTGGAAAGGGAAAGTGAAGTTGCTCAGTCATGTCCGACCCTCAGCGACCCCATGGACTGCATGCAGCCTACCAGGCTCCTCCGTCCATGGGGTTTTCCAGGCAAGAGTACTGGAGTGGGGTGCCATTGCCTTCTCCGTATTGATATGCTACCTAGTTTCTTTTTTTATTTTTAATTTTATATTGGAGTATAGCGGATTAACAGTGACAGTTTCAAGATGGACAGCAAAGGAACTCAGCCATACATATACATGTATCCACTATTATCTAGTTTGTTTTTTGAGATTTCAGTATTAAATTCTTCAACTATTACTGTTTGTTTTTTTTTAATTTTATTTTATTTTTAAACTTTACATAACTGTATTAGTTTTGCCAAATATCAAAATGAATCCGCCACAGGTATACATGTGTTCCCCATCCTGAACCCTCCTCCCTCCTCCCTCCCCATTCCATCCCCCTGGGTCGTCCCAGTGCACCAGCCCCAAGCATCCAGCATCGTGCACCGAACCTGGACTGGCAACTCATTTCATACATGATATTTTACATGTTTCAATGCCATTCTCCCAAATCTTCCCACCCTCTCCCTCTCCCACAGATTCCATACTGTTAATTGTCTAGTTCTCCCTCTGTCAGTTTCTGTTTTAAGTGTTTCGGGGCTCTGCTTTTCATATGTGTATATGTAATTGGTATGTTATGGCAACAAAGGATGAGATAGAGTGTATCACCATTACAGTGGACATGAGTTTTAACAAACTCTGGAAGATAGTGAAGGACAGGGAAGTCTGATGTGCTGCAGTCCATGGGGTCCAAAGAGTCGAACATGACTTAGCGACTGAAGAACAATAACAAACTGTTACGTCTTCTTGATAGATTGACCTTTCTATCATTATTAAAAATGGGCCATATTTTCCTGTTTCTTTAAATGTCTCATTTTTTTTTGTTGAAAACAGGACATTAAAACATTATATGGCAAATCTGGAAATGGGATTCTCCTCCCATTGCACAGTTTGTTGCCACTTGCTCTGTTCTTTTCTAGTTACTTCCTGAACCAATTCTGTCAAGTCTCAGTTCTTTATTGGACTTGATCACCTAAGTCTCTGTTCAGTTAGCCTGGTGGTCAGCTAATGATTGGACAGGGATTTCCTTAAATGCCTTGCGAACCAAAAGTTCCCCATTCTGGCAACTACTCCTGTTCCTCCATTAGCCATAGGTCCATTACCAAAGACTGTTGTATTTTTATGACTTTACCTGAATTTTTGGGAATAACAGAGGGAGTAGAGAATAGCTAAGACCTGCCAACAGCCTAAAATTCAATATAAGATATCTCTGTTTTTATAGATCCTTACTTAGCCTTCCCTCTCAGACCCTAAGGGCTCAGTCCATCTTCCCTGCTTTGTTGAGCAGCTTCACCACCTCATGTGGATGATGAACAGGAGGGCCACGTCTAGAAAGGCTGGGGCGGGGGGTGGTGCCATTGTAGATTCCCTCACTACCAGCAAGCAGCCGTCCACATGTTTGTCCACGTGTTCATTATGTGTTCGTGCACGTGTTCAGTGTTGTTGCACCTCCAGGCCCTGTTTAGTTCAGTTCAGTTCAGTCGCTCAGTCGTGTCCGACTCTTTGCGACCCCATGAATCACAGCACGCCAGGCCTCCCTGTCCATCACCGACTCCCGGAGTTCACTCAGACTCATGTCCATTGAGTCAGTGATGCCATCCAGCCATCTCATCCTCTGTTGTCCCTTAACCTCCTGCCCCCAATCCCTCCCAGCATCAGAGTCTTTTTCAATGAGTCAACTCTTCGCAGGAGGTGGCCAAAGTACTGGAGTTTCAGCTTTAGCATCATTCCTTCCAAAGAAATCCCAGGGCTGATCTTCAGAATGGACTGGTTGGATCTCCTTGCAGTCCAAGGGACTCTCAAGAGTCTTCTCCAACACCACAGCTCAAAAGCATCAATTCTTCAGTGCTCAGCCTTCTTCACAGTCCAACTCTCACATCCATACATGACCACAGGAAAAACCATAGCCTTGACTAGACAAATCTTTGTTGGCAAAGTAATGTCTCTGCTTTTGAATATGCTATCTAGGTTGGTCATAACTTTCCTTCCAAGGAGTAAGCGTCTTAATTTCATGGCTGCAGTCACCATCTGTTGTGATTTTGGAGCCCAGAAAAATAAAGTCTGACACTGTTTCCACTGTTTCCCCATCTATTTCCCATGAAGTGATGGGACCAGATGCTAGGATCTTCGTTTTCTGAATGTTGAGCTTTAAGCCAACTTTTTCACTCTCCACTTTCACTTTCATCAAGAGACTTGTTAGTTCCTCTTCACTTTCTGCCATAAGGGTGGTGTCATCTGCATATCTGAGGTTATTGATATTTCTCCCAGCAATCTTGATTCCAGCTTGTGCTTCATCCAATCCAGCGTTTCTCATGATGTACTCTGCATATAAGTTAAATAAGCAGGGTGACAATATACAGCCTTGACATACTCCTTTTCCTATTTGGAACCAGTCTGTTGTTCCATGTCCAGTTCTAACTGTTGCTTCCTGACCTGCATACAAATTTCTCAAGAGGCAGATCAGGTGCTCTGGTATTCCCATCTTTTTCAGAATTTTCCACAGTTTATTGTGATCCACACAGTCAAAGGCTTTGGCATAGTCATTAAAGCAGAAATAGATGCTTTTCTGGAACTCTCTTGCTTTTTCCATGATCCAGCGGATGTTGGCAATTTGATCTCTGGTTCCTCTGCCTTTTCTAAAACCAGCTTGAACATCAGGAATTTCACCGTTCACATATTGCTGAAGCCTGGCTTGGAGAATTTTGAGCATTACTTTACTAGCGTGTGAAATGAGTGCAATTGTGCAGTAATTTGAGCATTCTTTGGCATTGCCTTTCTTTGGGATTGGAATGAAAACTGACCTTTCCCAGTCCTGTGGCCACTGCTGAGTTTTCCAAATTTGCTGGCATATTGAGTGCAGCACTTTCACAGCATCATCTTTCAGGATTTGAAAGAGCTCAACTGGAATTCCATCACCTCCACTAGCTTAGTTCGTAGTGATGCTTTCTAAGGCCCACTTGACTTCACATTCCAGGATGTCTGGCTCTAGGTCAGTGATCACACCATCGTGATTATCTGGGTCGTGAAGATCTTTTTTGTACAGTTCTTCTGTGTATTCTTGCCATCTCTTCTTAATATCTTCTGCTTCTGTTAGGTCCATACCATTTCTGTCCTTTATCGAGCCCATCTTTGCATGAAATCTTCCTTTGGTATCTCTGATTTTCTTGAAGAGTTCGCTAGTCTTTCCCATTCTGTTGTTTTCCTCTATTTCTTTGCATTGATTGCTGAAGAAGGCTTTCTTATATCTTCTTGGTCTTGATCTCTTGCGAAGATGTGTTCCTGAAGCCCCTGGCTGTGCTCGCGATAGCTCAAAAAGCTGATGGTCAGAGGTTTCAGGGGCTCACTGGAATTCGGCCCTGGGCACCTGTCTGTCGTGCAGTGAGCTCCTGACCAAGAAGCAGATGGTCTGGTGAAATGCAGCAGATAGAAGCCCTGGTGAGTCCTCTTTCGTCCTTGTTTCCAAACAATCTCCCTGACCGTGTGGAAGAATCCTCTGTACCATGGGTTTAGGGGCCGTCTGATTGCGGATAAACTTCACCTGGATGGTCTCCATGGGCGCACAACCATCAGGGCGTTGGCCTTGTGGGCGTCCCGGCCTCCCAGCGGTCGGCCTGCTGTCCCGCGGTCCCTGGGCGTCTCATGTGTGGGTGCTGAGGGACGCAACCATCTTGGATCTGACGGCTGACGGCTGGAGCTGTAGAGTGGGGAGGAGGCCTCAGTGCAGCGTGGGGCACCAGGGCTGCAGACCTTCTGCCGTGCTCAGGACCGGGCCATGCAAGCGGGCATAGGTCTGCTCCTGCATCATCACGTACCCTGTGGGCAAGGTGACGCAAACTGCCATCTGAGCACTAGGCCACCTGCCGGGACCTGGCCTTGATATTTTTGAAAAGTATCAGCTGGTTATTTTGTGGAGTATCCCTCAGTTTAATTGACTAGTTTTCCCTTATGATTAGATTCAGGTTGAAGAGGAACTAAAAAGCCTCTTGATGAAAGTGAAAGTGGAGAGTGAAAAAGTTGGCTTAAAGCTCAACATTCAGAAAACGAAGATCATGGCATCTGGTCCCATCACTTCATGGGAAATAGATGGGGAAACAGTGGAAACAGTGTCAGACTTTATTTTTCTGGGCTCCAAAATCACTGCAGATGGTGAGTGCAGCCATGAAATTAAAAGACGCTTACTCCTTGGAAGGAAAGTTATGACCAACCTAGATAGCATATTCAAAAGCAGAGACATTACTTTGCCAACAAAGGTCCGTCTAGTCAAGGCTATGGTTTTTCCTGTGGTCATGTATGGAGGTGAGAGTTGGACTGTGAAGAAGGCTGAGTGCCGAAGAATTGATGCTTTTGAACTGTGGTGTTGGAGAAGACTCTTGAGAGTCCCTTGGACTGCAAGGAGATCCAACCAGTCCATTCTGAAGGAGATCAGCCCTGGGATTTCTTTGGAAGGAATGATGCTAAAGCTGAAACTCCAGTACTTTGGCCACCTCCTGCGAAGAGTTGACTCATTGGAAAAGACTCTGATGCTGGGAGGGATTGGGGGCAAGAGGAGAAGGGGATGACGGAGGATGAGATGGCTGGATGGTATCACTGACTCGATGGACATGAGTCTCAGTGAACTCCGCGAGTTGGTGATGGACAGGGAGGCCTGGCCTGCTGCGATTCATGGGGTCGCAAAGAGTCGGACACGACTGAGCGACTGATCTGATCTGATCTGATCTGATGTACTTTTGAGAGGAATACCCCAGAAGTGCTATTGTGTCCTCAGGGGAGGCATGTGGATATCAGTTTCAGTTCAGTCGCTCAGTCCTGTCTAACTCTTTGTGACCCCATGGACTGCAGCAAGCCTGGCCTCCCTGTCTATTATCAACTCCTGGAGTTTACTCAAACTCATGTCTATTGAATCTGTGATGCCATCCAACATCTCATCCTCTGTCGTCCTCTTCTCCTCCTGCCCTCAATCTTTCCCAGCATCAGGGACTTTTCAAAGGTGTCAGTTCTTTGCATCAGGTGGCCAAAGTATTGGAGTTTCAGCTTCAGCATCCGTCCTTCCAATGAATATTCAGGACTGATTTCATTTAGGATGGACTGGTTGGATCTCCTTGCAGCCCAAGGAACTCTCAAGAGACTTTTCCAACACCACAGTTCAAAAGCATCAATTCTTTGGTGCTCAGCTTTCTTTATAGTGCAACTCTCACATCCATACATGACTACTGGAAAAACCATAGCTTTGACTAGATGGACCTTTGTTGGCAAAGTAATGTCTCTGCTTTTGAATATGCTGTCTAGGTTGGTCATAACTTTTCTTCCGAGGAGTAAGCGTCTTATAATTTCACGGCTGCAGTCGCCATCTGTAGTGCTTTTGGAGCCCAAGAAGATAAAGTCTGTCACTGTTTCCACCTCATCTATTTGCCATGAAGTGATGGGACCAGATGCTAGGATCTTTGTTTTCTGAATGTTGAGCTTTAAGCCAACTTTTTTCACTCTCCTCTTTCACTTTCATCAAGAGGCTCGTTAGTTCTTCTTCACTTTCTGCCATAAGGATGGTGTCATCTACATATCTGAAGTTATTGATATTTCTCCCGGCAATCTTAATTCCAGCTTGTGCTTCTTCCAACCCATCGTTTCTCATGATGTACTCTGCATATAAGTTAAATAAGCAGGGTGACAATATACAGCCTTGACATACTCCTTTTCCTATTTGGAACCAGTCTGTTGTTCCATGTCCAGTTCTAACTGTTGCTTCCTGACCTGCATATAGATTTCTCAAGGTCACGTGGATATATGTCCCATTATTGGTGATGTTATGGTATCTGCTATAAAGCTATTACTATCTTGTTTTTGAAATTAATAAGTAGTTTGCTGCAAGATACATTGACATCATGTAAATATCCTGTCTCTTATCCAACTTTTGCTTGTGCAACTATGATATTTACATTTACCTGCAGTAACACTTTACCTATGATAATCTATTACTGTAACAGCCCATCCTTGATTGATGATTTTCTAACTACATTGTTCTTCCATGTTTATAGTTTAGCATTCTGCTGTAAGGAAGACCCTGCCTTCTTCCCTTCCTTCCAAAAGAATTCATGGACTTATCCCCTTCTATGGATTATAATCCACTTTTACCATTATTTACTTTGATGCTCAAAATAATCTCTCCCAGACCTGGCCAATGGGAGCCTCATCAAGTGGGCTCCTAAAGCCCTTTGATATATCCCAGTTGTTCTTTGCACACTTTCTTACTGATATAGTGCAATAAATTACTGCAAGCATGTATGGATGTGAGAGTTGGACTGTGAAGAAGGCTGAGCGCCGAAGAATTGATGCTTTTGAACTGTGGTGTTGGAGAAGACTCTTGAGAGTCCCTTGGACTGCAAGGAGATCCAACCAGTCCATCCTAAAGGAGATCAGTCCTGGGTGTTCATTGGAAGGACCAATGCTAAAGCTGAAATTCCAGTACTTTGGCCACCTCATGCGAAGAGTTGACTCATTGGAAAAGACCCTGATACTGGGAGGGATTGGGGGCAGGAGGAGAAGGGGACGACAGAGGATGAGATGGCTGGATGGCATCACTGACTCGATGCACGTGAGTCTGAGTGAACTCTGGAAGTTGGTGATGGACAGGGAGGCCTGGCGTGCTGCGATTCATGGGGATCGCGAAGAGTCGGACGTGACTGAGCAATTGAACTGAACTGAATCTTGTCCTTTACCTGCAGTAGGCTTCACATCAGCCATTTCTCTAAGGAGCTATGTTTCCTTTTAACTGAGAATTGCCTTTAGAAACAAAGGTGTGGGTGGGGGCTGTGTCTTTTGTTTTAAGGCCCTCTCAATATATGTAATTGAGTAATTTTTTTTAAATTTTATTTTATTTTAAACTTTACATAATTGTATTAGTTTTGCCAAATATCAAAATGAATCCACCACAGGTATACATGTGTTCCCCATCCTGAACCCTCCTCCCTCCTCCCTCCCCGTTCCATCCCTCTGGGTCGTCCCAGTGCACCAGCCCCAAGCATCCAGTATTGTGCATCGAACCTGGACTGGCAACTCGTTTCATACATGATATTTTACATGTTTCAATGCCATTCTCCCAAATCTTCCCACCCTCTCCCTCTCTCACAGAGTCCATAAGACTGTTCTATACATCAGTGTCTCTTTTGCTGTCTCGTACACAGGGTTATTGTTACCATCTTTCTAAATTCCATATATATGCGTTAGTATACTGTATTGGTGTTCTTCTTTCTGGCTTACTTCACTCTGGATAATAGGCTCCAGTTTCATCCACCTCATTAGAACTGATTCAAATGTATTCTTTTTAATGGCTGAATAATACTCCATTGTGTATATGTACCACAGCTTTCTTATCCATTCATCTGCTGATGGACATCTAGGTTGCTTCTATGTCCTGGCTATTATAAACAGTGCTGCGATGAACATTGGGGTACTCGTGTCTCTTTCCCTTCTGGTTTCCTCAGTGTGTATGCCCAGCAGTGGGATTGCTGGATCATAAGGCAGTTCTATTTCCAGTTTTTTAAGGAATCTCCACAATGTTCTCCATAGTGGCTGTACTAGTTTGCATTCCCACCAACAGTGTAAGAGGGTTCCCTTTTCTCCACACCCTCTCCAGCATTTATTGCTTGTAGACTTTTGGATCGCAGCCATTCTGACTGGTGTGAAATGGTACCTCATAGTGGTTTTGATTTGCATTTCTCTGATAATGAGTGATGTTGAGCATCTTTTCATGTGTTTGTTAGCCATCTGTATGTCTTCTTTGGAGAAATGTCTATTTAGTTCTTTGGCCCATTTTTTGATTAGGTCATTTATTTTTCTGGAGTTGAGCTGTAGGAGTTGCTTGTATATTCTCGAGATTAGTTGTTTGTCAGTTGCTTCATTTGCTATTATCTTCTCCCATTCTGAAGGCTGTCTTTTCACCTTGCTAATAGTTTCCTTTGATGTGCAGAAGCTTTTAAGGTTAATTAGGTCCCATTTGTTTATTTTTGCTTTTATTTCCAATATTCTGGGAGGTGGGTCATAGAGGATCCTGCTGTGATGTATGTCAGAGAGTGTTTTGCCTATGTTCTCCTCTAGGAGTTTTAGAGTTTCTGGTCTTACGTTGAGATCTTTAATCCATTTTGAGTTTATTTTTGTGTATGGTGTTAGAAAGTGTTCTAGTTTCATTCTTTTACAAGTGGTTGACCAGATTTCCCAGCACCACTTGTTAAAGAGATTGTCTTTAATCCATTGTATATTCTTGGCTCCTTTGTCAAAGATAAGGTGTCCATATGTGCGTGGATTTATCTCTGGGCTTTCTATTTTGTTCCATTGATCTATATTTCTGTCTTTGTGCCAGTACCATACTGTCTTGATAACTGTGGCTTTGTAGTAGAGCCTGAAGTCAGGTAGGTTGATTCCTCCAGTTCCATTCTTCTTTCTCAAGATTACTTTGGCTATTTGAGGTTTTTTGTATTTCCATACAAATTGTGAAATTATTTGTTCTAGCTCTGTGAAGAATGCTGTTGGTAGCTTGATAGGGATTGCATTGAATCTATAGATTGCTTTGGGTAGTATACTCATTTTCACTATATTGATTCTTCCAATCCATGAACATGGTATATTTCTCCATCTGTTAGTGTCCTCTCTGATTTCTTTCACCAGTGTTTTATAGTTTTCTATATACAGGTCTTTAGTTTCTTTAGGTAGATATATTCCTAAGTATTTTATTCTTTCTGTTGCAATGGTGAATGGAATTGTTTCCTTAATTTCTCTTTCTGTTTTTTCATTATTAGTGTATAGGAATGCAAGGGATTTCTGGGTGTTGATTTTATATCCTGTGACTTTACTATAGTCATTGATTAGTTCTAGTAATTTTCTGGTGGAGTCTTTAGGGTTTTCTATGTAGAGGATCATGTCATCTGCAAATAGTGAGAGTTTTACTTCTTCTTTTCCAATTTGGATTCCTTTTATTTCTTTTTCTGCTCTGATTGCTGTGGCCAAAACTTCCAACACTGTGTTGAATAGTAATGGTGAAAGTGGGCACCCTTGTCTTGTTCCTGACTTTAGAGGAAATGCTTTCAATTTTTCACCATTGAGGATAATGTTTGCTGTGGGTTTGTCATATATAGCTTTGATTATGTTGAGGTATGTTCCTTCTATTCCTGCTTTCTGGAGAGTTTTTATCATAAATGGATGTTGAATTTTGTCAAAGGCTTTCTCTGCATCTATTGAGATAATCATATGGTTTTTATTTTTCAATTTGTTAATGTGGTGTATTACATTGATTGATTTGCGGATATTGAAGAGTCCTTGCATCCCTGGGATAAAGCCCACCTGGTCATGGTGTATGATCTTTTTAATGTGTTGTTGGATTCTGATTGCTAGAATTTTGTTAAGGATTTTTGCATCTATGTTCATCAGTGATATTGGCCTGTAGTTTTCTTTTTTTGTGGGATCTTTGTCAGGTTTTGGTATTAGGGTGATGGTGGCCTCATAGAATGAGTTTGGAAGTTTACCATCCTCTGCAATTTTCTGGAAGAGTTTGAGCAGGATAGGTGTTAGCTCTTCTCTAAATTTTTGGTAGAATTCAGCTGTGAAGCCGTCTGGACCTGGGCTTTTGTTTGCTGGAAGATTTTTGATTACAGTTTCGATTTCCGTGCTTGTGATGGGTCTGTTAAGATTTTCTATTTCTTCCTGATCGAGTTTTGGAAAGTTGTACTTTTCTAAGAATTTGTCCATTTCTTCCACGTTGTCCATTTTATTGGCATATAATTGTTGATAGTGCTCTCTTATGATCCTTTGTATTTCTGTGTTGTCTGTTGTGATCTCTCCATTTTCATTTCTAATTTTATTGATTTGATTTTTCTCCCTTTGTTTCTTGATGAGTCTGGCTAATGGTTTGTCAATTTTATTTATCCTTTCAAAAAACCAGCTTTTGGTTTTGTTGATTTTTGCTATGATCTCTTTTGTTTCTTTTGCATTTATTTCTGCTCTAAGTTTTAAGATTTCTTTCCTTCTACTAACCCTGGGGTTCTTCATTTCTTCCTTTTCTAGTTGCTTTAGGTGTAGAGTTAGGTTATTTATTTGACTTTTTCTTGTTTCTTGAGGTGTGCCTGTATTGCTATGAACTTTCCGCTTAGGACTGCTTTTACCGTGTCCCACAGGTTTTGGGTTGTTGTGTTTTCATTTTCATTCGTTTCTATGCAAATTTTGATTTCTTCTGTGATTTGTTGGTTATTCAGCAGCGTGTTGTTCAGCCTCCATATGTTGGAATTTTTAATAGTTTTTCTTTAAGTCACTAAGCTGAGTCGTGTTCGACTCTTTGTGATCCCATGGACTATACAGTCTATGGAATTCTCTAGGTCAGAATACCGGGGTGGGTAGCCTTTCCCTTCTCCAGGGGATCTTCCCAATCCTGGGATCGAACCCAGGTCAGATCTCTGGCATTGCAGATGGATTCTTTACCAATTGAGCTATCAGGGAAGCCCAATTGAATAAAAGTTCTGATCATTTGCTGGGACAAGTGGCTTAATGAGTACACTTTCTTCCTTTAATCTCCAAAAACTAGGGAGCAATTTCACAAATGAAAAAAGATACATGTAGTTTCACAAGTAAAAAAAAATACAGGTTTTAGAATTTTAGGGCCCTCTTTTCTCTATACACTGTGAAGTACTCTAACTGTAATCTTTCAAGAAAAAAACTCTTCATTGGCTGGATTGGACAGAGAGGAGAAAGAAAATTCTGTTTTTATGAGTTCTTTGAAATTATTTTGGGAGAACTGTGGTTTACTCTTTGTCTCAATGTTTAAAAGTTTGATATAATTGGATCTTTGGGACTTTATCCCTGAAGGATCTAAAGTTTCAAACCTCTGCATGAACTTTATAGTTGCTGAACTTTAAATTGTTCAGGGACAAAAGGTATTCCCCCAAAACAACAGAGCATTTATATTTGCATAGTATTTCAATTGTTATACCTTGGCATTTTTAGTTACTGAGGTAACAGACAATTCTTCTGAAAGAAATGATTTGCATTGTTGACTTTTAAGGAATATGTTTAACATTTTAAACATGGGTGCAATTCATTCTTTCTTGCACATAGCTAAGTTTATGATGTATATCATAAACAATATTTTAATTGGCATTGGTGATAGGGAATTCAGTTTTTCTTGGCTACTATTTTTAAACAATAGAAGATATCAAGTCCCAGGCAACTGAGCTGATTTTAAATTCTTGAAAAAACTGTTTTCATTGCTAGTCTAAAGAACAGCAGTCCTAAAACCTGTTTCGTTGAAATCATCTCCTGCAGTAATATAATAAAATTTTTGTAGGAAATTTGTTAAATATAAAATCTGGTAGAGAAGTTTCTAAGAAGTCATCTCTTAACTAACAAATAAATAAGAACTAACTCCTAGGATGTAGGAAAAATGCAGTTCTTAGGAAGAAAAGCAGAAACTCTTCCTGCTCAGTTACCACAGAGGGCAGTAGTACTGCAAGTATTCCCTAAAATACTCAGAGTATTCAGGATTACTGATAATGTTTAGACCTCAATGTAAGCTGTTGGAGGTCTGATAACTTAAACAGGAAAAAATATTGACAGGTTTGATAATAGACTGGATATGCGATACAGTGAGGAAGAGGTCAGAAGTAATAATGTAATATAATGAAAGGTATTTGACAAATACGTCCCTGTTATACAGCCATGATATAAGGCATTGCCCACGACATTATTATTTTCACCTTCACCATTTAGGCCAGGTGTTTAAATACGAAGACCTGGAAGACAAATGATAACATTGACTGAAATTAACAAATTAGTGATGAGAAAGTGAAGAGTGAATTTCTGCAAGATAAACCATATAACTGAGGAATTTACCTGTGAAAGGAAGAGCAAAAATAGGATGCAATTTGCATATGTTGCATGACAATGAAGGGAATTTTTAAGAACAGTATATTTGAAAATAGAAAGGAAAGAAGTAGTGGGGAAAGGAAAAAGATTGATGGTGATAAAGAGCAATATCAGTGCATAAGCAAGGTAAGTTAAAAAAATTTTTTTTTGGATAATTATGTGAAATGTGGGGATGGTATGGGAAGGGAGGAGGGAGGAGGGTTCAGGATGGGGAACACAGGTATACCTGTGGCAGATTCATTCTGATATATGGCAAAACCAATACAATATTGTAAAGTTAAATAAAATAAAATTAAAAACAAAAACAAAAGAAATAAAACCTTAAGTGTCTTGTAGATAATTAGATGATCTGTAATCTTTTTTTTGTTATATTCACTCATCTGTTTTAGATTCCACTATTAGGGATCTCATACAGTATTTGTCGACTGATTTTACCAAGCACAATATCCTCCAAGTTTATCTGTCTTGTTGCAAAGAGATTTTAAGATAAGTTTTAAAGGGGGTTTCATTTCTACATTTCCTGAATCTTCTGAGTTTTAGTGTATAACAGGAGTATTGCCTGGGTATAATTTTTAAAACTATTTACATACTCACAACGATATGGGTCCCTATAATGAATAAAACTTTAGAGTGGATGTAACAATTTTTAAATGAGGTGGGTTATGTTGCATGACTTGTAAACTGGCTCTTACATAGAATCAGAATGGGTATCTGCAACGCTACAAACAATGTCACCATTTTTGAAACAGGTGTATGGACCTCCAAGCTGTTAGCTGGCCAGAACTTCATAGGTGTTAGCTTAAAATTCATTTACTTGTTCCTTCCAAGAATTCTCCTTTTCTTCCAGTGAAGATCATTACTGGTTTTTATTTTTACAAATGTGCTTTCTTTTCCTCATTTATTTGACTGACTTTTCTAATTAGTGCTCAATAATATATTCATTGTTCTTCCATATTTTTCATCACTGAGTACTTTCAACTGTTTACTGAAAGCCTGCTGTGTGCCAAGCAAAGGATTACAAGCTGAGACTCACATATTAAATTTGTTTATTCATGTTTTCAAATTCACTCTTCTCTAAATTTTGTGTAGATCTAACCTGTTTCCCCTCCTCTTCGATCAATAGATACATTGTCCTGTGATTTCTTGTGGTAAAATTGTGTTTTTAATAGTGGAAATAAGTGCAAAAGTGTTTTCCTAAGTCAATGAACATTATACTTTATCTATCCGTTTTTATCCTCAGATAAAGTGAATAGAATCATAGTAGAATAGCTACAGGTAAAAGGAAGCAAATGCAAGGCGAAAATCTCACCAGCTGGAGTTTCTTTTTCCTGGAAGGTTTTTCTAGATACCCAAAGTTAGAGATCGTTCTCTTCATCTTCAGCCTTTTAATGTATCTGATAACCCTCTTGGGCAACAGCACTCTTATTTTAATCACTGTCGTAGACTCACGCCTTCAGACTCCCATGTACTTGTTCCTTGGAAATCTCTCTTTCATGGATATTTGTTACACATCTGCTTCGATTCCTACTTTGCTGGTGAACTTGCTGTCATCCCAGAAAACCATCGTCTTTTCTGGGTGTGCTGTACAGATGTATCTGTCCCTTGCCATGGGCTCCACGGAGTGTGTGCTCCTGGCTGTGATGGCGTATGACCGTTATGTGGCCATTTGCAGCCCGCTGAGATACCCTGTCATCATGAACAGACAGGTCTGTGTGCAGATGGCCACCATCTCCTGGGTGATGGGCTCTCTGACGGCCCTGCTGGAAACCAGCTTCGCCCTACGGATACCCCGCTGTGGGAATCTCATTGACCACTTCACGTGTGAAATTCTGGCAGTGCTGAAGCTAGCTTGCACACGGTCTCTGCTCATGGACACAGTCATGCTGGTGATCAGTGTGCTCCTCCTGCCCATTCCAATGCTCTTAATTTGCATCTCTTATGTCTTCATCCTTTCCACAATTCTGAGAATCAGCTCAGCAGAGGGCAGAAACAAAGCTTTTTCTACTTGCGGTGCCCACTTGACTGTGGTCATCTTGTATTATGGGGCTGCCCTCTCCATGTACCTAAAGCCTTCTTCATCAGGCTCACAAGAAATAGATAAAATCATCTCGTTGCTTTATGGAGTGCTTACGCCTATGCTGAATCCCATAATTTACAGTTTAAGAAACAAAGAAGTCAAAGATGCGGTGAAAAAAGTGCTGGGCAAAATGTACTTGCAACAAACACAGGAACATCTCTGACTGTGTGTCCGTGATTTTTTACAGGGGTGTGTCCTTGGCGGAACTCACCAGAAGAATTCAAGACAATATACTCACGCTCAGTAAACTAACTTGTGCTTGACCTTTGTCACTTTACAGTTGTGAAATAGGTGTATATAGAGTGATTGCCTATGGACGATAGTAGGTTCCAATTTGCATTTAGTTGTAATTTCTGTCTTTTCTGTCTTATGGTTGTGAGAAGTTTGGGGCTATAGAGTCATCACACGTTTGTTCCAGAAGGAAACTTGGATGAATTTAGTCTGTAAACTCTGGTGCCAGAAGAAACTTGTCTATCATCTCTGCCCTAAATCCTTTCCAGAATGAAGTGGGAGCATAAAGAAACAAAGACACAATGGCCTTGGTTACTTAAGCAATAAAACAGAATCTTTGAAAAATTAAAATACTTGGCTCATCATCACACAGTTGTAAAATTGGAACTGTAACCCTCATCCTTTGGGTTTCTTCGCCAGAGCTTGTTCTACATGCTGAGTGGCTAACTACCCTTCCTAATTGAAAACTCCTCATTAAAACTCTTGACTTTTTGAGTAAGGTTGTAATGCCTGCTTGTTTTGTTCACTTGCTAACTTTGCTTTTCCAAGCACCTAGATGCTTGCATAACTTGTATGTGTTTCTCTGGCAATATACCACCAATACTACTAATTAGGTCTTTTTTTATGTGTGTATGTCTTTTTTCTTAATTGGATGATTGACTTTAGTCATGGATTCCTATTATTTTGTATCTTTTATGTTTACATAAGTCAGTAAACTAATAAATTTATCATCTTTGAATTAGTCACTGTATTTGAGAAGTAAATACCACTTGTGAAAATTATGAAGAAGAAACAGCATGGGCAATGAGGTCTGTTGCTTTATAAATCATCTTAAAGTGATATTTGATAGTAGAATTTTATTAAAGTAGCAGAGCTGGATTTTAGAATGAATTTTCTGTCTCCTGGAGTTAGCTGTAATATGTGTGATACCAAATATAAACAGGAAGAACTGGAGTTACAAAAGTAGCTGAAATCTTTACTGCAGAGAGTGAACTATGAGAATTTGAAGACATAGACACTGAATACCCTTAGTAATTAGTATATCAGCTTTGACAAAGGGAACTGAGCTAGTTGACATGAGTCACTGAAGCAGGTTATAAATGACCCTTATGTCAGAAGAGGACCCAGAATGGAACCTAGGCAGATATCTCCCTAGTAGCTCTTGGCTAAGAGATTAGGAGTTACAGTATTACAACCATATGTTACCTAAAGTTGCTGTGAAAAACAGGAAGTCAATATAAATATAAATGTGTTTCATATGTTACAGGCAGTACTAAAGGAAATTATTGGCAATTGGTACATTCTGTCATTTAGATTAGACTCCATATCAATCAGTTTGGGTTAAACTCTGTCTCAATTACAATCCTTAATTTTATAGAGTCTTGGGTGAGGGATTCTTGTCAGGTATTAAAAAGAGGAATATATTTGACAAAAAGGTACAACCACCTCTGACAGTCAGTTCCTGAAAGATTAGTAACATGACCAGGTTTATGCTTTTAAAAAAATTGAATCATGTCACTTCCCATTTAAACCCCTTATTGGCTTTTTATTACCCTAAAGCTTGAAGTCCTTAAGATGACATGCATGGGCTTTCAAAATCTGATTACCCACCATTTATATTCTTTGCTTTGGGAAACTCAGATTCCTTTTCATTCTACAAAAGTGTTGTGCTGTGTCTTTTTATTGAAAGCATTCATCAAAATTTGTAATCTGATAATAATTTGTGGGTTTGCTTGTTTAATATTTCTCTCACTAGTCTGTAGGTTCTTTGAGGCAGGGACCATATCAATTTCATTTACCACTGGAGACCTAGAGCTTAGCGCAAAGTCTGGCACAGGAAAGGCATTCGGTGCATACTTTTGTGAAGCATCAAGTGCTCAGTGAACATCTGTTGAATACAAATATGCATATAATAAACTTTTGATGGCTGTTCAATTAAGTACTTGACCATTCCTGTAGTGAGAGAGATGAGGATGTCAAAGGTGGCTTCTGGGTGTCAAAGAAGCCTGATATGTCATTAACTGACATGGGAAATACTTGACCAAGTTTAGGGGTTGAAGGGAAACCATGAGTTATAATTTAGACATGTGGAATCTGTCATGATTTTGAAATGTGTAAGAGATGTCAGTTGGATATGCTGGTTTGGAATTAATAAGAAAGATCAGCCTGGAGATATAAACTTGTGACATATTTGCATATATATATATATAATAATATAAGTATTGAAAATACTTAACATTAACTAGGGAGAGAGTATACAGTGTGCGAAACACTGAATATTCATTGGGTGGACTGATGCTGAAGCTCCAGTACTTTAGCCACCTGAGGTGAAGTGCCGACTGATTGGAAGAGACCCTGATGCTGGGAAAGATTGAGGGCAAGAGGGGAGGGGGTGACAGAGGATGAGATGACTAACATATCATTGACACAATGGACATGAGTTTGAGCAAACTCTGGGAAATAATGAAGGACAGAGAAGCCTGGTGTGCTGCAGTCTACCGGGTCACAAAGAGTCAGACACAACTTAGCGACTGAACAACAACAAACTGTGAAAACTGCCTAAGTGAAACTAGGGGAACACTAATATTTAAAGCCCGTCAAATAGGAAAAGCCAACAAAGCGGCATTGAGAAAGAGCAACTTCTAAAGTAGGGAGAGAGCAAAAGCCAGAAGACAGATTCCAGTTTTCATCAAGATTAAGTAAGCCCTCTCCACCCTGCTTTCCCGCCAAATGTAATTAAAAACTTTAGATAGAGATGCATGGAGTAGTCATCTGAGGGCTCTGAAAAATGAATGGTACCATGCATACCTGGGAAGGAAACTGGAATGCAAGGTACCAACAAACTCACGGTGAATTTTTTTTCTTTTTCTTCTCCACCATCCAGCATCTCTTGGTCTAGACTCAAGGGCAGCCTGAAGCCCAAACCTACACACTGGGTTCAGAGAGAAAGATAGCGTGAGCTCCAAGGGAAGCTCCCTTTTGGTGGTCTGAAATGAGAAATGGGGAGCAAAGGAAATTTACTAATTAAAAAATTGTCTCTTGCCCCAACTCCCAGGCAATCCCATGGTGGCTGTGGCGGCGGCAGCAGCGGTGTCTGGGCAGCACCTAAAACCCTGAGGGAAGAGCCCTTCTTCTTGGTTTAGAGGAACCGTGGTCCCACGAGCTTGGGAAGAGTCCCCATTGCCTTTTTCTCTTTCTATCATCTCCTGTGTGGTACTTGAGGCAGAGACTTCCAGCCTACAGCCCTGTGGGAAAATACATTTCTGTTAGCCGTCCAGTCTGTGGTGTTCTGTTATGGCAGCCTGAGCACTCTAATGCGTGGGCCCTGCGTCCATCTCCAAAGCCAGCAAAGATGAGTCAAGTCTCTCTCACATTGCATCATTCCGACCCTGCGTGTGTCATCACATCTCTCTCTCTTTTCATTTCCTTCTTCCACTTTTAAGGACACGTGTGATTTCAGTTGGGCCTAGACAGATAATCTCTTTAGGGTAAGCTGATTACAACCTAATTCCATCTGCAACCTTAATCTCCTTTGCCATCTAATCTAACATATGCTCCGTTTCGGGGTCCTAATCGGATATAGACCTCTTTGGGACCATTATTTTTCCTACTACATCTTGATTTCAAAATGGCTGTACTGAGAAATGGAAACACTTTCAGATTCTTGGACATTCATGCAGAACTTCCTCCAATTGCTAAAGACCCAGAACAACACTGCAATATAGATGTCAGTGAGTCTGCCTATGAGTCTCAGGTGATTGAGATTCACTTCAAAGTCCACATATGGAGACTCTGAAAGCACCCATGGTTTTTTCCTCAGTTTGCATGTAGTATTTGGAATAGATACTATCAACAAGTGGCAGATCCCCACACTGGCCTTGTGAATTATGGAATAAGGAACACTGTAGCAGGAAAATATGAACTGAGGCCCCTGGAACTTCTCTTTTTCCCACTAAATATATACACTAAAGACCATATTGCATTCTTGGTGAAATCATAGAAATTAAAGGCATAGCATAAAAGAGAAGAAAATAGTACTATTTGCATGGCTGCATCTAGAGATATCATGCTAATTGAAGTCAGAAAGAGAAAGACAAATACCATATGATTTCACTTACATGTGGAATGGAAAATATGACACAAATGAACATATCTATGAAACCCAAACAGAATCCCGGATACAGAGAATAGACTTTTGTTTGCCACGGGTGAGGGGTGGGGAAAGGGTGGATTGGGAGCGTGGGGTTAGCAGATGCAAGATAGTGTATATAGAATGGATAAGCAACAAGGTCCTACCATAGAGCATAAAGAACTATGTTCAATATCCTGTGTTAGACATAATGGAAAAGAATATATTTATAATTGAGCCACTTTCCTGTCCAGCAGTAATTAACATTGTAAATCAACTATACTTCAATTTGAGGAAAAAGAAATCAAAAGAAATCTTGGAAGATTCAAGAACAGTGATTTGATTGTTAAAAAATGCATATGTAGAATTTATCATCTTAACCATTTTTGAGCATACATTACCAAAGTGTTACGTATATTCATGCTGTTGTATAGCACATCTCCAGGGTTTTTCATTTGCAAAACTGAAACTCCACACACATTGAAAAACAACTCCCTGTTTCTCCTCCTCCTACCTCATGGCAACCATGATTCTGCTTTCTGTTTTTATGAATTTGACTAGATGCTTCATAAAAGTGGAATCAGACAGAATTTGTATTTTTGTGACTGGCTTATTTCACATAGTATGATGTCCTGATGCAGATGACACCACCCTTATGGCAGAAAGTGAAGAGGAACTCCAAAGCCTCTTGATGAAAGTGAAAGTGGAGAGTGAAAAAGTTGGCTTAAAGCTCAACATTCAGAAAACGAAGATCATGGCATCCAGTCCCACCACTTCATGGGAAATAGATGGGGAAACAGTGGAAACAGTGTCAGACTTTATTTTTCTGGGCTCCAAAATCACTGCAGATGGTGACTGCAGCCACGAAATTAAAAGATGCTTACTCCTTGGAAGGAAAGTTATGACCAACCTACATAGCATATTCAAAAGCAGAGACATTACTTTGCCAAAAAAGGTTCGTCTAGTCAAGGCTATGGTTTTTCCAGTAGTCATGTATGGATGTGAGAGTTGGACTGTGAAGAAGGCTGAGCACCGAAGAATTGATGCTTTTGAGCTGTGGTGTTCGAGAAGACTCGTGAGAGTCCTTTGGACTGCAAGGAGATCCAATCAGACCAATCTGAAGGAGATCAGCCTGGGATTTCTTTGGAAGAAATGATGCTAAAGCTGAAACTCCAGTACTTTGGCCACCTCCTGTGAAGAGTTGACTCATTGGAAAAGACTCTGATGCTGGGAGGGATTGGGGGCAAGAGGAGAAGGGGACGACAGAGGATGAGATGGCTGGATGGCATCACTGACTCAACGGACGTGAGTCTGAGTGAACTCCGGGAGTTGGTGATGGACAGGGAGGCCTGTCGTGCTGTGATTCATGGGGTCGCAAAGAGTCGGACACAACTGAGCGACTGATCTGATCTGATGTCCTGAAGTTTCATTCATGTTGTAGCATGTGACAGAATTTCTTTTTTTAATGAGGTTGAATATTCCAGGGTATGCATATATCACATTTTCTTTATCCATCCTTCCATTGGTGGACATTTGTGTTGCTTCCACCTCTCGGCTCTTGTGAATAATGGGGCAGTGAACATGGGTGTGCAGATATCTCTCCTAGATCCTGCTTTCAGTTGTTTTGTGTACATATGCACAAGTGAGATTGCTGGGTCATATAGTAGTTCTGTGCTGTGCTTAGTTGCTCAGTCATGTCTGACTCTTTGTGACCCCATGGACTGTAGCCTGCCAGGTTCCTCCATCCATGGGGATTCTCCAGGCAAGAATGCTGGACTGGGTTGCCATGCCGTCCTCCAGGGGATCTTCCCACTCCAGGGGCTGAACCCAGGTCTCCTGCATTGCAAGCAGATTCTTTACCATCTGAGCCAGCAGGAAAGCCTAGGAATACTGGAGTGGGTAGCCTATCCCTTTTCCAGGGGACCTTCCTGACCCAGGAATTGAACCTAGGTGTCCTGCATTGCAGGCAAATTTTTTTACCAGCTGAGCCATCAGGGGAGCCCCTTACAGTAGTTCTACTTGTAGTTTTTTGAGGAACGTCCATAATAGTTGTTATGTTTCCTGTAGCAGCTGCACCATTTGATATTCCCACCAGCAGAGCGCAGGGATCAATTTCCCATATCCTCACCAACACTATGTATTATTTGTTTTGGTTTTTCTTGTATTAACCATCCTGGTAGGGGTGAAGTGATATCTCATTGTGGCTTTGACTTGCACTGATCTAATGATTAGTAATGTTGATCATTTTCCACAAACTTTTTGGACATTTGTGTATGTTTTTTACAGAAATGTCTATTCAAGTCTTTGCCCATTTTAATTATTTTATTGTCTCTAGTATGTCCTCAATTAACTGATAAATCCTTCAGTATGGGCTACTTTGCTCTTTTTTTTTTTTTTTCCAATAAGTGTTTTTGTAGAATAGTTTTAGGTTCGTAGCGAAATTTAGAAGATACAGAGATTTCCCATATAATCCCTGCTCTTGCCCCCTTAGCCTCCACCATTATCAACATTCCCATCAGAGTGGTGCGTTTATTGATGAACCTACACTGATGCATCATAACCACCTCAAATCCATAGTTTAAATTAAGGTTCACTCTTGGTGTTGTGTGTTCTGTGGGTTTGTACAAATGTAGAGTGATCTGTATCCATCATTATGGCCTCAAACTGTGAAACTTTATGGGATTTTAAATTTATAAAATGGAGTAAATTTCTTAAACTTGAGTAATACTTTCCTTGGACATTTTATGAGTACTTTGAATCACCCCCTCCTCTCAGTATTTCGCTGTTACTCATAAATAGGATCGTTTCACTTTGAAGGCACTTCAAATCCCCCTTAGGAAACTTCCTGAGAAAAGTTAAGTTCTCTTCCTAATAAGTCTCAGTTGAATTTTCCCAAGTTCACTGCAAACCTATTGCCTACTCTTGGGACTAAGTCCCACAGTGTCTTATTTAACCTGTGTGCACCTCCAGGGAAGCAGGGCCACACGGGTTCTAAACTGTAATGAAGCCTAGTGAAACACAGGGCAGTGAGAGCTGGTCTGTGACTTGTACTTGTCTAGTGGGAATAGTGTCATAATGAAGAAGTGTTGCAGAAAAAGAGAAGCATTATAACTATCTTGATTGGTAAATGCTCTAGAGCTATTTGGAGAGCTAAGTAGCTGTTCCTCCCAAGGGGCCATGGGAAGATCTTCTCAGAGGGGTAGTGGAGCATCTGGAAATTAGAGAAGGACTAGGTAGAGTGGTGTGCATCATTTTACTGTTTCCTGAGCAAAGAAGTACCTCCCCAGGACGATTCTTTCCTCCTCATGTTTCCTTTCTGCAAATGGGCCTTCAGATTAACCTATACAACATTTCCCTCCACAGACATATTTGCTTTATTGTGCTTCACTTTATTGCATGTTGCAGGTAGTGGATTTTGTTTTAAAACCGAAGGTTTGTGGAAACCCTGTGTTGAGCAAGTCTATTGATGTCATTTTTTCCCAACAGTGTTTGCTCACTTCAAGTCTCTGTGTCACAATTTGGTAATTCATGTAATGAACTTTTACATTACCATTAGATTACTATGGCGATGTCTGATCTTTGATATTACTGTTGTCCATTGTTTTGGGGTACCATGAACTAGTGCCCATATGAGATGATGAACTGAATTCATAAATGTTGTGTGTGGTTTGACTGCTCCACCAACCACTGTTACCCCATCTTTCCCCTTCTTCTTGGATCTCCCTAGTCCCTGAGACGTAACAATATTGAAATTAGGCCAATTAAAACTCTACAGTGACTTCTAAGTGTTCAAGTGAAAGGAATATTCAAGCATTTCTCACTTTAAATCGAAAGCTAGAAATGATCAAAGTTACTGAGAAAGGCATGCCAAAAGCTGAGACAGGCTGAAAGCTACGTCTCATGCTAGTTAGCCAAGTTGCAAATGCAAAGGATAAGTCCTTGGAGGATGTGAAAAGTGCTACCATAGTGAGCACATGAATCATAAGAAAGGGAAACAGTCTTGTTGCTGAAATGGAGAAAGTTTTAGCAGTCTAGATAGATCAAACCAGTGACAATACTCCCTTACCGAAGCGAGAGAAAGGCCCTAACTTTCTTCAATTCTGTGAAGGCTGAGAGAGGTGAGGAAGCTGCAGAAGCAAAGTTAGGAAAGCTAGCAGAAAAGAAGCTAGCAGAGGTTGGTTCCTGAGGTTTAAGGAAAGAACCTGTCTTCATAGCATGAAAGTACAGGGTGAAGCAGCAAGTGCTGATGTAGAATTTGCAGTAAGTTATCCAGAAGATCTCACTAAGATAATTAATGAAGATGGATAAACAACAGATTTTCAGTGTAGGTGAAATAGCCTCCTATTGGAAGAAGATACCATCTAGGATTTACATAGCTAGAGAGGAGAAGTCAATGCCTGTTTTCAAAGCTTCAGTACACAGACGGGCTGTCTTGTTAGGGTCTAATGTAGCTGGTGACTTAAGGCTGAAGCCAATGCTCATTGACCTTTCTAAAATTCCTAAGGACCTGAAGAATTGTGCTGCCTCTTGTCTGCCTGTGCTCTAGAAGTGGAACAACATAGCCTGGATGACGGTACATCTGTTTACCACATGGTACTGAATATTTGAAGCCCACTGTTGAGACCTACTGCTTAGGAAAAAAGATGGCTTTCAAAATACTAATGCTCATTTGACAATGCACCCAGTCACCTAAGAATTCTGATGGAGATGCACAATACAATTCATGTTGTTTTCATGCCTGCTAACACAACATCCATTCTGCAGCCCATGGATCAAGAAGTAATTTTGACTTTCAAGTCTTATTATGTGATAAATACAACTCATAAGGCTATAACTGCCATACACAGTGATTCCTCTGATAGATCTGGGCAAAGTCAATTGAAAACCTTCTGCAAAGGATTCACTATTTTAGATGCCATTAAGAAAACTTGCGATTCACAGAGAGAGGTCAAAATGTCAACATGAACAGGAGTTTAGAAAAAGTTGATCCAGCCCTCAAGGATGACTTTGAGGGGTTCAAGACTTTAGTAGGAGAAGTAACTGCAGATGGGTGGAAATAGCAAAAGAACTAGAAGTAGAGGTGGACCCTGAGGATGTGACTGAATTGCTGTAGCAGCATGATGAAACTTTAATGGATGAGGACCTTCTTCTTCTGGATGAGCAAAGAATGAGATTTCTTGAGAGGGAATCTATTTCTGGTGAAGATGCTGTGAAGGTTATTGGAATTACCACAAAGGATTTAGACTGTTAAATAAACAGTTGATAAAGCAGGGTTGAGAGGGAATTGACTCCAATTTTGAAAAAAGTTTTACTTTGTGTAAAATGTTACCTAACAGCATTGCGTGCTACAGAGAAATCATTTGTCAAAAAGTCAGTTGATGCAGCAAACTTTGTTGTTTTATTTTAAGAAATTGCCAAAGCCACCCCAACATTCAGGAACCACCACCCTGATTAGTCAGCAACCATTAACATTTGAGGCAAGATCCTTCACCAGCAAAAAGATTATAACTTGCTGAGGCTCAGATGATGGTTAGTTTTTTTTTTTTTTTTTTTTTTTTTTTAGCAATTATGTATTTTTAAATCAAGGTATGTCAACTGAAGAAAAATGAGCATCCTTAAAATTGTGAGTTAAGATTTATTAGGAAGCCTTACTTAGGATTTACTGAGCCTTACTGAGGACTGGGCTTCCCTGATAGTTCAGTTGGTAAAGAATCCACCTGCAATGCGGGAGATCCCAGTTCAATTCCTGGGTTGGGAAGATCCATTGGAGAAGGGATCGGCTACCCATTCCAGTGTTCTTGGGCTTCTCTTATGGCTCAGCTGGTAAAGAATCCACCTGCAATGTGGGAGACCTGGGTTCAGTCCCTGGGTTGGGAAGATCCCCTGGAGAAGGGAAAGGCTACCCACTCCAGTATTCTGGCCTGGAGAATTCCATGAACTCTATAATCCATGGGGTCGCAAAAAGTCAGACATGACTGAATGACTTTCACTTCACTTCACAGAGGACTAATATCCCTGGAGAAAGCTTGTCAGCTCTGAGGAACTACTCTGAAGAGGTAAGGAAGGAGCCAGGACATATAGGAGAAAATGCTGAAAAACAAACACAACCCAAACAAACCCATGTAGTTGAACATCAAAAGACTACTGCTAATAAAAAACACACCTCTCAAGTTAATGATTTTCATGCTTCTCTATGTGTGGAAGATGGAAGAGTCTGGATTACTGAGATGGTTCCTTAGATAGGCATCTTTTCTATCTTGGGCCAGGATCCAGAGCATGGAAAATGTTTCCTGTTTTTCTCCATCTTGAATTCCCCTCAGAGTTCACTGTAGTGGGGAGTGTATATGTGAAGAGATGTCTTCAGTGGCTGATGGTGGGCTTCATTTATTGTTTACTGGAACATCAGGGACCATTTGGTTTCCACTGGTATGTACATTTTTTTAGCCATTATATTGCACACTTAATAGACTATACAGTAGAGTGTAAACATAACTTTTATATTCACCATGAAACAAAAAATCTTTTGACTACCTTCATGTCAAGGTTGGCTTTATTGTGTTGGCCTGGAACCTAAGCCACAATATCTTGGAGGTATGCCTGTATCTTTATCATCTTAACCCATTGTAGGAAGATCAGATCAGATCAGATCAGTCGCTCAGTCATGTCCGACTGTTTGCAACCCCATGAATCGGAGCACGCCAGGCCTCCCTGTCCATCACCAACTCCCGGAGTTCACCCAGACTCACGTCCATTGAGTCAGTGATGCCATCCAGCCATCTCATCCTCTGCCGTCCCCTTCTCCTCTTGCCCCCAATCCCTCCCAGCATCAGAGTCTTTTCCAATGAGTCAACTCTTCGCAGGAGGTGGCCAAAGTACTGGAGTTTCAGCTTTAGCATCATTCCTTCCAAAGAAATCCCAGGCTGATCTCCTTCAGAATGGACTGGTTGAATCTCCTTGCAGTCCGAGGGACTCTCAAGAGTCTTCTCCAACACCACAGTTCAAAAGCATCAATTCTTCGGCACTCAGCCTTCTTCACAGTCCAACTCTCACATCCATATATGACCACAGGAAAAACCATAGCCTTGACTAGACGAACCTTTGTTGGCAAAGTAATGTCTCTGCTTTTCAATATGCTATCTAGGTTGGTCATAACTTTCCTTCCAAGGAGTAAGCATCTTTTAATTTCATGGCTGCAGTCACCATCTGTTGTGATTTTGGAGCCCAGAAAAATAAAGTCTGACACTGTTTCCACTGTTTCCCCATCTATTTCCCATGAAGTGGTGGGACCAGATGCCATGATCTTCGTTTTCTGAATGTTGAGCTTTAAGCCAACTTTTTCACTCTCCACTTTCACTTTCATCAAGAGGCCTTTGAGTTCCTCTTCACTTTCTGCCATAAGGGTGGTGTCATCTGCATATCTGAGGTTATTGATATTTCTCTCGGCAATCTTGATTCAAGCTTGTGTTTCTTCCAGGCCAGCGTTTCTCATGATGTACTCTGCATATAAGTTAAATAAGCAGGGTGACAATATACAGCCTTGACATACTCCTTTTCCTATTTGGAACCAGTCTGTTGTTCCATGTCCAGTTCTAACTGTTGCTTCCTGACCTGCATACACATTTCTCAAGAGGCAGGTCAGGTGGTCTGGTATTCCCAACTCTTGAAGAATTTTCCACAGTTTATTGTGATCCAAACAGTCAAAGGCTTTGGCATAGTCCATAAAGCAGAAATAGATGCTTTTCTGGAACTCTCTTGCCTTTTCCATGATCCAGCGGATGTTGGCAATTTGATCTCTGGTTCCTCTGCCTTTTCTAAAACCAGCTTGAACATCAGGAAGTTCACGGTTCACATATTGCTGAAAGAAGGCCCTTTAATATCGTATTAATAGTAGCATACAGCCCAGAACAAATCAAGGGCTAGTCCTCTCCTACTGCATATGGGTCAGAGCTATGTCCACAATGCCTGTTAATTTTAGATGGAATGTACCACCTACTTTAGCAATTATTCTGAGCAACCATGTTCCAGGGATGGCTACTTCCAGTATCAGGTTGCCTACCAGCTGTGCTTCAAGAAGAAGAAGTTTAGTAGCTCATCAAAATTCTTTAAAAATTTCCTTCTAGCATTTGTTGTTTTTCAACCACAGGCAAAAGTTAGCACCGGATGGATGGAATTTACATCTGGAAAATGGCATTCCAACTCTAGAGAGACATTGATTAACAAGGGCTGGCTCATGTTTATGCAAATATTTCTTAAGCATATCCTCAAAAAATTATTTTACTTTCTGTTGCATTGCACAGTGAATAAATATATTCTTGTAAAAACCATTAAAGTGAAATGCTTTAGCAGAATTCTCCTTTAAGTACGTTCACACTGGTCCAAGTCACCCAACTGACTTAATTCCTCTAATCAGACCTTTATGCAATACTTAGTTCTTGAACTTTCTGCTGCTTGAGAATCACCTGGAGGGCAAGTAGCTTGATTCTACAGCCCCTGTCCAGAAATTCTGGTTCAGTAAGTTTAGGGTGGGAAGTGAGAATGTGCTTTTCTAATGAGATCTCAGATAATCAGTTCAGTTCAGTTCAGTTACTCAGTTGTGTCTGACTCTTTGCTCTTTGTGTCTGACCTGTGGACTGCAGCATGCCATGCTTTCCTGTCCATCATCAACTCCTGGAACTTGCTCAAATTTATGTCCATCAAGTCGGTGATGCCATTCAACCATCTCATCCTATCTTCCCCTTCTCCTCCTGCCTTCAACATTTCCCAGCATCAGGGTCTTTTCCAATGAGTCAGTATCTCAGATAATGCTGATTCACAAACCAAATTTTGGATAATGTTACTATTGGCATATGGTATATGGCTCAGCTGGTAAAGAATCCGCCTGCAATGTAGAAGACCTGGGTTCCATCCCTGGGTTGGGAAGATCCCCTGGAGAAAAGCATGGCAACCCACTCCAGTATTCTTGCCTGGAAAAATCCCATGGACAGAGGAGTCTGGGGGGCTACATTCTATGGGGTCGCAAAGAGTTGGGCATGACTGAGTGACTAAGCACATATAGAAATATTTAGTACAACTTTGTATATACAGTTTTGTGCAAATGTTTTACTGTTTGCATTATTGTATAATTTACTTTTAAAATTAATAATGTGTATTGGAAATAGCATCATGGAAATACATAAAGATTTGCTGTATTTTTTCAAGTTCCTGCAGAATATTGTATATTTTCTTCTAATTTAAGACTACTACTACTACTACTACTAAGTCGCTTCAGTCGTGTCCGACTCTGTGCGGCCCCACAGACGGCAGCCCACCAGACTCCGCCATCCCTGGGATTCTCCAGGCAAGAACACTGGAGTGGGTTGCCATTTCCTTCTCCAATGCATGAACGTGAAAAGTGAAAGGGAAGTCACTCAGTCGTGTCCGACTCTTCACGACCCCATGGACTGCAGCCTTCCAGGCTCCTCCGTCCATGGGATTTTCCAGGCAAGAGTACTGGAGTGGGGTGCCATTGCCTAGTTTATTTGAATTACTTTTCTTTTCTTGCACAATAATTTGTGTTCCCTGAAGTTAATACTTGCCTTTTTATGCTTATTTTTAATTAACTCAAACCCAAACACCAGAGCGTGTATATTTTCTCTCAATATGTTCACATACATAGTTGTATTAATTTTGAAGAAATCTTTCCTCAGATATACTTCTAACTTGCTAAGTCTTTACTGACTACTCTTTAGACTTGGTGTAGATCGGTGATTTGAGGGGTCTCTTCTGTTAGCTCAAGGGTTGCTTTTGCCTCTGACTTGGGTTGTGTTCCCTGGTTCCTGATTTGACATCTTCCTCCTCCTCGGTTTACTGCCTTTCTCTTTTTAAAATTTACTTATTTATTTTAATTGGAGGACAGTCACTTCACAACAGTGTGGTGGCCCCTGGCACACATCAGCACGGATCAGCCGCAGGCACACATGCGGCCCGCCCCCATCCTGAACTGCCGTCCCGCCTCCCTCCCCACCCACCCCTCTGGGTTGTCCCTGACCGCTGGCTTTGAGTGCCCTGCTTCATGCACTGAATGTGCACTGGTCGTCTGTCTTACATATGGTAACGTGCATGTTTCAGTCTATTCTCTTGTATCATCCCACCCTCGCCTTCTCCCACATAGTCCAGTAGTCTGTTCTTTACATCTGTGTCTCTTTTGCTGCCTGCATATAGGATTGTTTTTACTATCTTTAGAAATTCCATATACATATATATCAGTCATCAGTTCAGTTGCTCAGTTGTGTCCAACTCTTTGTGACCCCATGAATCCCAGCACACCAGGCCTCCCTGTCCATCACCAACTCCTGGAGTTCACCCAGACTCATGTCCATCGAGTCAGTGATGCCATCCAGCCATCTCATCCTCTGTCGTCCCCTTCTCCTCTTGCCCCCAATCCCGCCCAGCATCAGAGTCTTTTCCAATGAGTCAACTCTTCGCATGAGGTGGCCAAAGTACTGGAGTTTCAGCTTTAGCATCTTTCCTTCCAAAGAAATCCCAGGGCTGATCTCCTTCAGAATGGACTGGTTGGATCTCCTTGCAGTCCAAGGGACTCTCAAGAGTCTTCTCCAACACCACAGTTCAAAGGCATCAATTCTTCGGCGCTCAGCCTTCTTCACAGTCCAACTCTCACATCCATACATGACCACAGGAAAAACCATAGCCTTGACTAGACGAACCTTTGTTGGCAAAGTAATGACTCTGCTTTTGAATATGCTATCTATGTTGGTCATAACTTTTCTTCCAAGGAGTAAGTGTCTTTTAATTTCATGGCTGCAGTCACCATCTGCAGTGATTTTGGAGCCCAGAAAAATAAAGTCTGACACTGTTTCCTCTGTTTCCCCATCTATTTCCCATGAAGTGATGGGACCAGATGCCATGATCTTCGTTTTCTGAATGTTGAGTTCTAAGCCAACTTTTTAACTCTTCTCTTTCACCTTCATCAAGAGGCTTTTTAGTTCCTCTTCACTTTCTGCCATAAGGGTGGTGTCATCTGCATATCTGAGGTTATTGATATTTCTCCCAGCAATCTTGATTCCAGCTTGTGCTTCTTCCAGCCCAGCGTTTCTCATGATGTACTCTGCATAGAAGTTAAATAAGCAGGGTGACAATATACAGCCTTGACATACTCCTTTTCCTATTTGGAACCAGTCTGTTGTTCCATGTCCAGTTCTAACTGTTGCTTCCTGACCTGCATACACATTTCTCAAGAGGCAGGTCAGGTGGTCTGGTATTCCCATCTCTTGAAGAATTTTCCATAGTTTGTGGTGATCCACACAGTCAAAGGCTTTGGCATAGTCCATAAAGCAGAAATAGATGCTTTTCTGGAACTCCCTTGCTTATTCGATGATCCAGCGGATGTTGGCAATTTGGTCTCTGGTTCCTCTGCCTTTTCTAAAACCAGCTTGAACATCTGGAAGTTCACTGTTCACATATTCCTCAAGCTTGGCTTGGAGAATTTTGAGCATTAGTTTACTAGCGTGTGAAATGAGTGCAATTGTGCGGTAGTTTGAGCATTCTTTGGCATTGCCTTTCTTTGGGATTGGAATAAAAACTGACCTTTTCCAGTCCTGTGGCCACTGCTGAGTTTTCCAAATTTGCTGGCATATTGCTGGCAGCACTTTCACAGCATCATCTTTCAGGATTTGAAATAGCTCAACTGGAATTCCATCACCTCCACTAGCTTTGTTTGTAGTGATGCTTTCTAAGGCCCACTTGACTTCACATTTCAGGATGTCTGGCTCTAGGTGAGTGATCACACCATCGTGATTATCTGGGTCATGAAGATCTTTTTTGTACAGTTCTTCTGTGTATTCTTGCCACCTCTTCTTAATATCTTCTGCTTCTGTTAGGACCATACCGTTTCTGTCCTTTATTGAGCCCATCTTTGCATGAAATCTTCCCTTCGTATCTCTAATTTTCTTGAAGAGATTGCTAGTCTTTCCCATTGTGTTGTTTTCCTCTATTTCTTTGCATTGATCGCTGAGGAAGGCTTTCTTATATCTCTTCTTGCTATTCTTTGGAACTCTGCATTCAGATGTTTATATCTTTCCTTTTCTCCTTTGCTTTTCGCTTCTCTTCTTTTCACAGCTATTTGTAAGGCCTCCCCAGACAGCCATTTTGCTTTTTTGCATTTCTTTTCCATGGGGATGGTCTTGATCCCTGTCTCCTGTACAATGTCACGAACCTCAATCCATAGTTCATCAGGCACTCTATCAGATCTAGTCCCTTAAATCTATTTCCCACTTCTTCTGTATAATCATAAAGGATTTGATTTAGGTCATACCTCAATGGTCTAGTGGTTTTCCCTACTTTCTTCAATTTCAGTCTGAACTCAATATATATATATATATATATATATATATATATATATATATAATGCATATATATATATATGCATTAATATACTGTATTGGTGTTTCTCTTTCTGACTTACTTCACTCTGTATAATAGGCTCCACCATGCTTCACTAGCTTTCCAGGAAAAGGTGCATGAGTGCTATTTTTTTTTTTTTTTTTGAGACTTTGAATGTCTGAACATATCTGTTCCTTTGAAGATTTGTCTGGCTGTAGAATTCTAGATGTTTTGAAATTTCTTGATGATATGCCTCGGGATGGACTTTGTTCACCCATTGTGCTAGGTACTATTTGGAAAATTTTAATATTACAACTCACATTCTGGGACATTAAACAAAATACTTTGATGATTTTCTTCCCTTTACTTTCTCTGTCTTCTTTGGGGGGGAACTTTTATCATTATGTTGGAACTTCTGGATTGGTGCTCTAAATTTTCTAATCTTTTATCTCTTTTTGTGTTTTTGGTTTATCCTCTGGGAGATCTTTTTAATTCTATCTTCCAATTTTTCTGTGTAATTTTTCCTGGTTTTGGTCATATTTTAAATTTTCAAGAACTGTTTTTATTCTTTGCATGTTCTTTATATGCCACAACTTCTTTCTCTATTCATCGGTCAGTGGACACTCAGGTTGCTTCCATCTCTTGGTTATTATAAATACTGCCATGAACAAGGGGCTGCAGATGTCTCTTTGACATAGTGTTTTTGTTTCTTTTGGAATATTCCCAGAATTGGAATTGCTGGACCATATGATAGTTGTATTTTTATTGAGAAACCTCTAAACTGTTTTCCATAATGACCACACCAATTTACAGTCCTACCAACAGTACGCAAGGGTTCCCTTTTCTATACAACCCCCCCAGCACTTATCTCTTGTCATTTTGATGATAGCTGCTGTTAACAGATGTGAGGTGATATCTCAGTGTGGCTTTGATTTGCGTTTCCCTGATGATTAGTGATGTTGAGCACTTTTCGTGTACCTGTTGGCCATTTGTATGCCTTCTTTGGAAGACTGTCTATTCAGATACTCTGGCTCATTTTTTAAATTGATTTTATTTCTTTTTTTTTTTTTTTTGCTATTGAGTTGTGTGAATACCTTATGTATTTTGGAAATAAACCTCTTATCAGATGTATGATTTTCAGACATTTTCTCCAATTCTACATGTTGCCTTTTCATTTTGTTAATGATTTCCTTTGTTGTGCAAAAGTTCTTTATATTAGATTTTAGCTTATATGTTTCAGACCTATTCAGTTAAATCCACAAAAAATCATAACTATTGTGTCCTTCTGATGTATTGCAATGCGCTTACATAGTTATTAACATAATAATCCTCTTGGTTCTCTTGGTAAGTTTCATCTTGTATTCAATTTGATATTAATATTGTGGTGTTGGAGAAGACTCTTGAGAGTCCCTTGGACTGCAAGGAGATCCAACCAGTCCATCCTAAAGGAGAACAGTCCTTGGTGTTCATTGGAAGGACTGATGCTAAAGCTGAAACTCCAGTACTTTGGCCACCTCATGCAAAGAGTTGACTCATTGGAAAAGACCCTGATGCTGGGAGGGATTGGGGGCAGGAGGAGAAGGGGACAACAGAGGATGAGATGGCTGGATGGATTCGCTGACTCTATGGACATGAGTTTGAGTGAACTCTGGGAGTTGGTGATGGACAGGGAGGCCTGGCGTGCTGTGATTCATCGGATCACAAAGAGTTGGACATGAGTGAGCGACTGAACTGAACTGAACTGAATATTGTTACAGCTTATTTTCCTTTAGGTATTTTTGATATATATATATTTTTAAATTGAAGTATAGTTGATTTATAATACTGTTAGTTTCAGTTTTACAGCAAAGTGAGATGTGTCTTTTCTCATACCTTTATTTCAACATTGTCTTGTTATTTTAAGCCTGTCTTTTAAAAATAGCAAGAGTTTATTTTTACACCCCCTCAGTCAGTGAGTCTGTCTTCTAATATAAATTTTACCTATTCATGTTTATTATTTATGATGTTTTTAGGCTTGTTTCTACTCTTATTTATTCGCTCAGTCTTTCTTCTCCCCTTTATTCGTTTGTCCCCCCACACCCCTCTATTCATTTTTAAATTTTCTCTTTTTCCTGCTAATATATTAATATTAGAAGAAATAATGCCATACACATAATTAAACTTACATTTTCTAGCTATCTATCAATTAATATGTGTATCATTTGGCTATTGCTATAATGATGTTTTGTAATGAACTATCTCACAAATAAACCCAAATAATAGCAATTATTTTTAACCATATATGCAGCTGTGCAACTGAACTGAGGCTCAGTTGGTGTAGAATGGGTTTGTGATGCAGCTCTGCTACACACTGTAGCTCTGTGATATTATTATACAACAATGTACGTACGAGAGCTTTCCTTATTCTATCAGGCCTAGATTTCTCAAATAATTTAGGTTCCATTAGTGTTTTTCAAGATAGTGGACATGATGAAACTTTATTTGCATAACATTTTTGAAGACATTGAGATAGAGTACCAGCCTTGAAAGATTTCTTCAAAATTGTAAAGGGAGTGTTGATGGCCGTAGAATTTGAACCAAGAGGAGATAAGAACTCTATAGAAGTTCTTGGTGAGACAAAGAGAGAATGAAGTTCTAAGAGTAGAAATGCCTGATGTACACTCCATCTTGGGACGGCTTTTGGGTCCAGCAAGAGGAATTCTTTTGAACATGACTTTCAAGGATTCTTAGGTGCCTTTGGCTCAGCTGAATATCTTTTTTCTCAGTTATCATAGCATTACTTTTTTTCATGAGCCCAAAATGTTGTAAACCCCCAGGTATCAGAAACTTTTGGAAAGAGCTAAATGATCATTTATGTCTGGGGAGGCCTTACAAATAGCTGTGAGAAGAGAAGTGAAAAGCAAAGGAGAAAAGGAAAGATAAACATCTGAATGCAGAGTTCCAAAGAATAGCAAGAGGAGATAAGAAAGCCTTCCTCAGTGATCAATGCAAAGAAATAGAGGAAAACAGAATGGGAAAGACAGATCTCTTCAAGAAAATTAGAGATACCAAGGGAAGATTTCATGCAAAGATGGGCTCGATAAAGGACAGAAATGGTATGGACCTAACAGAAGCAGAAGATATTAAGAAGAGGTGGCAAGAATACACAGACTGCTACTGCTAAGTCACTTCAGTCCTGTCCGACTCTGTGCTACCCCATAGATGGCAGCCCACCAGGCTCCCCCGTCCCTGGGATTCTCCAGGCAAGAACACTGGAGTGGGTTGCCATTTCCTTCTCCAATGCATGAAGAACTGTACAAAAAAGATCTTCACAACCCAGATAATCACGATGATGTGATCACTCACCTAGAGCCAGACATCCTGGAATGTGAAGTCAAGTGGGCCTTAGAAAGCATCACTACAAACAAAGCTAGTGGAGGTGATGGAATTCCAGTTGAGCTATTTCAAATCCTGAAAGATGATGCTGTGAAAGTGCTGCCAGCAATATGCCAGCAAATTTGGAAAACTCAGCAGTGGCCACAGGACTGGAAAAGCTCAGTTTTTATTCCAATCCCAAAGAAAGGCAATGCCAAAGAATGCTCAAACTACTGCACAATTGCACTCATCTCACATGCTAGTAAAGTAATGCTCAAAATTCTCCAAGCCAGGCTTCAACTTCCAGATATTCAAGCTGGTTTTATAAAAGGCAGAGGAACCAGAGATCAAATTGCCAACATCTGCTGGATCATGGAAGAAGGAAGTGAGTTCCAGAAAAACATCTATTTCTGCTTTATTGACTATGCCAAAGCCTTTGACTGTGTGGATCACAATAAACTGTGGAAAATTCTTCAAGAGATGGGAATACCAGACCACCTGACCTGCCTCTTGAGAAATGTGTATGCAGGTCAGGAAGCAACAGTTAGAACTGGACATGGAACAACAGACTGGTTCCAAATAGGAAAAGGAGTACGTCAAGGCTGTATATTGTCACCCTGCTTATTTAACTTCTATGCAGAGTACATCATGAGAAACGCTGGGCTGGAAGAAGCACAAGCTGGAATCAAGATTGCCGAGAGAAATATCAATAACCTCAGATATGCAGATGACACCACCCTTATGGCAGAAAGTGAAGAGGAACTAAAAAGCCTCTTGATGAAAGTGCAAGAGGAGAGTGGAAAAGTTGGCTTAAAGCTCAACATTCAGAAAACGAAGATCATGGCATCTGGTCCCATCACTTCATGGGAAATAGATGGGGAAACAGTGGAAACAGTGTCAGACTATTTTTCTGGGCTCCAAAATCACTGCAGATGGTGACTGCAGCCATGAAATTAGAAGACGCTTACTCCTTGGAAGGAAAGTTATGACCAACCTAGATAGCGTATTGAAAAGCAGAGACATTACTTTGCCAACAAGGGTCAGTCTAGTCAAGGCTATGGTTTTTCCAGTGGTCATGTATGGATGTGAGAGTTGGACTGTGAAGAAAGCTGAGTGCCGAAGAATTGATGCTTTTGAGCTGTGGTGTTGGAGAAGACTCTTGAGAGTCCCTTGGACTGCAAGGAGATCCAACCAGTCCATTCTAAAGGAGATCGGTCCTGGGTGTTCTTTGGAAGGACTGATGCTACAGCTGAAACTCCAGTACTTTGGCCACCTCATGCGAAGAGTTGACTCATTGGAAAAGACTCTGATGCTGGGAGGGATTGGGGGCAAGAGGAGAAGGGGACGACAGAGGATGAGATGGCTGGATGGCATCACCGACTTGATGCACATGAGTTTGGGTGAACTCCAGGAGTTGGTGATGGACAGGGAGTCCTGGCGTGCTGTAATTTGTGGGGTCGCAAAGAGTCAGACACGACTGAGCGACTGAACTGAACTGATATGATCATTTAAGCAGAGAAAACTAATTTCCAACTTCAGGGACATTGGTGGAAAGTACCAATAATTTCATAGATGTATGAAGAGCACTGGTGGCCAGAGATTACCGATGATAGTAGGTGGGCAAGAACATTGATAATATGAAGTCTTGTGAGAAACTAACAAAGCTGAGTAAAATAAATAAGTTGAAAAAGTAAAAACTGACAAAGCTGGAAAAAAAATGTATGCCCAAGACAAATCCCTTTATTGTTTAAAATAATACATTTATTAGTGTCTTTTGGGGATGCCCAGGTAGCTCATTGGTAAAGAATCTGCTTTCAATGCAGGAGACGAGGTTTTGATCCCTGGGTTGGGAAGATCTCCTGGGGAAGGAAATGGCAACCCACTCCTGTATTCTTGCCTGGGAAATCCAATGGACAGAGGAGCCTGGCGGGCTACAGTCCATGGGGTCACTAAAGAGTCGACTTAGCGTCTTTTAATTGATTTAGCGTCTTTTAATTGACCTTTTTCCAACCAGATTCATTTTGAATCTTGGACTCATGCAGTTCTTTAGAGGCACACTAGAGGACACTGTTGAGTCATAAATATCCCAGTGCTGGTTGCCTGGTTCCTATTAATGCTGAACTTGCAACTACTTTCATTGATGTCAGTATTTCACCTTCTGAGCTAGCAGTAGGATTTGAAAAAGACATGGAGATTTGCTTCCAGTGCAGAAAAAAAAAATGACTTAAAACAGTGCTTGTTGAAAAATAGAGAAGAAAAATTCATATTTGTGAAGGAGTACTGATTTTTTTTCTTTTGGCATCTTTTGGTTATAAATTCACATTGCTGATACAGCCAATATACAAAGCACAGTTGTAGCAACCAGAGAAAGAAACAGGATATGACCCCCTTTATGAGATGCTCATAATATTCCCAAGGACGCAGGGGAAAAGTCCATTCATCTGCATTTTATTCAGAATGCTCCTTTCTTTTGCTTGTCATTTTGGAATGGGCTTAACTGTTGCTAAAAAGTTACAGGAACAACAGAGCTAGAAATCATCTGTTTCTTCACAAAACAAGTTCACCCCAGCTCAGCCACGTGATCTTCCCCTGCAGTGCCCAGCCCTCTGACCTGAGTCTTGCTGGAACAGCGTCTTTTTGGGGACCGAAAAAAATTCCTGTTCTAAGTTCTTCATGTTATTTCTTTCAAGTTTGGTGCCTGCTGTAATACTGAGTCCTCTTAAACCAGATACTTAAAAGTAAAACTAAAAGCCCAAATCCATTCAACAGAGAACTCACTGTGCAGATTTGAGATAAAATAAACCACAAATATTTGGGCAGTATCAGGATATACATTGCACAATTAAAAAAAAAGCTGGTCGGGATGATTGGAGTCTTCTCAGCGGCAGAACTGGGGTAGTTATGTGACCATTTAAATTGCTTCCAACATTTTATTCACACCAATCTCAGAAGATTCTTAATTTCAAAAAATATTTTTTGTATTAATAGAATCAGCTCTAAGTCTGTTTTTTTCCCATCAACACTTAATACAGTTATATCAGTTTAGAAATATTTTAGGAATGATGTGCTCTTATAAATTTCCACTAAGAAGCATTTATTAAAAACATACATTTGTTGATGCAGTTATTATACACAACTAGTTTTGTGTGACTCATAGTCCCCTGATGTGCACCCTCCTCTGAGGCATCAGATACACCTGGAATTGCATCCCAGCCCAGCAAGTTGTTCATCCCAGGGCTCTCTTGGGCAACTTGGTTGATTCTACGAGTCTCTAATTGATGAAGATAATACTTTTTTTTATCATAATGGCTTTGTAAGGATGAAATGATACATTGATATGAAGTGGACAAGTTGGCAGAGTATTCAGTGGAATCTAGCAGGTTCCCTTTTGCATCCACTTGAAGCCAGCAATGATGCAGCAGGAACAGAGTCCAAACTGCCACATCGCTGTGTGTCCCCACATCACCCTGCAGAAGTCTCACAAAGGAAGCGAAAATACTACAGACAGGGAGACACATTTCATGCCCTGTGATGTCAGAGGAAAAGCGTATTTCCTGTCCAAAACCTGGAATACATTTGAGCTATTAGTAATATATGCTGCACTCCAGAGTATTTTAATCAAGTCTTGTGAAGGACTTTGGATCAAAGAAGCGAATCAATCAACAGAAGTAGAGCCTCTAGGGGACTTACCTGGCAGTTCAGTGTCTAAGACTGCCTTCTGAGCTTCCCTGGTGACTCAGTGTAAAGAATCTACCTGCCAATGCAGGAGACTTGAGTTCGATCCCTGGTCCGGGGAGCTCCCACCTAACTTGTGGCAACTAAGCCAGTACACCACAACGACTGCAGCTCACGCTGCCCAGGCCCGTGCTCTGCACCAACGGGAGCCACCTCGATGGGAAGGCTGCACACTCAGCTGGAGAGTGACCCCCACTCGCTGCAACTAGAGAAAAGCCCACACAACAACCAAGACCCAGCACAGCCAAAAATACGTAAATAATTACAAAAAAAAAAAAAAAAAGACTTTGCCTTCCAGTGCAGGGGATGCGGCTTCAATCCTTGCTCAGGGAGCTGGGATCCCATATGCCTTGTGGCCAAAGACCCTAAACATAAACAGAAGCACTGTTGTAGCAAATTCAGTGTGTGTTAGTTGCTCAGTTGTGTGTGACTCTTTGCGACCCCATTCAATAAAAAACTTTAAATATGGTCCATATAAAAAAAAAAAAACTTAAAAAAAGAAGTAGGGCTGCAATAACCTCAGATATGCAGATGACACCACCCTTATGGCAGAAAGTGAAGAGGAACTAAAAAGCCTCTTGATGAAAGTGAAAGGGAGAGTGAAAAAGAGGGCTTAAAGCTCAACATTCAGAAAACGAAGATCATGGCATCTGGTCCCATCACTTCATGGGAAATAGATGGGGAAACAATGGAAACAGTGTCAGACTTTATTTTTCTGGGCTCCAAAATCACTGCAGATGGTGACTGCAGCCATGAAATTAGAAGACGCTTACTCCTTGGAAGGAAAGTTATGACCAACCTAGATTGCATATTCAAAAGCAGAGACATTACTTTGCCAAAAAAGGTTCGTCTAGTCAAGGCTATGGTTTTTCCAGTGGTCATGTATGGATGTGAGAGTTGGACTGTGAAGAAGGCTGAGCGCCGAAGAATTGATGCTTTTGAACTGTGGTGTTGGAGAAGACTCTTGAGAGTCCCTTGGACTGCAAGGAGATCCAACCAGTCCATTCTGAAGGAGATCAGCCCTGGGTGTTCTTTGGAAGGAATGATGCTAAAGCTGAAACTCCAGTACTTTGGCCACCTCATGCGAAGAGTTGACTCATTGGAAAAGACTCTGATGCTGGGAGGGATTGGGGGCAAGAGGAGAAGGGGACGACAGAGGATGAGATGGCTGGATGGCATCACTGACTCGATGGACGTGAGTCTCAGTGAACTCTGGGAGTTGGTGATGGACAGGGAGGCCTGGTGTGCTGTGATTCATGGGGTCGCAAAGAGTCGGACACGACTCAGCGACTGATCTGATCTGATCTGTTTCCTTAGTGCCCTATATTCATGCTGACAATATGGTGTTTTAAAAGATTTTTATTTGAAACAAATTTTACAAAGAAGATAGGGTTCAAAGTCTTAGAAGTGCAAACGATGAAGATACATGGTATAAAGGAAACAGTCTCCCTTATACTCTACTGATCATTGCGCTTCCTGAAGGCAGCCTCTGCCGTATTCTTGAGTATCTTTCTATTAAAAGCTACACAGTAGATAGCTTTTATATCTACTATATATATTAAAAGCTATATAGTAGATGGATGGATGGATATGAATATGGGCATAGTTATAGATAGAATCTTTTCAAACATGTGAATGTATCTTTAGGCTAAAGTGCTGGAAAAAAATACATTGTCAGCAGTCTGTATTCTTCAGTAGCACCATTTGTTACTTTTTTGGTCATAATTTGATGGTGAAAATATTTCAGTGCAAGGTCAAAGAATAATTTTATTATGAATGATATTAGTTACCTTTTAGGAGACATTTTCTTTTTTCCTGTGAACTGTCTTTTTGTATCCTTTACCCATTTTAAATTGAATTCAGTCTTATTAAGATATTTAAAAATGTATTAGGGAAATAGGAACTTTGTAATCTGGGTTACGAATGTTTTCCTCAGTTTTCTATTTATCTTTTGGCTTTTCTTGTGTGATTCTTAATATGCAGACATTTTACATTTTTCTGTGAACAAGTCACTCTAAGATTATAAAAACATAGAATTTGCCACATGCTGAATTTCTAAGTGTATTTTGCTGTTTTTAGTGTTTAGAACATTGCATTTTAAGAGAATTTTTTCTTCTTTTTTCTCTGGAATTATCATCTCTCACTCTAAAGAAAGATAATAAACATATTTCTAAAAGAACTGGCGGAGACCAATATGGATTATAGAAATGGATTGCATTAAAGACCGCACAGTCTCTAAGACTAGATTAAGGCATCATAACTCATTTGATACCCTTAGAGGCCTTGCTTGGCAAACATAGGCAAATGATTTTAATTAGCACATTTTGTGCCTGTAAATGGATGCTTCTAAAGAGCCTGAAATGAGTCCTTAACTGATTCTTTTAAGATGCCTTTAGTTTAGAGAGAAGCTCTGTGAAGTACTCTGACACCAGGAATATCTTGTTGGTGTGGCCAACTGCTTTTACCATTTCTGGGCATGTCTGTCATAGACGGCAGGCATATCTTGCCCTGTTCAACAGCAAAAAAGTTACTCTTAATATAAATTGAGAAAAATGTTTTATTAACGGCCTTGTTTATATTATTGATATATGTAGGTATGTGTTTGTGTATATATAGTTCTCTAAAAGACAATGACGAACCTCAGCAGACAGTTTCCAAAATATTTCTCACAAGCCAGTGGAATCCAATCGGATGACGTTTCTCTATATTACTTGCAGAGAATCAGATCATCATGTATTATATTGGTAAATATTTAAACAGTGTCATTGGGAGAAATTTTGTTTTATAAAATTGTTTTAGAATTGAAGTTATCTTAGACTTAGAATTTAGGTAGAAGAAACCTACTTGAAAGCCATTTGTATAGTCATTAAAAAGATCCTCAATGATTAAAAATAATTAAAGAAAGGTGAGGGGTGGGTTCTCTTTACTGTCAACCCTCAGAAGTCTCTGGCTTGTGTTACTCTATGTCTACCTATGGCTTTATTCAACTGTAGTAACTTAAGACTCACAGGGCTGGTTTCTTTGAGTGAAGGTTGCTGGATTTCTCTTTTCCCAATAAATACAGAGTCTGATTTTTTTTTTTTTCATGGTAAGCAGACAAAGATTCCCTTTGAAACATGTAGTCTGAGCGCCAAACACTGGATCCATTGTCTCTGACACAATAAGTGCCACATTCAGCCTTCAGAAATGGTGAGCAGTTTGCTTGTATTCGAGAACCAAAGACGTTTTCCACATCCAGAAAAGTGATGCACAGCTGAGTTCTCAATAATGCTGACACTGTGTGTGAGTGTGATTTCACACGGTGATGTGTAGTGTTGCCCCCTGACTGGTATATGCCTCTCACGGATCAGCTTTGGGCTGCTCACGATGAGTTAGTCACTGTGTTATACCAATGGAACTCATTCGCTTCAAATGAAAATAGCAAGGATTTCTGCTCATGTTTCACTTTGCGTGTGAGTATATAGCGTTTGATTACATTTTTCCTACATATTTTGGATGTAATGTGGCATTCACAATTAGGGATTGCCTTGTGTCAGGTTCTCCAGAAGCTGACTCTGAGTCGAGGAATTATGTGCAAACGATTTATTAGCAAATTGCTCCCAGGAGAAACAGGTAAGGGAGTAGGAGAAACAGATCAGTGAGAGAAAGGAATCCAAGCAGGGTACAACTTCTGACAAAGTTCTAGCCTCAGCTGGATCATACAGGAGAGCTTTACAGATCAAGTTATAGTTCAGATTTTGTCCCAAATTGAGGCAAGGGACCTGGGCTTTCATAAATCACTCACAGGCTAAGAGCCACCCAATTCTAAGGGGGACCCAAACTCTCAGATACACTCACGTACTTCCAGTTCTTGGCACAGGCAGGCAAAGTGGCATCTGTGGTTGAGGGCAGTCTTCTGAAGACAGTCAGAAATGTGGGTCCACAGAAGCAAAATCACAAAGAAGCTAGGGGTGGGGAGGGTGCAAAGAAATGGCTAGAGTGCTTCAAGGGGGTCCAATACCAAAAGTTGTTTGCTAGAGGGATTACTTTTAAATTCTGATTAAAAGATTCTCAGCCACTGAAAAGAGATCCTTTAGTAATTCTGATACATTTTAAAAGAATTGTTACTAAACTGATAAATGATTCTGGTCCGATATTGGCTTAGTCAAAGACTATACTCCAGGCAAGAGTACTGGAATGGATTGCCATTTCCTTCTCCAGGGGATCTTCCTGACCCAGGGATCAAATCCCGTTCTCTAGCATTCCAGGCAGACGCTTTAACCTCTGAGCCACCAGGGAAGCCATAGGAAATCTTACTCTTTAGTATTTCTCAGATACACCAGGCACACTTCTGCCTCAGGGGCTTTGTACTTATTTTTTTCTGCCAAGGTCTTACTCCACAGATTTATATTTTGATAAAAAGTGAGAGAAAGTATGATAGAAGGATTTAGATGTTTCACCCTGTTCTAACCTTGCCATCATTGACCAGATGTTCTATGCTGCTTAATGTGATGCCATTTGAAATACACAACATCTTCATGGATATTCTTGCCCCAAACTATTTAAGCAGAATCAGATCAGACCTCCTTTTAACTTCCCTGGTGGCTCAGACAGTAAAGCATCTGCTTACAATGCAGGAGACCCGGGTTCAATCCCTAGCTCCGGAAGATCTCCTGGAGAAGGAAATGGCAACCCCCTCCAGTATTCTTGCCTGGAAAATCCCATGGGAGGAACTTGGTAGACTACAGTCCATGGGGTCGCAAAGAGTCAGAGACGACTGAGCAACTTCACTTTAACTTCCAGTTTACAACATAATTATGATAGTTTTATACATTTAATATCTTTTGGATATGGGGTTTACCCATATGCTCACTGCTGGAGGAGGAAATGGCAACCAACTCCAGTATTCTTGTCAGAAAAATCCCATGGACGGAGGAACCTGGTGGGCTATAGTCCATGTTGCATACAGCTGGGCTATAGTCCAGGCTGCAAAGAACTGGACACAAATGAATGTGCACACATGAATGACTGAGCACACACAGATGTGTTTACTGCTTATCTTGTCGTCCTCCTTTCTTGCATCTCAGTTCCTTTTACCTGGAATCATTTCCCTTGTATCTGAAGCATATCTTTCAGTGTTCCGCTTGACCACTGTGGTAACCACTAGTCATGTGGATATTGAGCACTTGACTTACAACTACTCTGAATTGAGATTTGCTGTTAGTGTGAAGCTCATCCTGGATTTCAGAGACCTAGTACAAAAATGTAAGAGATCTCGTTAATGATTTTTATATTAATTGCATGTTGAAATGATACGATTTTGATATATTGGCTTAAGCAGATCACTATTCAGATGGATTATCCTTTTATTTATTTATTTATTTTTGCTTTTGAAATTGTGGCTATTAGGGGATTTAAATTCGTGTCCCTCATGTTGCCTTCCTATTGGACAACTCTGTTTTAGAAGTTTCTTTAACAATGGTCTATTGGTGGCAAGTTCTTTTTTTCATATTTATTTATTTAAAAAGTTAACCATGAAAATTTTATTATTGGGTGATTATTTTTTAAACGATTATATGCCATGAGTGTGGACAATTAGATATTAAGATGATGAGAACAGATACTACACTTGATCTTAGCTAAAAGACTGAGAAGCACTGTGGCAAATTCTTAATTTTTTTTTTTTTTTTGGTCTAAAAATGTCTTTATTTTACATTTGCTCTTGCAGTATTTTTTTTTCACATGTACTAGGCTAGATTGAGTTATATTTTCTTCTCTTGAGATATTATTTCACTGTTTCTGGTTTCCATTTTTGGTGATAGGACCATGTCAGTCAACATGATCACTCCTTTCGCTCTAATTTGTTTTTTCTCTGACTGCTGTGTGAAAAATCTGGTTTTTACCATTCTGGTGTATCATTATGATGAATCTAGGTATGGGTTTCTTGTTATTTATCTTGCTTGGGATTCACGGGGTTTTCTGAAACTACTTCTGTCAGTCTGGGAAATTACTAGTTGTTACCTCTCAGATATCACCTGGCCCCCATTCTGTTTTTCCCCTTCTTCTGAAATGCCAGTTAGACCTATGTTAGACTTATACTTTATCTTATATTTTTGCCTACATTTTATGTTTTCCTTATTTTTGTCTCTGTAAGGTGTGTATTGAATTAACAGTGGCTTAGACGGTGTATGGATGTGAGAGTTGGACTGTGAAGAAAGCTGAGCACTGAAGAATTGATGCTTTTGAACTGTGGTGCTGGAGAAGACTCTTGAGAGTCCCTTGGACTATGAGGAGATCCAACCAGTCCATTCTGAAGGAGATCAGCCCTGGGTGTTCTTTGGAAGGGATGATGCTAAAGCTGAAACTCCAGTACTTTGGCTACCTCATGCGAAGAGTTGACTCACTGGAAAAGACTCTGATGCTGGGAGGGATTGGGGGCAGGAGGAAAAGGGGATGACAGAGGATGAGATGGCTGGATGGCATCACCGACTTGATGGACGTGAGTTTGAGTGAACTCCAGGAGTTGGTGATGGACAGGGAGGCCTGGCGTGCTGCAATTCATGGAGTCGCAAAGAGTCGGACACGACTGAGCAACTGAACTGAACTGAACTAGATGGTTAAGAATCTGCCTGCAGTGCAGGAGACCTGAGTTCAAGCCCGGGTTAGGAAGATCCCCTGAAGAAGGGAATGGCAGCCACTCCAGTATTCTTGCCTGGAGAATTCTATGGACAAAGGAACCTGGCAGTCCAAGGGATCACAAAGAGTCAGACATGACTGAGTGACTATCGCTTTCATAAGGTGTGTATTGAATTAATTCTTCATAATTACCTAACATTTTGCTAATACCTTTATCTGTGTCCAATATTCTGGTTCACCTCCTCCATGGAATTTGTTTAATTTCAATGATATTATTCTTATTATTGTTATTTTGAGTACAATTTGCTTCTTTTCAAATCTGCTTATTTCTGACTTAGTCTATTCAGGCTGCTTTAACAAAAATGCCAGAGACTGGATGACTTAAAGAAAAACTTTTTTTTCTCACAGTTCTGGAGGCTGTGAAGTCCACGCTGAAGGTTCCAGCACATTGGAGTCTGGTGAGAGCCAGCTTCCTGGTTCATAGACAGCTGTCTCCACACTGTGTCCTCACGTGGAGGAGGAGGTGCGGGAGCTCTCTGGAGTGTCTTTAATAAGGACACACATCCTGTTCATGAGGATGGTCACCTCATGGGCTAATTACCTCCCAAGGGCCCCACTTCCCAATAAGATCACACAGGGAACTAGGTTTTAACATACGAATTTCGGGAGTGACACATTTAGTCTCTATTTCTTGTTCTTTAATCATATTTTAAATACTTCTTTTCTTTTAAAGATTATAATACAATATGCTTTTCTATAATCTGTGTCTAATAATCCCCAATGTCTGTACTCTTTGCAGAGTCTGATTTTGCTCTTTGCTATTAATGAAGACTTTCTCTGATAGTATCTTCTTTCCTTATATACTTTGTGATTTTTGACTGTTCACTGTCTATATTCTTTGGGATTTTCTTTTATTTTGAAAATTCTTTGAAACCTGTGTTGAGGATTGAGTCATTTCAAAAGGATTTATATTTGCTTCTTGTAGGAGTCTAGGGGCACTGATAATCCAGTGCGACAACTTTAAGTTCTCTGTGTCAGGTTGTTGGAACATTCAGTTAGTCAAAATTTCAAACTCCTGTGGGGTCTGCTTATGGAATGAATTTTAATAGCTTTTTTCTCATCTCCAAGTAGGCAGTTTTCTCTGCTGTCCCCCTGGTGCATGTTCAGTTCAGTTCAGTCGCTCACTTGTGTCCAACTCTTTGCGACCCCATGAACCGCAGCACTCCAGGCCTCCCTGTCCATCACCAACTCCCAGAGTCTACCCAAACCCCTGTCCATTGAGTCGGTGATGCCATCCAACCATCTAATCCTCTGTCATCCCCTTCTCCTCCTGCCCTCAATCTTTTCCAGCATCAGGGTCTTTTCAAATGAGTCAGCTCTTTGCATCAGGTGGCCAAAGTATGGAGTTTCAGCTTTAGCATCATTCCTTCCAATGAACTGATCTCCTTTAGGATGGACTGGTTGGCTTTCCTTGCAGTCCAAGGGACTCTCAAGAGTCTTCTCCAACACCACAGTTCAAAAGCATCAATTCTTTGGTGCTCAGCTTTCTTTATAGTCCAACTCTCACATCCATACATGACCACTGGAAAAACCATAGCCTTGACTAGACGGACCTTTGTTGACTTTGTCTCTGCTTTTTAATATGCTGTCTAGGTTGGTCATAACTTTCCTTCCAAGGAGTAAGCATCTTTTAATTTCATGGTTGCGATCACCATCTGCAGTGATTTTGGAGCCCAGAAAAATAAAATCAGCCACTGTTTCCCCCTCTTTTTGCCATGAAGTGATTGGACCAGATGCCATGATCTTCGTTTTCTGAATGTTGAGCTTTAAGCCAACTTTTTCACTCTCCTCTTTCACTTCCATCAAGAGGCTCTTTAGTTCTTCTTCACTTTCTGCCATAAGGGTGCATGAGATGAGTTTAATTCTGCTCACTTTACACTGATGTACATGTAGCCCTTTGCAAGCCCGCTTTTAATTCCCACAGTCGTCCATGAGATCGCCCGTGTTAGGTGAACTGTGTCTTCTGTCCTCTGCAGTCTGTGAGGCTGTGAAAATAGAAGGTCAGGGTTATCAGGATTCAGAACACACCTCAAAACAAAGCCAGATTTAGTTCTCTACTTATGCCTCTAGATTTTTTGTTTGTCATTAAATTTTTGTTTTCTGAGGGTCATTTATTTTCTTATCAGTTTATTGAATATTTAAAAATAAATTGTAAAATGTTATATTTTATCCAGTATTTTTAGTCATTTTTACCAGGAAGGTCAGTCATGAATTTTAGCTCATCAAAAATGCTACTAATGACAGCCTTATGATTTTATAAAAATAAAAATAAGGCTCAAGAAGTAATTTTTAACTCTTACTAATTTGTGGTGTGGAATTTACCTAACCTTTGCATCCTCTGTCCTTTCTGTGATTTATTCTCATAGAGTTATTTCTAAATAGTTAGTGTTGTATTTTAACCAACGAATGTTTCCTTATAAACTTTTTTCCTTTGAGTTAAATTAAAAAATTGTATTTGCAGTAAGTTTTGTACTCATTTTCCATGTTGAATTGGTTTTTATACTGACATCAGTGCCTTTATATTTTGATTTTTTACTCCTTTTTAAAAAACTGGTGTATAGTTGCTTTATAATGCTGTTAGTTTTTGCTGTACAGCAAAGTGAGTCAGCTCTGTGTATCACGTCTCTTTTTGGATTTCCTTCCTATTTAGGTCACAACAGAGCATTAAGTAGAGTTCCCTGTGCTATATAGTCGGTTCTCATTAGTTATCTATTTTATACATAGTAGAGTATATATGTCAATCCTAATCTTCCCCATCTATCCCACCTTTCTTACCCCTTTGGTTTCCACACATTTGTTCTCTGTGTCTGTCTTTATTTCTTCTTGGCAAATCAGTTCGTCTATACCATTTTTCTAGAGTCCACATAAATGCATTAATATATGATACTTATTTTTCTCTTTCTGACTTACTTCACTCTGCGTGACAGTCTCTAGGTCCATTCACGTTTCTGCAAATGGCACAGTTTTATTCCTTTTTATGGCTAATAGTCCATTCTATGTATTTACCACATCTTCTTTATCCATTCCTCTGTTGATGGGGGCTTCCCTGGTGGCTCAGAGGGTAAAAGCGTCTGTCTACAATGCGGGAGACCTGGGTTTGATCCCTGGGTCAGGAAGATCCCCTGGAGAAGGCAATGGCACCCCACTCCAGTACTCTTGCCTGGAAAATCCCATGGACTGAGAAGCCTGGTAGGCTACAGTCCATGGGGTCGCAGAGTCGGACACGACTGAGCGGCTTCACTTTCTTTCACTTTCAGTCTCTGTTGATGGGTTGAGGCTGCTTCCACGTCCTGGCTATTGCAGCTACTGCTGCAGTGAACACTGGGCTCATGTGCATTTTTGGATTATGGTTTTCTCTGGATATATGCCCGGGAGTGGGATTGCTGGGTCATGTGCTAGTTCTGTGTTTAGTTTCTTTAAGAACCTCCGTACTGTCCTCATAGTGGCTGTATCAGTTTACATATCTCCCGACAGGGAATGGAAAAGGGTTCCCTTTTCTCCACACCCTCTCCAGCACTTATTGTTTGTAGATTTTCTTTCTTTTTTTTGGTGATGACCATTCTGATCAGTGTGAGATGATACCTCATTGTAGGTTTGATTTGCATTTCTCTAATAATGAGCGATGTTGAGCATCTTCTCATGTGTTTGTTAGCCATCTGTGTGTCTTCTTTGGAGAAATGTCTGTTTAGGTGCTCTGCCTATTTTTTAATGTGGTGGTTTGGTTTTTTAATATTGAGCTGCATGAACTCTTTGTATATTTTGGAGATTAATCTGTCAGTTGCTTTGTTGCAACTATTTTCTCCCATTCTGAGGACTGTCTTTTTGTCTTGTTTATGGTTTCTTTTGCTGTGCAAAAGTTTTTAAGTTTAAATAGGCCCCATTTGTTTATTTTTGTTTTTATTTTCATTACCCTAGGAAGTGGGTCAAAAAATATCTTGCTGCACTTTATGGACTTTTGATTTCTTTAGTCCTCTTTCAAGTTATTCAGTTGTACAATGTATTGCAGTTTATTTCTATGAAGGGTATATTTGTGACAATCTTGCTGAAGCCTTGCATGAGAAATTCTTTCTGTTGCTTTTGTTTGTGAAAGAAAAGTCAGCCAAGTTTAGGATTTTGGTTCAGTGTGTTTTTTCCCCTCAAAATATTGCAGACACATCTCCATTTTCTTCTGGTTTTATACATGTGATGAAGACTGAGGCAAGCTTGAACTGTTTCCTTTTCAGGTTACCTTTTATATCTTATAGTACTTTTCTTTATATAATTAAAATAATTTGTCCTTTTGTGTCTAGAAATGGTTTCTATTTCAATAATTTTTCACAGAACAGGATACTGTGGTTGTTTATAGACTCAGGACTCATTTTTTTTTTTAAATCCTGAAAAATTTTCTTCATCTTCCTTCTTTCTTGTTTATTATTTATTTTGGGGTTCTAATATTTCTGCTTTCTTTCTTCAAAACATTATTACTTGCAGGTTGAGTATTTATTCCTTGTTTTTAATTATGTAAAGTCAGCACTCCATATCTGAAGGGCATCGGTTCCAGGACCCCTCTGGGAACCAAAATCCCCCACGCTCAAGCCTCTTACATAAAATGGCATAGTACAGTTAGCCCTCCATATCCAGGCACTGGGCAGCCACAGATGCAACATCTGCGTACATGAACGAAAATTAACTGGTTGAATCCATAGACGCAGCACTGCAGACATAGAGGACTCACTGTGTATCTGTTAAGTCCATCTGATCTAATGTGTCTTTTAAGGTCATGTTTCCTTATTGGTTTCTCTCTGGATGATCTCTCTTGTTCCCTATTTTTTAAAATTATTTTTTTTCATTGTCATAATTATAATTTTTATTTTCATCACCTTTCTGTGCAGGGAATCTTGCCATGTTTGTCTTCAATATTATTGTTATAGTTTTATTCAAAGTCATATCTGCTGTTTACTTCCTTCAATGGAGATTTTAATTTTGTTATACTATAATGGACTTGTGCTTTTCTCTAGTTTCTTTGGAATCTCTTTTGTCATTTAACTGTATTCTTCATTAAGGCTTGCTATTTTATAAAAGTCATGTCTTCTTGTATCTTTGAGAACATCATGCAACTAGTTGCCAGAATTTTCCTTTCACTTTTCTAGAAATTGTTTTATTATTTTTAAGAGTCTACTTTTTCTCTTGAGTTTTCACACCTTGTAGTTGGCTTCTTTATTTGTTGCAGTATTATTTTCATTGATTCTATATCGATTTATTTGCTGTTCATTTGATTTTAATATTTGGTCTATGCATGCATGGCATGGTCTCCAAATTAGGGTAAAAATCATCAACATATTTAAGATATGTAAAGAATTCAGATTCCTTTAGCACAAGTATTTTCGAAATGTGGTCTGTAGATTTCTAGATTTCTGGAAAGGTTCTTCTGGGCAGCCCAAGGGTCAAGAGTAAGCACAAGCCCATCTATCCAGATTCTCATCTCTGAAAACAGAGCCACTCCACTTTTACCCATTTTGTATATCAAGTTTCTGTGGTAGACACCATTTGAAGGAAGGAACGAGCTGTTTAAGACAGTTCTGAAAACTGCTCTTTTCATGTGTAACATCTTAAGTTAGTCACTTTTGGAAGCTTTACTTAATATTTCAGTATACCAGAAAGTATGAAAGCTGAAGGAAATAGGTCCCAAGAGAAAACAATGGGGATTAAAATTGCCTAAAAGGACTTATGGGAGGGGCAGATGATCTTATAAGAGGAAATGGATATAAATCACTTTAGCAAAAAATTAGCCAGTTACCATGAAGATGGGCTTAACTAAAATGAACTACAACTTACATATGAACTCAGATCACAAGTAGGTTAATTTAGGGGTTGACAAAATGTTAGCTTCTTTTGTTTCCACTCATTCCTTTGTGACAGTGTCTAAAACACAGCTCTTCCTACACTGAATACACCAGGATACGATGCTGATAATTTCTGTTAAGGGCATATACAGGCACTGATTGACTGAGATGGGCAGATGACTTGAGAATGTCCATGGTAGGGACCTCAGTGGGCATCAGTGGGCTTGAAATCTCAGGGTGGAGGGCTAAACTTAACATCTAGACCACCAAGAGAAGAAGTTATATAGCAGTGTGCTTATTATAGGATGACAATTGAGTGGTTTAAAATACAAGGCTAAAATTTGAGGAAGGACCTAGAAGGAACAGTAGGGTTTAGAAACATGGTTTAAAATGTAGATGGGAGTGTAGTTTTGGTAGCTTGATCATTTCCTGTTTGGCACATGACACTGACTTTCGCAGGGATCAGTTTTATTGTGGGAATAAAAAGCACATATTGATTTTCTTCCCCCTTCTTTGTTTTTTTCTTCCTAATCATATCATATTTTATCTGATAGGTGTAAAAACATGTTTTCATTTAAAAGACTTCTTTTTCTATACAAAGGATTGATTTTTTTTAAAGGTATGAATAATTTAACATATGCATGCACGCATGCTGAGTCGCTTCAGTTGTGTCCGACTCTGGGCGACCCTATGGACAGCAGCCCACCAGGCTCTTCTGTCCACGGAATTCTCTAGGCAAGAATACTGGAGTGGGTTGCCATTTCCTTCTCCAAATTTAACATAAGTTATATATATATGTATTGGAGGAGGAAATGGCAACCCACTCCAGTGTTCTTGCCTGGAGAATCCCAGGGACGGGGGAGCCTGGTGGGCTGCCGTCTATGGGGTCACACAGAGTTGGACACGACTGAAGCGACTTAGCAGCAGTATATATATTTGTGTATATGTGTATCGGAGAAGGCAATGGCACCCCACTCCAGTACTCTTGCCTGGAAAATCCCATGGATGGAGGAGCCTGGAAGGCTGCAGTCCATGGGGTCGCTGAGGGTTGGACATGACTGAGCGACTTCACTTTCACTTTTCACTTTCATGCATTGGAGAAGGATATGGCAACCCACTCCAGTGTTCTTGCCTGGAGAATCCCAGGGACGGGGGAGGCTGGTGGGCTGCCGTCTATGGGGTCGCACAGAGTCGGACACGACTGAAGCGACTAAGCAGCAGCAGCAGCAGCAGTATATATGTATAGTGTTCCCATATACATATGTGAACACTGTTTATCTGTAAAGAGTTATGAACTCTAAAATAAATTGAGGCCAAGTGGCAGAAAATGATTGAGCTACTGAAGGAGTGGGATTTACCATGATTCAGGGTTGCCTTTGAGAAAGGTGGAATTTTGAGAAAGGTCCTCTTAGAAGAGAACCCTGGCTGATGTGTTGATGTATTCCAATACTTCCAGCCTGAAACAGTTGACTTGGGAGGGTATCAGCTAAATGCCTGGAGGTGTAGGCTTCCCTCTTTGTGATATCTGACTTCTCTACTAAATGAGTACTGGGAAAGCTCTGAGGCCAGCCGGCACTCTGGCTCTCAGGCTGCAGCATTAGGAGGAGAGTGAGGATTTCCCATCTCAAGAAGCCGCCTTTCTTGCAGGTAGGAATGCTGCCACTGTCTCTAAAGCTGGCCCAGGGGGTCCAGAGGGACCTGTTCAGCTGGAGTGATTTTCACCTTCAGCAAACCCTCATCACAGGCTGTGATGGTTTTTAGTGGCCTTTCCTGGTATGGCATCACCTAGAACACACTACTGAAACTGTAGCTATGTGGCAAGATCTAGGAGTTTGTACTTTTAATAAGTATTCTGGTGATTCTGATACAGAGAGACCAGTACTCTTCCAAAAGATGTAGCTTGGAACCACTGATTTAATGCACAGACAACTGTGATATTACACCTTCAAAAAAGATAGGCCTGGAGGTTTATGAAGTAGTCCTACCCACTCCTGAAACATGCGCCTTTAGCCCTGTTCACATTTTCTGATTTTCCTATTCCAGCTCCAGGTATTGGCTTCTGGCCATCTCCTATTTTGCAGATCCATTCAGACTCCCTTGGTCTGATCTCCTGATGCCATTCCCCTGCTCATCCCTGCATCTGGATACTTGATTGTGATTCTGGGTAAGGGATGTGCTGGTGCAGATTTTGCCCCTAAGCATCTATGCTGCTCGGCCTCCCTATCATCAGATGGCTCTTGGACATTGAAACTGCTTAGGGAGGTGATGCATCCTCCGTATTACCAGTTTTTATAAGGAAGATTTTTTTTCCCTAAATACTCCTCCTAGCTTCTTTCCTTAGACCCAACTCACATGGCCATGGGAGGAGTGAATTACTTGATTTAAATTTTGAGAAAGGAACCAGGCATGCTCAGCTCAGCTCCCATGCCCTCCTTTTTCTTAGGAGCAAACTGCCTGAAGGAAGTCCACATAGTGTTCGGCTCCTCTGTTTTGTATACTCCACAGGTATAAGCCCCAAAATAGAAAAGTCTGAGTTTGTCCAGTTGGCCTGTGGTGGGTAGACAAGTCCTGCCTAATTCCGGGCATACACACTATATTAGTGAGCCCACCCATCTGGCTAATAGATGGAGAGCCTTGTCCTTCCATCTAGCCTGTCTAGAAATAAAGGAAATGTTTTGGCCCTCATCTATTGTTTTTTGGCTCTCTCAGTGGGTTCAGAATTCAAGTAGGAAAACAGGAGAGCCATTCATTTGGGTTTCCTTGTGTGTGCATGACTTCAGTCATGTCCGACTCTTTGTGACCCTATGGACTGTACCTGCCAGGCTCCTCTGTCCATGGGATTCTCCAGGCAACAAGACTGGAGTGTGTTGCTATGCCCTTTTCCAGGGAATCATAAGAATGAAGCTTTCTTAATAGCTTAAGGTAATTTGAAATCCTAATGTATTATGCAGGTAGAGTGCAAATCCACATCTTCCTCCCTACACCTACTGAGTTTTTTCTTATGCAGAAGAATATGAGCCAAACATAAGACATAGACTGTGTACATATTGGTACCTTGTGGAACATGCAACTCATCTTGCTAATGACTTGTAATGGGACAGTGGAAAGGTGACGTAGTATAGTAGGCATTATGGTCCAGTGAAAAAGCACAGGAGATGAATAATTAGAGAAGTCTAAGTATAAACCACACTCCATCACTTAATATTGGGTTGGTGAAAAAGTTCATTTGGGTTTCTCCATCACATCTTACAGAACAACCTGAACGAACTTTTTGGTCACCCCAATAGTTGAGTCATCTTGGATGTTTTACTTAAGCTTTAGAACTTTACTTATTTTTTCTTAAAATGAGACTAGTTTCACCTAGCTCGTAAGATTGTAGTGATAAAATTAAATAGTATACTTGAAGGACTTGCTGTATATTATAGAGGGAACTCAGAAAGGATAAGTTTCTACTTCCTATCCGGATCCAAAGAAACTAATCTCTTGGTTTTCACTATAACAACATTGTGCTGAATTTGAATTCTTTCTAAATAACATTCTACCGTGTCTAGTCAGAAGCTTGGGATATTCTGTTTTATTCTTACTATCTTACGGAACTTACTCCTTTGAATATGATTTTTTTTAAAAAAAGGTTTTCCCAGGTGAAGGAGTAAAATACATTCATCTGCCAAACAAATTAGCTAAATACTATTGTTTTCCTTTGTGCAATGAATATTTTATGAATGGATTTTGGAGATAGGTTAAAATTAAGAAATGCAAAAATGTCCCTTTAAATTGATCTGAAATTAAACTGGATTTTGCTGTGTTTCATCTTATATCAGTAGTTTACAAAGTTTTCAAGTCAAAAGTGTCATTTTTCCCCCCCCCCGAGTTGATTTTAGGTTATCTATCTGCTGAAAAAAAGGCATTTGCCAAATCGGATTATAGACTCCTTGATCCAGTTTGCAGCCCTCACAGTTTCAGATCTCCCAGATTGGTCAATATTGCTTTTGAGGAGACAGTTTGGGGTTGACAGGGTTTTTTTTTTTTAAGATCAGGGAACTCAAGTCCTTCCCTTGACTTTATGCCAGTTTATTTTTCAGGACGCTGTGCTTTCTCGTGCTCAGATGAATTGTCAGCTTTCAGATAATGGCTCCAGTTTTGGCACCCTGCAGGGCCAGCATTCAGGTGGGGTCAGATGGAAGGGCATTTCACATCCTCCTGTTTCATCTGTCACCGACTGTGGCAAACAACTTCTCCAGGATGTTAACAGGCTCACAATTTATTATTTCCTTCAGTTAAAAGGTAAATGGACGGAGAGGGAGAGGGTGGGGAGATTTGGGAGAATGGCATTGAAACATGTATAATATCATGTATGAAACGAGTCGCCAGTCCAGGTTCGATGCACGATACTGGATGCTTGGGGCTGGTGCACTGGGACGACCCAGAGGGAGGGTATGGGGAGGGAGGAGGGAGGAGGGTTCAGGATGGGGAGCATGGGTATACCCATGGCGGATTCATTTCGATGTTTGGCAAAACTAATACAATATTGTAAAGTTTAAAAATAAAATAAAATTTAAAAAAAAAGGTAAATGGACGATTACATATTGTCAGGTCAAAGTAATGAGATTACATTCTGTGAGTGTGTGTGAGGGAGAGAGGGAAGGGGGGAACTTACTGTTTTCTCTAATTTTGGCTTCACGGGACTGATGATTTGTAAAAGTGTCCTTCCTTCTATTAAAGCCCAAATGTTGGGACCCATTCAAGAAATTCATACATTTAAAAATCAAAAGAAAAATGCAAGTGTTAACTAAAAACATGAAAAAACAATGTTGATTTTTACTGTTGTTTTCTTGTAGCTTTGGGAGAAAGGGTTTCAGTGTGTGCCTTAGAACAAAACTTCTTAAAAGTCCTCTTTAAACATCTTTTGTCCCTAAAATTTCACCCCTTTTACTAACTCCTGCATGTCTTTTCTTTTTCTCATTCTCACCCTTTGCCTGAAGCCCTTCTTCCCCTTTTTCACCCCTTCTCAAAAATCTCCCAGCATATCTCTTTCAGGTATTACTCAAGAAAACAGGCAGCTGAGGGCAGTGAATCAGATGAAAACCCAGGTCTGATCATCCTTGTCCCCTAAGCATGCCTAATGGGAGTCCCCCTTCATCTTACCAGTCTATCAGGGACTAGCACCATGGTAACAGCACTGAATTAGGACTCATAAGCTTCTGCCACCAGTTGATGTAGCTTCAGAGAACTTATTTAATGCTGGGCACCATCATTCTCCATTCTAAAATGGGACTAATAATACTTACCTTCCTTACCTCATAGGACTGCATCTTCATGAACCTGATCTTCATCAGATTCAGTGGTGAAAGTCCTCTGAGAATTGGAAAACACTTTGATGCTGTTATCATAATTCACTCAAGGCTATAAAGACAGTTAAAAGCAAAATCAAGTTAGAGCCAATACTCAAAATATTATGTACTAGAGCTTGAAAGGGTTTTCAACTGTTCATTAATGAATCAACCACAAATTGATCTTGGCTGTCACTTCTGGAAGTGACTTCCCTGGTGGCTCAGATAGTAAAGCGTTTGCCTACAATGCGGGAGACCTGGGTTCAATTCCTGGGTCAGGAAGATCTCCTGGAGAAGGAAAAGGCAACCCACTCCAGTATTCTTGCCTGGAAAATCCCGTGGAAGGTGGAACCTGGTAGGCTACAGTCTATGGGGTTGCAAAGAGTCGGACACGACTGAGCGACTTCACTTCCAAAAGTGATGCTTTCAGATCAAGGCTGTAATGGAGGAACAGAGACATAGACATTGCTGATAGTGGACAAGGAAAACAACATGAAATGGTATAGGAAAGAGGGATGAGTTGTCACGAGAGGGTGGCTGGGGACTTTAATGAGGTGGTAGCACTTTATTCCACCTGTTCTAAAGTGCTACACAAAGATTTCGTTTTGAATATTTATTTATTTTGAATGATTAATGATAGATGGGGAAACAGTGGAAACAGTAGCTGACTTTATTTTTCTGGGCTCCAAAATCACTGCAGATGGTGATTGCAGCAATGAAATTAAAAGACGCTTACTCTTTGGAAGGAAAGTTATGACCAACCTAGACAGCATATTAAAAAGCAGAGACATTACTTTGCCAAGTCTGTCTAGTCAAGGCTATGGTTTTTCCAGTAGTCATGTATGGATGTGAGTGTTGGACTATAAAGAAAGCTGAGCACCAAAGCTGAACTGTGGTGTCAGAGAAGACTCTTCAGAGTCCCTTGGGACTGCAAGGAGATCCAACCAGTCCATCCTAAAGGAGATCAGTCCTGGATGTTCATTGGAAGGACTGATGTTGAAGCTGAAACTCCAATACTTTGGCCACCTGATGTGAAGAGCTGACTCATTTGAGAAGACCCTGATGCTGGGAAAGATTGAGGGCAGGAGGAGAAGGGGACGACATAGGATGAGATGGTTGGACAGCATCATTGACTCGATGGGCATGGGTGAACTCCAGGAGTTGGTGATGGACAGGGAGGCCTGACGTGCTGCAGTTCATGGGGTCGCAAAGAGTCGGACACTAGTGAGCGACTGAACTGAACTGAATGATTATTAGTCACTTAGTGCAGGAGATCTGGGTTTGATCCCTGCATTGGGAAGATCCCATGGAGAAGGGAATGACAACCCACTTCAGTATCCTTGCCTGAAGAATACCATGGACAGAGGAGCCCAGCAGGCTACAGTCCATGGGGTCACAGAGTTGGACATGACTGAGTGACTAACACTTTCACTTCATAGCCACTCAAACTGAACTAATTCCCAGTCTTAATTATGGCTATGCAACATCTGTGGATATGTGTCAGAAATTTATTTACTGGAATGAGAAAATTCCCCTTACTCATGAGTCATGAGAATCTTCTTGCCTCTGGAGTTTTATTTTAATGAAGCAACTGGTAAGTTACTTGGTTCATGATGAGCAGATTCTCACAATCTGCTTACATGCGTTACTTATCTTTTAGTCTTTGGTTTTCTACCCCTTGGGTGGATACTCCTCAGATGAGGCAGATGACCAGAACATTCTCTCCTTGTAACAGGCAATGTCAACCGGGTGACCAAATGGTTGCTAGGTAAGGAGCTGGGGCTCTCTAGACATCATATTGACATGTGTTAGGAATGGAGATTTCTGGTTTTACTCTTGTTTTCTTTCGTGCTTTTTCCATTTAAATGTCACATGTATGTATTCTTAAAGTTTGTTGTATTATCAAGTGTACTATTTTCCTTCAGCAGTTTCTTCAAGGGAAGTTTTATTATGTCTTTCTTTGAAATGATACACTCCATCTGTTTTTCTTGGCAACATAAGGAATAATTTCCAGTACCCAATTAAAGTTATGCGGGCTGACTTTCATTAACACGCCACTAAACATTTCTGACTGTTGTGCATTGTTTACTTAGAGAATTAAAAATCAAGGTCCCTTGATAGTCATTTTCTGAAATTTCTAGAATTTACATGTGTTCTGAGGCCCTTCTTTGAGGTACTAATGCTTTTTTTGTTGTTGTTGTGTAGATAGCAGTGCTTAATATGAGAAAGTTCCTTGGAGAGCTCTGTTTTTAATAGGTGAGAATAATAAGCTTATTCAGGTTCTTACTATGAGTATAAATAGATGGCTCTGGTTCAAGTGTGGAACTTTAATACATACTGATGGTTTAGATACTTCTTATACAATTTGGAAATTCTTATGTTTCAAAGCATATTTTATCTCATCACTTTCCAAACTATTGAACCTATTCTCAAGATGGACTTAGGTACAAATGAATTCGTCTGCTTCTTGCTAGGTTCCCAGCTCAACACAATTAACTTTGTTTGAAACATAACAGACTCTGAAAATAACCTTTCCAATGATAATATGGTTGAATTTTCCTTAAAAAATTGCCCCTGACAAAAGAGAAAAAGGGGACAGATCTTGTGAGAAACATCTCATCCTAATAATCTCTAGTTAGCGTTTTTTATCTGAAAAAGGAGTTTCTACTTATTTTGAATGTAGCAAATATATCTAGGATGTATGTTGGTAGGTAGAAACAAAGTTTACAATTCTAGAGCTTTAGTATTTACACGATATTTGCCTAATTAGAATCTCACATGACTGCATGTATTCTCAAACGAACATATATTTTTAAAAATTTTATTTTGTTTTAATTGAAGTGTAGCTGATTTATAATGCTTCAGGTGTACAGCAAAGTGATTCAGTTATACATATGTATTCATTTCAGATTCTTTTCCATTATAGGTTATTACAAGATACTGACTATAGTTCTCTGTGCTACACAGTAGGTCCTTGTTTATCTATTTCAAAGATACTAGTGTGTATCAATTAATCCCAAATTTCAGATTTATTCCTCCCCCTCCCTTTCCTCTTAAAATGAAAGTTGCTTAGTTGTGTCGGACTCTTTGTGACCTGATGGACTATAAATTCGTGGAATTTACCAGGCCAGAATTCCACCATGTGGAATTACCCATGGAATTCTCCAGGCCAGAATACTGGAGTGGGTAGTCTTTCCCTTCTCCAGGGGATCTTCCCAACCCAGGGGTTGAACCCAGGTCTTCCACATTGCAGGCAGATTCTTTACCATCTGAGCCACAAGGGAAGCCCAAGAATACTGGAGTGGGCAGCCTATCCCTTCTCCAGCGGATCTGCCCGACCCAGGAATCGAACCGGGGTCTCCTGCATTGCAGGTGGATTCTTTAACAACTGAGCTAGTAGTAACCATAGATTTGTTTTCCATGTCTGTGAATCTATTCCTGTTTTGTAACATATGCTGCCATAAACCTATTGGCTGATGAACCTTTTTGAGGGCAGGAATAGAGAGGCATATGTATAAAACAGACTTGTGGACATAGCAGGGGAAGGAGAGGGTGGGGCAAATTGAGAGAGTAGCACGGACAAATATATATACACTATCAGTATAAAATGGATAGCTAGTGGTAATCTGCTGTATAACAGGGAGCCCAGCCTGGTGCTCTGTGATGACCTAGAGAGGGGTGGGGATGGGCTGGGGAGGGTGTGGGAGGGAAGCTCAAGAGGAAGTGGATACAGACACACACACACACACACACACACGCATATACACTTATGGCTGATTTGCGTTTTTGTATAGCAGAAACCAGCACAACATTGTAAAGCAGTTATCTTCCAATTAAAAAAAAAAATCTATATGATATCTTGAAAAATAGCCATAAAGTTATACATTAGAGAATGTAAATTATGAATTTCTTTGAGGAGGGAATAAGAATTTTATGACCTTTTAACCCATCTGACTTACCCTACAACCCATGGTGAAGGAGAGCATCTTGGAAAGACTGACTTTGAAATCACACTGACCAAGATTTGAATTTTCAGTGTGACCTTGGGATAATATTTTAAATAAAATTCCTGGCAGTTAGTCGTCACTCATTTAAGGGTAGCTTTTATTAACATCCGTGCTTGTGTTCATGAATTGTACTTAATGTGTATACATTAAGGTTATTACATTTTTTTGTAATATTTTGCCATCTTTTTCAGAAACAGCAGGCATCATATTAGTATACCTTTGTAGTTTATGTCAGTAACAGAAACCTCCTTGTCCAATTAAATTTGTAAGATTATAAAACTGTAATATATATATTATTTATATGGATATCATTTACAGTCATTTATAATCTGTACATATGATTCCTTTCCTACTTGAGCACAAGGTCTAAATATTGGATTCATAGTTATCTAAAACCTTAGAAAAATTCCTAGAGAGGGAAGTTAAATGGAATTTTGATGGGCAAAGGAAATGAAAAAAAAAACTTAGAAAGATGATAAAATAAATGTGAAAAATATCTTCCTTGGAAATGAAAGAAAGCAGTGAGATATCACTTCCCATTTAATGAAATAATAAGGAAAAGAAGGAAAACGGTCAACTAGAACTTGAACTTTTTAAAATGATATTAAAAATATTTGAAGAGATAATAATGCAAATGATACTTTTTTTGTTTTCACTTTTGCTGAGAGTATGTTTCTTCAGGTAAAAGGTCAAATTGAAAAGCTAATTTGGCTATATTTATCAAAATTGTTTATTCATTTTGATTCAATATCTTATCTCCTGAGAAGTTAGTGTGCTTTGAATCAGGAAAAAGGTATTACTAGACATGTTCCTTACAATATTAGAAACAGTTTAAGTGTTTAAATCTTGGGGACAGTGCTCTACATTTTAGGTTCAACAAATATAAATTAGGATTTTAGGGTTAACATATACGTACTACTGTATATGAAGTAGGTAAAGAATGACCTACTATATAGCACAGAGAACTATACTCTGTATTTTATAATAACCTATAAGGGAAAAGAATCTGAAAAAGAATAGATATAAATATATGTATGATTGATTCTTTGCTGTACACCTGAAACTAGAACGTTGTAAATCAACTATACTCTAATAAAAAAAAGATGACCAAGTTTCAGAGTAAGCTATTTAGAAGGGAGCCTGAGATACCACTATTGCCAGGTCAGGTGAAATTTTCAATCTGTTTTCTAACCTTTTTTCGTTAAAATTTTTTCTATTATTATTATCTATCCATCCATCGATGTGTTGGATCTATCCATTTGTTTATTTATTTACTTATTTAACTTTTTGGCTACAGTTTTCTAGCTTTATTGAGGTATAATTTGACAAATAAAATTGAAATATATTTCAAGTGTATGATGTGAAGATTTGATGTATGAATCCATTGTGAAAGGACTCACCACGGAGTTAATTAACACACGCATCAGCTCACGTATTTACCTTTGTGTGTGTGACATTTAAATTCTACTCTCTTAGTAAATTTCAATTATGCAATACAGTATTTTTAGCTGTGCTAACTATACTACAGTATAGTTACCATGTTATACCTTAAATCCTCTGACCTGATTCATTTTGTGCCTAAATGTTGGTACTCTTTTCCCAGCCTCTCCCTATTTCCTCCACAATTCTATTCTGCTGCCTGTTTCTGAATTTGGCTTTTTTTCTTTTTAGATTCTGTGTAATATCATGCAGTATCTATCTGGTTTACTTTACCTGACATAAAGCCCTCCAGATTCAGTTATGTGTGGCATATGGTAGAATTTCCTTCTTTTTTAAAGGCTGATTAATGTACAGCCTTAAATATGTGTGTTGTGTGTGTGTATCACATTTTCACACTATCCATTCATCTGTTGACACATACTTAGGTTGTTTCCACGCCTTGGTTATTGTGACTAATACTACAATGAACGTGGACGTGTGGATGCCTTTTTGACATACTGATTTCATTTTCTTTGAATGTGAAGTGGGATTACAGGATTATATAGGAGTTTTATTATGATTTTCTTGAGGAATCGCTGTAGTAGTTTCCATAGTGCCTGTACCAGTTTATATTCCCGCCAAATGTACAAGGGATCCCTTTTCTCCACATCCTCATCACAAATTTTATCTTTTTGATGATAGACATCTTAACAGGTATGAAGTGATAGCTCAGTGTGGTTTTGATTTGCTTTTCCCCAGGGATTAGTGATGTTGAGCATCTTTTCATTTACCTGTTGGCCATTTGTACATTGTCTTTGAAAAAATGGTTGTCTGAGGAGGCCTTACAAATAGCTGTGAAAAGAAGAGAAGCGAAAAGCAAAGAAGAAAGGAAAGATATACCCATTTGAATGCAGAGTTCCAAAGAAGAGCAAGGAGAGATAAGAAAGCCTTCCTCAGTGATCAGTGCAAAGAAATAGAGGAAAACAATAGAATGGGAAAGACTAGAGATCTCTTCAAGAAAATTAGAGATACCAAGGGAAGATTTCATGCAAAGATGGGCTCGATAAAGGACAGAAATGGTATGGACCTAACAGAAGCAGAAGACATTAAGAAGAGCTGGCAAGAATACACAGAAGACCTATACAAAAAAGATCTTCATGACCCAGATAATCACGATGGTGTGATCACTCACCTAGAGCCAGACATCCTGGAATGTGAAGTCAAGTGGGCCTTAGGAAGCATCACTATGAACAAAGCTAGTGGAGGTGATGGAATTCCAGTTGAACTATTCCAAATCCTAAAAGATGATGCTGTGAAAGTGTTGCACTCAATATGCCAGCAAATTTGGAAAACTCAGCAGTGTCCCCAGGACTGGAAAAGGTCAGTTTTCTTTCCAATCCCAAAGAAAGGCAATGCCAAAGAATGCTCAAACTACTGCACAATTGCACTCATCTCACACACTAGTAAAAGTAATGCTCAAAATTCTCCAAACTACGCTTCAATAGTATGTGAACTGTGAACTTCCAGATGTTCAAGCTGGATTTAGAAAAGGCAGAGGAACCAGAGATTAAATTGCCAACATCCATTGGATCATCAAAAAAGCATGAGAGTTCCAGAAAAACATCTATTTCTGCTTTATTGACTATGCCAAAGCCTTTGACTGTGTGGATCACCACAAACTGTGGAAAATTCTGAAAGGGGTGGGAATAACAGATCACCTTACCTGCCTCTTGAGAAATCTGTTCTGCAGGTCAGGAAGCAATAGTTAGAACTAGACATGGAACAACAGACTGGTTCCAAATTGGGAAAGGAGTACGTCAAGGCTGTATATTGTCACTTTGCTTATTTAACTTATATGCAGAGTACCTCATGAGAAATGCTGGGCTGGATGAAACACAAGGTGGAATCAAGATTGCCAGGAGAAATATCAATAACCTCAGATATGCAGATGACACCACTCTTATGGCAGAAAGTGAAGAAGAACTAGAGTCTCTTGATGAAAGGGAAAGAGGAGAGTGAAGAAGTTCGGTTAAAACTCAGCATTCAAAAAACTAAGATCATGGTATCTGGTCCCATCGCTTCCTGGCGAATAGATAGGGAAACAGTGGAAACAGTAACAGACTTTATTTTTGGGGGCTCCAAAATCACTGCAGATCGTGACTGCAGCCATGAAATTAAAAGATGCTTGCTCTTGGAAGAAAAGCTATGGCCAACCTAGACAGCATATTAAAAAGCAGAGACATTACTTTGCCAACAAAGGTCCTTCTAGTCAAAGCTATGGTTTTTCCAGTAGTCATGTATGAATGTGAGAGTTGGACCGTAAAGAAAGCTGAGTGCCGGAGAATTGATGCTTTTGAACTGTGGTGTTAGAGAAGATTCTTAGAGGCCCTCGGACTGCAAGGAGATCCAACCCGTCCATCCTAAAGGAAATCAGTCCTGAATATTCACTGGAAGGACTGATGTTGAAGCTGAAACTCCAATACTTTGGCCACCTGACACGAAGAACTGACTCATTGGAAAAGACTCTGATGCTGGGGAAAACTGAAGGTGGGAGGAGAAGGGGACGACAGAGGATGAGATGGTTGGAATGCATCACCAACTCAATGGACATGAGTTTGAGTAAACTCTGGAAGTTGGTGATGGACAGGGAGGCCTGGGGTGCTGCAGTCCATGGGATCGCAAAGAGTCGAACACGACTGAAAGACTGAACTGAACTGAAGTCCTTTGCCCATTTAAAAAATGGGTTTTTTGTTTGTTTGTTTGTTTTTTGCTATTGAATTGTGTTTCTTGATATTTTGGATATTAAGCATTTGTTGTATTTGTGATTTGCAGTATTCTCTTCTGTTCCATAGATTGCCTCTTTATTTTGCTGATGGTTTTCTTTGCTGTACAGAACTTTTTAGTTTGATATAATCCCACTGTTTATTTTTGCTTTTGGGGTCAAATCCAAAAATTCATTGCCAATAACAATGTCAGAGAGCTCTTCCTTATGTTTTCTTCTAGAAGATTTATAGTTTCATGTCTTTGCTCAAATCTTTAATCCATTTTGAGTTGATTTTTGTGTATGGTGTATTAGAGGCATCTAGTTTTATTCTTCTGCATGTGGATATCTGGTTTTCCAACTATTTTTTCCTATTGTACATTTTTGACTTCTTTGGTATAAATTAATTGACCTTATATGCATGGATTTATCGCTGGAAACGCTTTTCCATTCTGTTGATTTATACATCTGTTTTTATGCCAGTTATACCAGTACCATTGCTGTTGTTGTTCAGTAGCTCAGTCGTGTCTGACTCTTTGATACCTTATGGACTGCAGCACGCCAGGATTTCCTGTCCTTCACCACCCGCCGGAGCTTGCTGAAACTCATGTCCATTGAGTCGGAGATGGCATCCAACTGTCTCATCCTTTGTCATCCCCTTCTCCTCCTGACTTCAGTCTTTCCCAGCATCAGGATCTTTTCCAATGTGTTGGCTCTTCAGGTCCGGTAGTCGAAGTATTGGAGCTTCGGCCTCAGCATCAGTCCCTTCAATGAATATTCAGGATTGGTTTCCTTTAGAATTGACTGGTTGGATCTCCTTGCAGTCCGAGAGACTCTTAAGAGTCTTCTCCAACACTACAGTTCAAAAGCATCAATTCTTTGGCACTCAGCCTTCTTTATGGTCCAACTCTCACATCCATACATGACTACTGGAAAAACCATAGCTTTGACTATATGGACTTTTGTCAGCAAAGTAATGTCTCTGCTTTAAATGTTGTAATTACTATAGCTTTGTAGTACACTCTGAAATCAGAAAGTGTGATACCTCTAGCTCTCTTTTTCTCTCTCAAGATTACTTTGGCTGTTTGGGTTTTTTTGTGTTTCCATATGGATTTTAGGATTTTTCTATTTCTATGAAAAATTGGGGTTTTGATAGGGATTGCATTAACCTATAGATAACAGTATTAAGAACATTTTAGCAATATTAATTCCTGTAATCTGAACATGGGGTATCTTTCCATTTCTTTGTGTAGTCTTCAGTTTCATTCATTAAAGTTTTATAGTTTTCAGTGTATAGATCTTTTACTTGGTTAAATTTATTCCTAAATATTTCATTCTTTTGATGTTATTGCAAAAGACATTAGTTTATTTCTTTTTCCAATGTTGTTAGCATTTAGAGATGCTTCTGATTCTCCCCACACCCTGTGGGTTTTGTGGATTGATTTTATGTTCTGTAACTTTACTGAATTTGGGCTTCCCTGGTGGCTCAGATGGTAAAGAATATGCCTGCAATGCCAGAGACCTAGGTTTGACCTCTGGGTTGGGAAGATCCCCTGGAGAAGGAAATGGCAATCCACTGCAATATTCTTGCTTGTGAAATATCATGAACAGAAGAGCCTGGCAGGCTATTTTCCATGGGGCTGCAATCATTACTTAGTAATTAGTCCTGACAATTGTTTGGTGGAGTCTTCAGGTTTTCTGTACAATATGTCATCTGCAAATACGAACAGTTTTACTTCTTTCTGATTTGGATGCCTTTTATTTATTTATTTCTCTCTTCATTGCTGTGGCTAGGACTTCCAGTATTATATTAAATAAAAGTGGCAAGAACAGGCATCCTTGCCTTGTTCCTAGAGCTGTAAAAGTGGAGGCGCTAAGTGTACAGTCCAAACCCCTCACTCCTCAGGGAGAAGCTGGGAGTTGGGAGTTCCCTCCTGATAATATGGTATGGTGTGGGATGAGGTTTATGGTGAGAGTGTGACTCAGTCTTCCCCACCCATTTCTATATGGATATTTTATCATTTTCCCAATGTACAGTCGTCATTTAGTTTCTTTCTGGATTGCTTTCAGAGAGAATTGCTCCAAGTACAGCCATATATTCATGTGTCTGTGGGAGGAGGGAAATTTAGGAGCCTCCTGTGTTACCATCTTGGTTCAGAGTTTCTCTTACATTAATTCATTGTTTAATATGATAAATAAACAGTGTAGTCGTGTACAGAATGAAGGGCAGCACATTGGACAGACTGACTAATTCCAGGAAAGACTTTAGGGAGAAGATGATATCTGAACTTAAGTTTAAAGAAATAAAACATTTTCCCCCAGGAAGACCAGGGGGCAGAGAAATTCTAGGCAGAGGAAACAGTCTATACAAATGCACAGAGATATAAAAGAGTGGTATGGTAGGATGCAGGAGTCATGTCATAAATAGCCTTAAATGTCTTGGGAACAGCTTGGATTTGATACATTTGAAAATGGGGAGCAACTGAAGGCTTCAAGGAAAGGGAGACGTGATTGTCTTTGTTTCTTTAGAAGAATGGATTGACAGTAGACAAGGCTAGCGGCACAGGAGCAGCGGTGCAGATGTCTAAGCAAGAGACAGTGAATACAGGCATTAATCAGCTGGGATGGAGGGCAAATACAAATTTTAAAATATATAGGAGAGAAACGATAGAAATTGGTATTGTTGGTATTGGAGATGAGGAAGGCAAAGGAGTCGAGGATTACTTTCTGCTTCTGGCTTGGGAAACTTGGTGACTTTTGTGGTCACATACATAGGGGCACTGGAGAGGTGAGGATCTTACGTCAGGATTCCAGGTGATAAAGACCTCAAAACACAGTTACTGAAAAAAAGGTAAAGTTCACTTTTCTCTCCTCTAAATGTCGGGACAGGTGGTCTGGTGAACTCAAAACTTTCCTTCTTTTTCTGTCATTCTCAACATGTGGTTTCCACGTCAAGATCTACGATGGCTGGGCCATCCCTGGCCATTGTAGACATATACTGTGCACGTCCTTCCCTTAGAGGGAAACACAGCAACGCTTGCCATTTCCATGTCGAGTTTCAAATGGAAATGTCCAGTATGTATTTGGAATATATAGGCCTAGATCAGAAATGGGGTCCGAGTTGATGGGAAGGAATTTGCATTTAAGGAGCATGAACTCTTTTCATTTCTCAATGTGGCAGATACTGTCCGTTCTTCCAAATATCTATCCTCCTCATCTTCCTGTCAGCAACAGGAGTTTCAGAAGGGCAAGTGGCCCCTCAGCTAGATTCTCTACTTACCAGCCTGTCTTTCAGATAGATTTTTACCATATGATGAAAGAATGGACTTTTAAATGAAAACTTTTTTTTTTTTTTTTTTTTAAAGTTAGACATGCTGGAGCAGTAGAGGAAGAAGAGAGAACTTTGGCAACCCAAAGCCTTACACAGTTTTGGCCAGATGCCTCCAGCTTTCACATTTAAATTATTTTTCATCAATGTTCTTAGTTTTTTTTTTCCCAAATAGCAGATTGTGAAGGCCTTAAATTCACAAGGTTACATCATCTCCATTTGACCAAGAGCAGTGCCCTTTTATATGAAAACAATTTTTTCAAATATAACTGTCACTTACATTTCATTGTTTAAGAAAAAGAATTCTAGCATCCATGGCCTTCTGCCTTGTTCTATATGTATGTATGTTGTATGTGAAAATTCCCACCGCCAAACTGTGAATCCTTAGACCCGCATATAATTCAGTCATCTTTGTCCCTTTATGCCTGTCATACTGTTGGCTCGGTATAAATAAACTTGAAGTGGATAAAACCAATTAGGGCAACTCTCCTAGCCCATCTTTTCCCTCTTTCCACCTCTGCTGCTATCACATGTTCATTTTTGGAAAAAAGGTAAAGTGGAGATTTTTAAAAGACTCAGAGAGCAGAAAGTTGCTTAAGAAATTGCTTTGAATCCTCAGGAGGGAAGCGTAACAGGAGGTGAGATAATGGCTTTTATTCATTGCATAGTAAGTGTAATAAACTCCAAGCTGGGAGGACAGCGAGGGTGCTCTGGGTGGGTTAATTGGTGCCCTGCCTATACTTGAGAGGAAAATAAATTTCCAACCACATCAAAGTCTCCTGCAGAAGAAAAAAAATGCTCATTAAAAATGCCATTTCCAGGAACCCTGGCAGCCAGACAATAAGAAGGCTGAAAAATCACCTCTGTTGAGCCTGTTACTCCTTCAGACTTTGAACTATTTGCCTTGAGAAGAACAAAGAAAGTATGTAGATAATATATTTAAACTCAACTTCTTAGAAAGTGGGATGATTTAGCTAGAGTTGGTGTTCATTAATTTGAGGTCTCCTAAAGCCTCAAAATTTATTACTAGAAATGTGTAAAAATTCACTGTTCAATACCCTCTATCCCCTTCTCATAAACTGCTTCCAGCATAGTACAGGGGATGCATCCAGAATCATACTACTCATGATGGGGGAAAATGCTGAGGAAACGCAGATTGGGTTCTTTATTTAATCCTGATGGAAGATTTTACGGTTCATAGAGTTTTTTACCATTTACTTCATTTATCCTAAGACTGAAGCATTGTTAAATTGGCGAGGGCAGAGAATGTATTTTATTCTCTTTAAAAAACTTTTCATTTCAGAATAGTTTTAGATTTATGGAAAACTTGCAAAGCTGTTATAGAGAATTCCCATATATCCTTAACCCAGCTTTCCCAGTTTTCTAATTCTGCCTAACTTTGGCACATTTTTCAAAACTAAGAAAATAACATTAGCACAATACTTGAAGCTACTTTAAATACTATATTCAGATTTTGTCAATTTTTCCACTAATGTCCTTAATTCCACAATTACTCCATAATTCCATTCCAGGATACTGTGCTGCACTTAGATCTTATTTACTTTTATTTTCTCATACCCAGGACAGTACTGGATAGATGCTCAATGTATGTCTGCTGAGAAAACAAACTAGAGAGAATCACCAGAACTTGACAAATTTTTAGGAGGGGATTCAGGTGTCTGATTTAGGAGGTGAGGTCTCCTGCACAGAAATCAAGTGGGAAGATGATTACACAGCAGACCCTGGATCTGGCAGCTGGCAGCTCATTGCAGACTTGTCTCTGTAGTGTCTATAGAAGGTGGAGGCAGTGGATGGCTTCAGTGGCTGAAGAATGAGTGGGAAGGGAGGACAATGAGGGCAGCCTCCACCTTCTATAGACACTACAGAGACAAGTCTGCAATGAGCTGCCAGCTGCAGAGAACTTTCAGTTTGTCAATGAAAGCAAAGGAAAGTTTAGAGGTCGAAAGAGATAAAGGTTCTAAGAACAGTTTTAGGAAAAGGAATGGTGAACTTGATTTGTAATTAGAGAAAAGGAAAATTTAAAGGTTGGCAGGAATTAAGATCCAATAAAGATGAGATGATTGCTGAAGTCACAGCTGGGAGAAACCAGGGGGAAGAGAGTGTAGAGGGAAAAGCTAGCCTTTGAAAAGGAGGAGGAAAATCTTCTTTCCACTGAAATAGGAAGAAAGGGGGGAACATGTGAATGAGTGTCTTGGATCTATTTATCCAATTTCCCTCTTTTCTTTCTCATCTAGTTTTAATGGCTTTTAATTTTTAAAGAGAAGTAGAAAGACCAACCTTTGAGAGCGAGGGAAGTAGGAATGAATTGTAACCAAGGCTCTCAATCTGATAGATACTGTTGCAGTCAGAGGATGAGATGGCTGGATGGCATCACCAGTGCAATGGAAATGGACTTGGACAAACTCCAGGAGACGGTGAAGGACAGGGAGCCTCGCGTGCTGCAGTCCACGGGGTCATAAAGAGTTGGACACGACTGGGCGACTGGACAACAACAGAAAGAAAGGAAAAACAAAATCAACTGAGAATGAAAGAAAAGTGTTAGAGCATCACTGAGGGCCCGGGGATGTGTTACATTGTGGGTCCAGAGCCAGTACCGCGCTGGTGCCACTCTTAGGCTGCCAGACTCCCCCGAGGACGTGCTCGCTTTAAAAATTCATTTTTCCATTTCCTTTCCTATGATTACATCACTCGTCAAATTATTCACTGTGTTCTGAAATTCAGTTAACTGCCTTCATTGAACTCATAATGGATAATTTTTATTATGGAATAGCTGCCATATTGACAACAGAGTTTTCCTACTTTATTTGTAGTAGATAATTCTAGCAGTACTTATCCTAATAAAAATAACAACTAAATCGGAATTTCTTGAGTACCTATTATGTTGTAGCATGGTGGTGGGCATTTTAACATATAATACACATATGTGTACAAGGTATCTGAGTTTCAAATGTGGAAACTGAGTCTTGGAGACAGTCATTCTTTCAAAAAAATTTTTTTTAAATTTTAATTAGAAGATAATTGTTTTACAATATTGTGTTAGTCTCTGCCATACCAAAAAATATTTATTAAGTGTCCTCCATGTGTCAGCGTTTCATCTGAGGTAATTGGTATACATCAGTGAGAAACTCAATAAAGATCCTTGACCTGTGAAGTCACATTTTAACAGAAGATCTAAGTGGGTGACTATCTTAGTTAGGGTTGCCATAATAGCATACCAAGGACTTCCCTAGTGGCTCAGTGGTAAAGAGTCTGCCTGCAGTGCTGGAGATGCAGGTTCAGTCTCTGGGTTGGAAGATCCCCTGGAGAAGGAAGTGGCAACCCACTCCAGTATTTTTGCCAAGGAAATCCCATGGACAGAAGAGCCTGGTGGGCTACAGTCCACGGTGTCGCAAAAGAGTTGGACACGACTCAGTGATTAAAACAAACAACAAATAGCATACCATAGGCTGTGTGGCTTATAAACAACAGAAGCTTATTCCCCATAGTGCTGGAGGCTGGAAGTCCAAGGTCAAGGCAGAGGCTGATTTAACATCTGGTGAGGGCCTGTTTCCTGGTTCACAGACCGCTCCCTCCTTGCTGTGTCCTCACATGGCATAGGAGACGAGGGTTTCCTCTTTGGGTCTCCTTTATAAAGGCACTAATACTACTCATGAGGTCTCCACCCTCATGACCTAAAGGCCCTATCTCCAAATAGCATCACATTGGGCCTTAGGTTTAAACCCATGAATTTTGGAGGGAACACAAATGTCAGTAAATAGCAGTAAGTGATTTGCCTATATTCACATACGTAAGTAGCACCAGTGATTTACCAATATTTGGTTTCCCTGCATCTGTCTCACTTTCTTTTGGTAATCTTTTGGGGACAATTTTCCACTTTCTCTATTTGATACAGTTTTGTGGAACTGTTAATCTGGGTATCTTTTTTCCAGGAGTAGGCATATGACTAGCTTTTACTAGGTTAATTGGGTCAATTGAATAATTTTTTTTTCTTGTGAAATTTGAATCCTGTATAAAGAAAAACAGGACCGAGAATCACTGAAAGTCATCCATCCTTCTGTTTACTGAAGATTTTTTGAAATGAGATCCCCCGATGTACCAGTGGTTTTTGTCTCTTCCAAGACTGATTTCCAGCCTTTCCTCGAATTCTGAGAGCTCCCCCATAATGTTGCATCATGATCATCATTTTTGCTTAAGATAGCCTTAATTTCTGTTGCTTACCATCAAGGAATTAGATTTGTCAAATTCTAGAATCAGTCTCTAAACTGTATGAAGCTTCACTGGTGCACGCTCCACAACACACAAGAGTTTCTGAAAGATTGTTTCAGGGACTTTATGTTAGGCTTCCCTAGTAGCTCAGAAGGTAAAGAATCTGCCTGCAATGCAGGAAACCTAACAACACAAAAGAGTTCCTGAAAGCTTGTTTCAGGGACTTTGTTACTGTACATATTCTGATTTGAAAAATTCCTGGATCTAGACAGAGTAGTTATTAAATCATTTGTATCTGTTGACACATGACTTAGAAAGATGAATACTGCTTCATTTCTCTTGGGATATGGAACAGGCTAGATAGTGAGTACCAAATTAGCTTTTACTCGGTTGGCCCTTCTATCACAGTGAAGTATTTTGAAGATTGGGAATTTTATTTCCTTCAGTTCAGTTCAGTTGCTCAGTTGTGTCCCACTCTTTGCGACCCCATGGACTGCAGCACGCCAGGCCTCCCTGTCCATCACCAGCTCCCAGAGTTTACCCAAACTCATGTCCATTGACTCGGTGATGCCATCCAACCATCTCATCCCCTGTTGTCCCCTTCTCCTCCTGCCCTCAAACTTTCCTAGCATCAGGATCTTTTCAAATGAGTCAGCTCTTTGCATCAGGTGGCCAAAGTATTGGAGTTCCAGCTTCAACATCAGTCCTTCCAATGAACACCCAGGGCTGATCTCCTTTAGAATGGACTGGTTGGATCTCCTTGCAGTCCAAGGGACTCTCAAGAGTCTTCTCCAACACCACAATTCAAAAGCATCAATTCTTTGGTGCTCAGCTTTCTTTATAGTCCAACTCTCACATCCATACATGACTACTGGAAAAACCATAGCCTTGACTAGATGGACATTTGCTGACAAAGTAATGTCTCTGCTTTTTAATATGTTGTCTATTGGTCATAACTTTCCTTCTGAGAAGTAAGCATCTTTAATTTCATGGCTGCAGTCACCATCTGTGGTGATTTTGGAACTCCCCAAAATAAATTCAGCCACCTTTTCCTCTGTTTCCCCATCGATTTGCCATGAAGTGATGGGACTGGATGCCATGATCTTAGTTTTCTGAATGTTGAGCTTTAAGCCAACTTTTTCACTCTCCTCTTGCACTTTCATCAAGAGGCTCTTTAGTTCTTCACTTTCTGCCATAAGGGTGGTGTCATCTGCATATCTGAGGTTACTGATATTTCTCTCGGCAATCTTGATTCCAGCTTGTGCTTCATCCAGCTCTGCATTTCATGTAATGTACCCTGTATATATAAGTTAAATAAGTAGGGTGACAATATACAGCCTTGATGTACTCCTTTTCCTATTTGGAACCAGTCTGTTGTTCCATGTCCAGTTCTAATTGCTGCTTCCTGACCTGCATACAGGTTTCTCAAGAGGCAGGTAACGTGGTCTGGTATTCCCATCTCTTGAAGAATTTTCCACAGTTTATTGTGATCCACACATTCAAAGGCTTTGGCATAGTCAATAAAGCAGAAATAGATGTTTTTCTGGAATTCTCGTGCTTTTTCTAAGATCCAGTGGATGTTGGAAATTTGATCTCTGGTTACTCAGATCAGATCAGTTGCTCAGTCGTGTCCGACTCTTTGCGACCCCATGAACCGCAGCATGCAGGCCTCCCTGCCCATCACCAACTCCCGGAGTTCACTCAGACTCATGTCCATCCAGTCAGTGATGCCATCCAGCCATCTCATCCTCTGTCGTCCCCTTCTCCTCCTGCCTCCAATCCTTCCCAGCATCAGAGTCTTTTCCAATGAGTCAATTCTTCGCATGAGGTGGCCAAAGTACTGGAGTTTCTGCCTTTTCTAAATCCAGCTTGAACATCTGGAAGTTCACAGTTCACATACTGTTGAAGCCTGGCTTGGAGAATTTTGAGTATTACTTTGCTAGTGTGTGAGATGAGTGCAATTGTGTGGTAGTTAGAGCATTCTTTGGCATTGCCTTTCTTTGGGACTGGAATGAAAACTGACCTTTTCCAGTCCTGTGGCCACTGCTGAGTTTTCCAAATTTGCTGGCATATTGAGTACAGCACTTTCATAGCATCATCTTTTAGGATTTGGAATAGCTCAACTGGAATTCCATCACCTCCACTAGCTTTGTTTGTAGTGATGCTTCCTAAGGCCCACTTGACTTCACATTCCAGGATGTCTGGCTCTAGGTGAGTGATCACACCATCGTGATTATCTGGGTCATGAAAATCTTTTTTGTACAGGTCTTCTGTGTATTCTTGCCACCTCTTCTTAATATCTTCTGCTTCTGTTAGGCCCATACCATTTCTGTCCTTTATTGAGCCCATCTTTACATGAAATGTTCCCTGGGTATCTCTAATTTTCTTGCAGAGATCTCTAGTCTTTCCCATTCTATTCTTTTCCTCTATTTCTTTGCAGTGATCACTGAGGAAGGCTTTCTTATCTCTCCTTGCTAGTCTTTGGAACTCTGCATTCAAATGGGTATATCTTTCCTTTTCTCCTTTGCTTTTTACTTCTCTTCTTTTCACAGCTATTTGTAAGGCCTCCTCAAACAGCCATTTTGCCTTTTTGCATTTCTTTTCCATGGAGATGGTCTTGATCCCTGTCTCCTGTACAATGTCACAAAGCTCCATCCATAGTTCATCAGGCACTCTATCAGATCTAGTCCCTTAAATCTATTTCTCACTTCCACTATATAAGCATAAGGGATTTGATTTAGGTCATACCTGAATGGTCTAGTGGTTTCCCCCACTTTCTTCACTTGAAGTCTGAATTTGGCAAATTAGGAGTTCATGGTCTGAGCCACAGTCATTTGCTTGCTGTGGCATTACTGCAGCCTCATGGGCCTGGTGCACGGCTCCTGCCACCTCTGGAGACCTAGATTGCTAGAGCTGGCTGTCAGTGTTCAGTTGCCATTGTGAGCACAGGCAGAGCAGCCAGTATTGCTGTCAGTCCCAGGGATCATCTATGTTTGTGGCATCATGACAGTGCTGTTCCTGGCCTCCTTGCAGAACTGCAGCGTCGTACGCACACCGGGGTACCATTCAGGTAGGAAGCATCACAAATGGCAGTCTGAGAGTTAGACAGTGAAGTGTGCCTGCCTCCTGGTGTGGAGTTGGCTTCTTGCCTATTTCTTCCTGCTGGGTGTGATACCTCTGGATGCTGCCCAGACTTTTTTCTTAGGACCCTCTTCATGGTTGTTTCCTCATCCTTTCTGTAGGAGTTTGAGAGCCAGAACTAAGCTTTATTTTGGGGATTTATTTTCCTGATATGTTTTACACAGAGCTAATTCCAGGATATGTTTTGTATGTGCAGAGACTCTCACTACTCTTCACCCCTTGCCTGTCTGATTCCTGATCCTGCCCTTCCTCAATTTTTCTATTGAATTCTGCTAAAGAACAAGCTCTAGCAATTAACAGCTCTCTCTTGGAGAAGGAAATGGCAACCCACTCCAATATTCTTGCCTAGAGAATCTCATGGACAGAGGAGCCTGGTGGGCTGCTGTCCATAGGGTCGCACAGAGTCGGACACGACTAAAGCGACTTAGCATGCATGCATGCATTGGAGAAGGAAATGGCAACCCACTCCAGTATTCTTGCCTGTAGACTCCCAGGGATGGAGGAGCCTGGTGGGCTTCTGTCTGTGGGGTCACACAGAGTGAGACACGACTGAAGCAGCAGCAGCAGCAGCTAGTGTAAGGGCATTCCCCAGGCCCATTCCTCAAACTGACAGAGCTCAGTGCAAGATCCAAATGAGTGTGCATATATCATGATATCTCAATATTTATGTTATGCTTCAAGTTAAGACATTATTACATAAAATACCTTCTGTCCACCTCTTTGACTAATATACCTTCGTAATGACTTAGAAAGTCAATTTTCTCGGGTTTCTAAGGGTTCCACTCCTGAACATGGGAGCTTGGAGGACCCTGACCCCCAGCTCATACTTGAGCTCTCTCTTTTCTTCTCACTTTTCACTCTGACTCTGTCCAGTACCATGAGGGCACTCGTGTTTGTGTGTGGATACCCTCACTTGTGGGTACAAGTGCCATCCATGTCCATATACACAGGCCTCTCCTGGCCATTCCTTGGCTCTAGGAGTAACCAGTTTATTGGTATGATCTGATCTGCTCTCATAATGAACAGCCCAGGGAAGCAGTCTGCTCTGGCTTCGGAAATGGGCTCAGGGCCATTTTTGGCAGGAAATTCTTGAGTCCAGGTGTAAGAAGAATGTTTTTGAGGGAGAAATACAAGCTGTGGGTAACCATGTACCCTCGGCTCCATTACAGCCTTGTTCCATGAGAAGGGACATGGTCAGAAAAGTCCAGGGATCTTCTTCCTCAAGTTTAAAGGTGTAATGGAAATGCTCAGTCTCATGCTGCCAGTAATGCTGGCATCGTATGCCAGTTCAGCCATGCTCTTCATCTTCATAGGGAACATTTGGGGCAATAGGAAGATAATGGTTATCCAGAGGTTCAAGATGAGGAAAATGATGTTTCTGACTTACTTCCCAGAAGGCAGTGAACATTAAGAGAGTCTCGTTGTCTCTGGCTTTTCAGGTACTTACATAGATGATTTAAGTTGTTTCCAAATAGCACTGTGACTAAAATGGAAGGGACAAATAAGAAACAACTCAAATAGCACATGAGAGAAAGCTCCACACAGTCACAAACATCAGTGAATATTTCATTCTTAATTCTGTGCAAGAATTAATGACAGATTACCTTCTAGCTATTCTGTCTTTATTCTATAGTGAAGTGAAATTTGCTCAGTCATGTCTGACTCTTTGTGACCCCATGGACTGTACAGTACATGGAATTCTCCTGGCCAGAATACTAGAGTGGGTACGTTTCCCTTCTCCAGGGGATCTTCCCAACCCAGGGATTGAACCCAGGTCTCCCGCATTGCTGACGGATTCTTTACCAGCTGAGCCACAAGGGAAGCCGAAGAATACTGGAGTGCGTGGCCTATTCCTTCTCCAGTGGATCTTCCAGACCCAGGAATTGAACCAGAGTCTCCTGCATTGCAGGTGGATTCTTTACCAACTGAGCTATGACATTTATTGAATATCTATCATGTTTTGAATTCTGACTGCAAGGCTAAGGAGGAAGGAGGTAGTATTTGAGCTGCATCTGGAGGAAAATGTAGATTATTGGTGGATGATCAAATTGAGAGATGTCCTTAACAGGCAAGTTTTCTTGTCTGTACATGGGAATGATGATAGAGTTTATCTTATGGAGATTTTATGAAGATAAAAAGAGTAACAAAGGATAGACACATAGATCATAGCTCATACTCAATAAATATTAGCTATTGCTATTATTATTTTTTTCTGGGAAGAGCAACAAGACAAAGATGTATAATATGAACATGGTAACTTATTTGAGGAATAGAGGGCAAGTTTTTGCACAAAAACAGTTTGGATAAGAGAATTGACTGGAGATTAGTTTAAAGAACTAATTGAAACCAGATTGTACTATCTGAAAGAATTTAAATATTGTTCCATGGGAAAAGAGACTCACTGATGAGATGAAGGGGAAACATGAGAGGACAAACATAATGAGATTTATCATTCTAGAAAATTGACAGTCTTATGGTGTCATAGAGGATGATTTAGAGATGGAAGAGACTAGAAACAAGATCAGTTCAGTTCAGTCTGTCAGTCGTGTCTGACTCTTTGCAACCCCATGGACTGCAGCATGCCAGGCTTCCCTGTCCATCACCAACTCCCAGAGCTTACTCAAACTCATGTCTATCGAGTCAGTGATACCATCCAACCATCTCATCCTCTGTCATCCCCTTGTTCTCCTGCCTTCAATCTTTCCCAGCATCGGGGAATAATTCAGTTCTTCGCATCAGGTGACCAAAGTATACAAGATAATCTGCAATAAATAAGAATAAATGAGAGGGAATTAAACTAGGCTAAGGAATATGTAATATAATACAGGATGAATGTTGGAAGTAAATTTAATGGTACTTGGTTCAAAGGGTTAGGAATTTCAAGTGACAAAGATACTTGAAGGTTTCTGGTTGTTGCAGTAGCTGACGTCAGGGGCAATGAACAGACATTTCAGTGAGGTTATAGAGTGAGTGAGGAGAGGCGAATACATCCAATAGAAAGGGTGTGTAAAGAAGGGGCACAAAGGAAAAACTGAGAGATAGTGAGAATGTGAAGAGTTTACGCCAGGAGAGAGTTAAAGGAGCTATTGGAAAAAGGTGGGCATGAGGTTGGAAAGTGCCAAAGATCAGTTGCTAGAATGAGAAAAAGATTGAAAAGTGGCCATTGGATTTGCTACTTGGGAGGTCATTGGTTATCTTTGTGAGGTTGAGAATTGATAAGTGACAAGAGGAAACAACTTGTTAGATCTTGTGATTGTGAATTTTGGGGGCACTTTTTTTTTTTTTTTTGCTGTGTTTGAGCATATATGATACTTTATAAAAACAGAAGTAAAACCATTATTTATATTTGTGCATGAATGTATTTGTATATGTGTTTCTCAGAGATATGGAAAAATAATACTTTGTGGTTAATAGGGCCTACTTCAAGATAATGGGAATTAAAGAGTGGTGGAAAGATATTAGTAATATTTTCATTGTCAACTTTGTATGGTTTCACTGTTTATGAGCATTTCTTTTATAATAAAAATATTCAAAATATGACATTTACTAACAGTTGGTAACTTAAAAAATTAGATTGGTGGCTACCAAAAATTAGATGAATCTTAGTAATAATAATAAAATTGAATATAAATAAGCCACAGAAGAAAATTGGATAATAATATGTATCAAAGCTGTGAGGTGTAGATAACTTCCTAAGCTCAGAAAAAATAAAGATATCTCAAAGGAAGATATTTATTTTCCAGTAAATATTATAAAAATTTTAAAGTTAATTATAAAAACCTCATAACTAAACATGGATGGACCAAACAGTAGATTGGAGAAAGCTGCAGCAAATGTTGCAGAAAGTCTAGTATTTTCAGCACAGAGAGTCAGGAACATATAAACCGTTATCAGATAGGTGAGGGCTTCCAGCAAATTCTGATTCATAATTTCTGCAAACTCTCCATTTTCTCTCTCTATTTTGAAAACTGAGTGGGAGAAATGACCTCTGAGTGTGCTCCCTATGGGGCAGGTTTTAGTACAAGAGAGCAACTGTCTTTTCTTATTGGACTCACCATCCTTCAAGAGTTTTTATTTTTTGACTTGTAGAATGCCAGGTTGGTCTTGCTTCCTCTCTGAATCTTGACACATTTAAAAATAAAATGACTGTACTCAGAATCTTCTCAACTTTCCAAACCCTGTTGACTGGAAAATACGAAAACAAAAGCCTTGTTGCCCTGAACTACCTTTAAGCCACTTTTGAGAAATTCTTATTTATTTATTTAAAATTTTAAACTGGAGGTGAGGATATTCTTGACACAGAGGTTATGCTGTCCTTTGGCTTAGGATGAGCTTTTCTAGCCATTTAAGCTAAACCCAGTATTTTATCCTGGTGTCTGAAATCATAAGAAAGAATATCTAAAACATTTTAAAAAGCAGAAAAACCAAAGACTTGATGATTTCAAGGCTCAAAGTCTCCAGCATTCAGGGGCAGAACAAGACTCAAGGGGACCTTCCAAGACACCTTCTCTGTAATTTAACAGAATGACATAGAATAAAGCTTTACTAATACATTATATAGAAACGTTATCAAGTGGGATTCACATCATCAGTTCAAGCTCTCACTTGCTCGGTATGTAACGTTATCTTTTAGAAGCTGAATGATTTTGGTTCTGATCCAGCCTACCTTTTCCCTTGTGTTTTTGTGTATCCACTTTAGAATGTCACTTGCCTGTTACACATGTTTATCAGGATTTGTACATTCCTTAGTTTTATGCATCTACAAATGTCTTAAGTTCACTTTCTGTACAGGATTTTGATTCTCTACAATTTATCTAGTACAATGCTCACCAGATTGTTGAGGCTAACTTTGGGAGTAGGTGTTAACCTGTTTGCTGGGTCTAAAAGTCTAACATTCTGGTGCTCTGTCCTGTTTTTAAATCTCTCTGCCAGCTTTTTGCTCTCCTACACTCTTTAACAGTATTTAGTAATCCTTGGCTACCCATTAGAATCCCTGGTGAGGGGGATAGATTTTAAAATATATAAATGCTCAGGTCCCACCCCAGACTCATCAGAATCTTTTGGGCTGAGACTTGAGCATCATTATTTTTTAAGTTCCCCCCAGTACTTCTAATGTGGAGGTTGGTTTGAGAAGCATTACTCTAGGGTTAAAAGGGGGAAATCTTTATATTTCTTTTGGTGGGAATTCATTTCCTTGTAGGCTGTCAAAAGTAAATTAACCATCTGATTCTACAGTGCAGTAATATTTATACTACCTGTGTAACTCTATTAAACATCTCCTTAGCAGAAGTAGCTTTTAAAGATAAAACCAGTTATTCCATGCTGGTCTCTGAATCATGCATAAGAACTTTGGAAACATCTGAAAAAGCAGGGAAGCCAAAAACTTGATGATTTCAGGGCTCAAAGTCTAAAGCATTCATGGCCAGAATGAGACTCAGAGATCTTCCATGATGGTTTCTCTGCATGTAATTTAACAGAGACATAGGGTGAACAAAGCTTTACTAAAATGAAGTTCTTAGTTCATGGATATGTATATTTAAGAATTTCACATTCAGTATTTTGTAGGCTGGAAGCTAGCATTAAAATTGGGCTTCTAATTACAGTTACTGGTAAGCTGATTCTCATGGGGTGGATAGAGATCTGTCATCCATATTACGTTGATGGAGAAGGAGTGATAGACTTTTTATTCTAGAGCAGGGATTTTTATGTTGGATTTTGACCTACAGAATTTCTGAGAGATTGCAGTTTCTCTGTTGTATATTTCTCCAATCCCTACATGTAGGGGTTTGAAGGTGACACACCACCTCCTATCTTCATGCAGAGTGACAGGTTAAAGCTTTCTAAGCAATGCTTGATTCACACCCCTTATAGGGCAGGCTAGTGTGCTTGTAGCATCTCTTTTTCCAAGCTGTTGTGTATAGAGCCAGAGGCTGGACTCTGAGGGACAGTGCCTCACTGGAAACAGAATCAGATCCAAGATTGGCCATAAAAGCAAGAAACTGGGATGAGGATAGATTTAGAAGCCTCAAGTGCAATTTTGGGTCCAACTCTAAGACCAGCAAAGTTCATTGAACTGGGAAAAATGAGAGGTGCACAATGAGTGACTGTAAAGTAGTTTTGAAATTTCTGGTGATGAAGATCAGTGATTCTAATTTTTGACATCATGCCAGGTATCTCTATAGCGAATATTATTTACTGCTGGCTCAGATGGGATGGATACTGAAATAACCCTAGAACTGTTGTGTTTGAATGGCTTGGTACAGTCCGGAAGTATTGGTATTGTTTATGCAATGAACAGTTTGGCTCGTTTCTACTTTTGGCTATTGTGAATAATGCTTCTATGTATAAGTTTCTTTTGGGTATATACCTAGGAATGGAATTGCTGAGTTATACAGTAACTAAGTTTAACCCTATGTTGAGAAACTACCAAACTATTTTCCAAAGTGACTTTTTTACATTTCCAACAGTACTGTATGAGGATTCTAATTTTTATACATCCTTGCTAGCACTTGTTATTGTCTTTTTGATTGTAGACACCCTTGATTTTGCTACTCTTAAAGCCAAGTATATGGTGGTTAAAACCCCAACTCTTTTGTGACCCCACGGACTGTAGTCTGCCAAGCTCTTCTGTCCATGGGATTTCCAAGGCAAGAATACGGGAATAGGTTGCAATTTCCTTCTCCAGGGGATCTTCCTAACTCAGAGATTGAACCCATATCTCCTGCATTTGCAGGATTCTTTACTACTGAGTCATCAGGGAAGCCCCTTACAACCCTTGTGTGGGTGAGTTGTTCAGTCGTGTCCAATTCTTTGCAACCCCATGGAGTATAGCCTTCCAGGCTCCTCCATCTGTAGAATTCTCCAGGCAAGAATACTGGAGTGGGTTGTCATTCTCTTCTCCAGGGGATCTTCCTGACTCAGGAATTGAACTTGGATCTCCTGCACTGTGGGCAGATTCTTTACCGTCTGAGCCACCAAGGAAGTATGACCCTTTAGGTTTTCACAGTTGGGTTTTACAAATAACAGGCCAAAAAATTGTCTACTTTGAAATTTGCTGTTGCAATGGAAAGTTTTAGCTTATGCTGTTTTAGCCTTTATAAAATAAGATGAGAATCTTCTTATTCTTCGCAATAGGAGAATCTTTATAGCAAAACAAGGTAGACTGTACAAGATATATCAACTCTGAATGAACTCCATGAATGAAAATTAATTCATCCAAGAATGAGAAGCCGCTGGCACAGTGAGCTCCCAGCATTCTGAGAACCCAGGCTGTTTGGTAAAGCATGGGCCAAATCCTTGCGGTTGTTTGTCTGAGGATACAAGAGGTCAACTCAGCTCTCAAAGGGCTTCCTCTTGAAAGATGAAAAATATGATTGGCAGGAGTATGGAAAAGTGCCAAGATTGAGAGCAGAACTGGCTCCTGATTCTAAGACCAAATCCTGACCTCTGGATCAGGACACGAGAACAAGAGGGCTCTGTATTGCTAGTGTGGGATATAAGGGCCTGCTCTGTCCCAGGCTGATGATTCTTGTGCTGCAGGTAACATCTGGCAGCAGGAATGGGAGACAAGCCTGCAGCTGCTAAGCGTCAGCTTTCCCAGAATCACATGGGCAGTGGAGTCCTAACCCTCCCAGTGCTCACATCCTCACCCGCTGCGGCCATCCCTCAAACGTTAACCCTTCTTGCCTTATTTGTTCCCATGCTTGCTTGCTTGCTGTCAGTATAGTGTGGTTCTCTTGCATGATTCAAGTTCATTCTACTTTCCTCTCCTTCCCAAACCTTTCCTGGGTGCCCTCTGAAATATTCATTAGTTACTTGACAAACTCTGGTCTTTTTAATCTCTCTCTCTCTTTTTGGCTGCGTCCCATGGCAGGAGCAACCAAGGAATAAATCCTTAGTTCCCTGACCAAGGATTGAACCTGCTCCCTTGGCAGTGAAAACACAGAGTCCTAACCACTAGACCACCAGGGAATTCCCTCCCTGACATTTTAAACTCTAATGACTCGGATACCCATTCCAGGACCACAGCTTAGCCTCATCATCACACCTAACCTTCCCGTCTCTTTAGCTTATATTCTAACTCACAGTTTGCTATAATCTTTCATTCAGCCTCTCTCTCTCTTAGTTAGGATTTGTGCCTGTTCTTTGGCCTCATTTTGCACCTACTTTCTCTAAACCAAAAATATTTAATAGTGGGGAAAAAAGCAAGGCTTTGTTTAAATCTTGTGGGGTTTAAACCTATGTTTATTATTCACTGGCCATCTTTATTTCCCATCTGTTAGTTCTTCTCCCATCTCTATTTCCCACCTGTCAGAGTTCTCCTCTGAGTAATTTATCTCAGGTAGGATCAATGTGGGGCCTCTGCATCCCCGAGAATGCATTTCTGTTACTTCCACACATGCCATGTTGTCTATATGCGGATTTCTTTTTATTGTGTTTTCCCCAAAACCTGAAAAAAAAAAGTTGCATAGTGCTTATTGCTGTATCAGTCTGGGGCCAGAGTGAGTATTCTTTCTTGCTATCTAGTAAATGGTAGTAGTTAGTGTTTTTCTCATTTAGTTTTTCTGGTTTCTTAGGGAAAATCCACATGGTTCTGTTGAGCTTCATTCTCTGCCAGCTTTGACCTCTCCCCACGCCCGCCAGTCACTGAAGATAGTGACTGTTTCTCACATGGGATCCTGACTCAACCAGGGCCAGCTGGAACTCCCTTGAGATTGATATAATGAGTTGGAAGACAGAATTTTTTCTGTTCGGGTTGGTTAGGAAGCATTGTGAGTCTGGGGTTACTGAGGGTACTGGCAGCTCTCTCTCTCTAGATCATGTGTTATATCTGTTTGTCTGTCTTACAATCAGTCAATCATGTCTACATTACCTGTCTACCTATCTATCTAGCTTTTAGTCACCAGTGAATCTACACATCCATCTGCCTACCTACCTGTAGATATATCTAGATAGATAGGTAGATAGATGTAGAGAGGGAGATTGAAAAAGGATGAGTATGAATATGAAGGCAAGCAGAGACACACAGAATTGAGAAATGGAAAGAGGAAGATAGCTCAGAAGATACCACGTGGGACCTAATTCAGTTGACTGTGAAACCAAATTCATCTTGGACTTCCCAGAACTTCCCAGATTGCATGAATCAAAACTTTTATTTTTTACTTAAGTTAAATTTTTTTCTTAAGATAATCTGACTTTCTTTCACTTGTAGTTGAGGGACTTCGGATCAGTGGGAATGAATCTACTTTTCCCCTTTGAATATTTGTGGGGTTCTTTTTCCTATTCATGAAGTTTAAAAATGTCTGCAGATTATGATTGAGATATCTCTTTAGTAGATTTGCTTGAATCTGTAAAATCAATCACAACACTTTTTTTCTGTTATATTGCTTAATACTGCTTTTGTTCTGTTTGTTCTTTGCTCCATATGTTGAGTATATCAGCCTGGTGATTTAGATTTGTCATTTCTTGATATTTTGACTTGTTAATCTTTTTCTCTGAAGTCTGAGAAAATGTCTATTGCTTTCTTCCATGTCACGAATTTGATTTTATATATATATAAATATATATTTTCTAAGTATATACATATATTTAAAAATTGTAGTATCATTGATTTGCAATGTTGTATTAGTTTCTGGTGTACAACAAAGTGATTCATATATGTGTGTGTATATATATATGTACATATATATATATATATATATACTCTTTTTCATATTCTTTCCCATTATGGTTTATTACCAAATACCGAATATAACTCCCTGTGCTATGTAATAAGATCTAGTTTATCTAGTTTATATATAGAAGTTTGTGTCTGCTAATCCAAAACTCCTAATTTATCCCTCCCACACCCCTTTCCCCTTTGGTAACCATAAATTTGTTCTTTGTCTATGAGTCTTTCTGTTTTGCAAATAAATTCATTTGTATCATATTTTAGATTCTACATAAAAGTAATATCATATGGTGTTTGTCTTTCTATTTCTGACTTACTTCACTTAGCATGATAATCTCTATGTCCATCCATGTTGCTGCAGATGGCATTACTTCATTCTTTTTTATGGCTGAGTAGTATTCCATTGTGTGTGTGTGTGTGTGTGTGTGTATACACCACATCTTCTGTATCAATTCATCTGTTTATGGATATTTAGGTTGCATCCATGTCCTGGCTATTGTAAATAATGTTGCTATGAAAATTGGGATGCATCTACTTTGTATTTGTTGGCCTTAATCACTTCCAGAGAAAGTTTATCTTATATTATTTTCCCCCTACATTATGGCTGTATTAAATTCAGATTTTTAAAACATTTTCTGCCAGTTTCTCAGCCTCTGCTTTTGAGGCTGTAAGCATTAATTAGTCTATATTTTCTTAAATTTGTAGAAAGCACCAGGAAATTCATCTGAAGTTTTTCTTCCTGTTATAAATCTTTTTCAAATGCATATGCTTCCTCTGCAGAATATTTTCATATTCATAGATTCATATATTTCATAGGCCCCTTTTTTTCTTCTGTTTATCTTCTCAAATAAAGACAGATCTGTTTACTTTTGGTGTTTACCTGTTTAACCCAAAACAGGGTGACTGAATTATCCTTTGATCTCTTCTCTATATATCTGTTGATGATGATAATAATTTTAAGCTGGAGGACTGATGGCATATATTTACACTGGGTGCTGACTCACTTCAGTCATGCCTGACTCAGTGTAACCCCATGGATTGTAGCCCTTCAGACTCTTCTGTCTGTGGGATTCTCCAGGCAAGAATACTGAAGTGGGTTGCCATTTCCTACTCCAGGGGATCTTCCCGACCCAGGGATCAAACCCACATCTCTTGTGTCTCCTGCATTGGCAGGTGGGTTCTTTACCACTCTCACCACCTGGGAAGCCCTATATTTACATTACCAGCACATTAAGATGAGAAGAAAAGGAGCAGGGTCCTGGACTATCACATGGGTAAGAATTTAGTGTTATTCATCACCTTCTTTCTCTGAAGCTGACTCTTTGTGCACAGCTCTCCACAGGCATGGCTCTCGCTGTCCTCCATTCTTGCTCTGCTTCCCAGGGCTTCAGAAAGAAGGCATGCCTCCCTGGGGAGAAGTCTTGCCACACTGCCTGCTCCTGCTTGGTGGAATATGAGCATGGTGCCCGGGATCTCCTTGAGAAGCTGCTTTTGAATAGCGCTGGCCCACAGCCACAGCTGTGATTCTAACGAGTGCTCCCTTCTGTTCCCTGCTGTCCTCCTCCCAGCCCTTTCCCCTCCACACTTGTGAGTGTTAGTAGGGCTCTGCCAGAATGTTGTTTACTTTCTTTTTTTTTTCTCATTAGAGGACTGTAAATGTTGTCCCTAGATTTTATTGTCTTTCTGTCTGGTTTTATCAGAATCATTTGGAAGCCATATAAAAGCATCCTTCTTAATTTTTAGCACGAATGCAGGGGTTCTTTCATACTTATGTTCCTTTTCACGAATGCAGGGGTTCTTTCATACTTATGTTCCTTTTCTCATTTTGCTTGGGTTGGGAGTAAAAGAGGAAACTTGGGTGTGGTTTTTCTGAGGATCTCTTACATCTGTGCCCTCTTTATTCCCTTTCCACTTCTCCTGCCTCATCTCATATTTGATCATGTATCTTGCAGCAGCTTTCTTTCTAGAATCCCCCTGCTGTGTCTTCCTACCTCTTTTCTGGCACCGCTCTCCTGGTGTTGGCACTCGGTAAGAAAGGGGCTTGGCTCTAGAAGATATTTAGTTGTATTAAAATTGTGTTCAATTTTGAGTACTCGTAAGCAACTCTACTGTAGCTTAAGCAGAAAACAAAAGGTCCAGGGTGGTCTGTCCAGGACTGGTAGGGTGACTCAGTGATGCCGACAGGTGCAGCTCCTGCTGTCTCTCCGCCTTGCTGCTTTCTGTGAGGTCTGCTGTATCTCTGGGCCCTGCATGTCTCCCAGGAGGGAGCGGGGGAGAGGAAGAGGCAGCACAAGAGACTTCCGCCTTCTTTTCTTTGGTTGGAGTGTGTCTCCTGCCACACTCCTGATTGCTGGGAGGCAGAGGAAGGGAGTCATTACCTTTTTCAGACTCTGCAGCAGAGGCAGGCCAAGAGAAAAGGGCTGGGAAAAAGAGGTGGGTGAGCTAAATTCTGTGTTGGCCACCTTCCTTGTTCCCAACACCTGTTGGTCAGAAGAAACTCTCCTGCCCATTCATACCTAGGGCCTCAGAATGTTGTTTTTATAGAAAGGAAAATATCGATTGCAGGGGGAGTGGCTGTAAGTGGGCATTTATTCTTATCCTCATCTCCCACCCCCTAGACATCTGTTTCTCCAAACTAGAGAATATTGGGGTTTTCCCTTGATTTTCTTCCATTTTTTTCCATTCCACTGCACAATTCTTTCAACAGTGACATATGGATGCAATAGTTGTGGACGTGTACTGTGAGGCTGGAAATTTTCCACGGACTACTTTTGTTCAATAATTGTGCTTCCTTTTAAAAAAAAATTATAGTCTGTTTTACGGAGGGGAGATTTGTAAATACATATGATGTCACCAGCTCTCCCAGAAGTGTCTTTGGTGTTTTGTTCTGTTTGGTGGGGGGTGGGTAGGGTTTGCAGGATGAAGATGATGGTATGGGTTCAGATAGGAACCTGAACCAGGTCTTCAGGTTCCTGGAGTCTCTCATTTCTTGTCACCCAGAGGCCCTACTTATTTATATTTCATCTTTTACCCTGCCTGCTTTGGCTGTTCCTCGGCATTTTGGGCCACTCCAGACATTAAGTGGCTTTTTCCATTTCTTTTGTGTCTCAGTGGCCACAGCAGGTTCACAGTTGCAGGCCAACTGTGGAGAAGGTCAGGAAATGCTAATGGGACATTTAGCAGCAAGTGTTCCTGCTTAACTTTCCATGGAAAACAAAATCAAACTGACAGAGGGAAAAATTCAGTTCTGTCTTAATGTTGAAACGGTCCCAAGTTAGGACTGTGTGATACATTAGTCATTTATAGATATAATTTCATAAGTGACAGGGAGTAATAGATCATTTTGGCCTGTGTCACCAGACACATTCCCTACTGAGTACTTCTTTTGTAACACATAAGGTGGAATCTGAATGTGCTTAAATGCAGTAAAATGTGTACATTAGAATTATGGTGAAAATTTGAACTTGAATTTTGAGAATTAATGTATAATTTCATGATGTGTGCCACTACAACTGTAATTCAAAAGACTTAATCCACCTGCTTATGAAGAAATATCACTGCCTATAAATACTGCTAGGTGTTCTTGTTATTCTTCTTCATCTGTATGATAAGGTGAAAATATCAAGTGTCTTAGGGTTAGAAAAACTCAAAGTGTGAGTCCTGGATCTCACATTTACTGACAGTGAATTCAGAGAAATTCCTTGGCTCCTGATTCTCAGTTTTACTGTCTACAGAATGGTGAAAGTGACATATTTCAGATTTGGAAGTCTCACATGGCAGGATGTAGTCTGCAAATTGCAAAGCATTATGTATATGTAAGTACATACTAGTTTGTAAACTGCTTTTACTTGTAACAAACTACAATACACTTTCTAAGCGGATACGTGGTATTTCATTATGCTGCTGCTGCTGCTAAGTCTCTTCAGTTGTGTCCGATTCTGTGCGACCCCATAGACGGCAGGCCACCAGGCCCGGCCGTCCCTAGGATTCTCCAGGCAAGAACACTGGAGTGGGTTGCCATTTCCTTCTCCAATGCATGAAAGTGAAAAGTGAAAGTGAAGTCGCTCAGTCGTGTCTGACTCTTAGTGACCCCATGGACTGCAGCCTACCAGGCTCCTCTGCCCATGGGATTTTCCAGGCAAGAGTACTGGAGTGGGGTGCCATTTCATTATATAGGTGGACAAAACATTTAGGTTGTTATATATCTGTATCTGTTTTACATATATGTGTGTATCTAACTCTATATGTCTGTCTGTCTATATACACACACACATACATACAAAGAAGCTTTCCAATATACAATATAGTATTGTTAACTGTGGCTTCCCTATTTTGCTGGTGGTTCAGATGGTAAAGAATCTGCTTAAGATGTTGGAGATGTGGGTTCAATTCATGGGTTGGGAAGATCCCCTGGGGCAGGGATGGCTACCTACTCCAGTATTCTTGCCTGGAGAATTCCATGGACAGAGGAGCCTTGTGCTCTGTAATCCGTGGGGTCACAAAGAATCACAGTCCATGGGGTTGGAAAGAGTCGGACATGACTGAGCAACTAACACACACACACACACACACACACATGCACGCGCGCACACACACACATTGTTAACTGTAGTCACCATGCCATACACTTTATCCTCAGAATTTATCTTGTAACTGAAAGTTTTTACCTTTTGACCACCTTCACCCAGTTCCCTCACTCACTGCCTGCCTCTGGCAACTGTTAATCTTTTCTCTGTATCCGTGAATTCAGTTTTTGTTTGTATTTAGATTTCATATGTAAGTGTATATAGTATTTTTATGTGTTGTTCCAATTCATTGTGATGATCACTTATTGTTTGAATGATCATAAGAAACTTTTTGTGATAAAAGCTCACTCCTAACTTCTACAATGAAAATAAGTACTACAAATAAGATAAAAAGGCCAAAGGCTGACTGGCAGAATCTCTTTATGGCATACATGGCAAATAGGTTAATTTCTTTAATACACAAAGAGCTTTTAAATAAATCAACAAGAAAAGCTGAAAACTGTAATATAATTTAGGTAAAGAACATGAGTCAGCAATGTATGGAAAAACCCTAAACAGATGGCAGACGTGAAAAGATACTCATTTCTTTTACTTTTAAAGAAATGAAATTTAAATCAGAGTTCTTTTTTCCTTTATTATATTCAGTCAGTTCAGTTCAGTCGCTCAGTAGTGTCCGACTCTTTGCGACCCCATGAATCGCAGCACACCAGGCCTCCCTGTCCATCACCAACTCCCGGAGTTCACTGAGACTCACGTCCATCGAGTCAGTGATGCCATCCAGCCATCTCATCTTCTGTTGTCCCCTTCTCCTTCTGCCCCCAATCCCTCCCAGCATCAGTCTTTTCCAATGAGTCAACTCTTCGCATGAGGTGGCCAAAGTACTGGAGTTTCAGCTTTAGCATCATATTATATTAGTAAAGATTAAAAAGTTGGAAAATATATTTGAGAATATATGAAAATAGACACTCCATAGATATTTAAATTGGTGTGACTTTTTTGGAGTCAATTTTGTAATATCTTAAAACATTTCAATGCAAACCTGGACCTATTATTCTCCTTTCCAGGATTTTATCCTACAAAAGCACCTGATGAACATAAAAAGATAGCAGTAGATATGTCACTCTGACATGTGTGCATAAGTGTGTGTCAATGAAACAAATAACTGTGTAAACAAAATATAATCTGTAAACTACCTGTATCGCCTGTATATGTCTCAATGTGGTGCTGCTCAAATTTATGTATATTCAAGAAAAGGAATTTTATATAGCAACTAAAAAGTGGACTGATCTCTGATATGCTGATAACTAAAAAAAGCAAGTTCAGACTTGGTTCAGACTTGTTTTTATGCTTTTATGCATTTATGTCACAAGTTATATACCATAAGTAGGAAAACGTTCTTGTATATTCATAGACAACTTCTGATAGAATGAATAAGAAATTATTAACAGTGATTACCTTCTGGGAGTTAGATTGAAGTAAGTGAAGGAAGAGAGGAAGAATTTACTTTTTATTCTGTTAGCTTCTGTACCTTTGGAATTCGTTCCCCTCCCAATAATATTTTTTTATGAAAAACTTCAAACATACAGGATATTTAAAAAAGACTGGACAGTGAAAATGAATAAATTCACCACCTAGATGCTGTAATGAATATTTGCTGTAATAGCTTTATCACTAAATTAAAAACAAGGATGATGAATTATTTTTATAAATTTAGTAATTAGAGCTTAGCAGGAAGAGTATATTAGAGTAATTAGATAGCAAAATCAAAAAAATGCATAAATCTGCTAGAAGAGAAAACTAAATGGGATAATGTGATAAATATAAGGAGTTTTTAGGAGCACAAACTTCAAGGTAACAATTCTGTGCAAGAGGAGAGGCAGAGGCTCTGGACCTTAGGAGGGGTTTCCTGCCTGCAGTTCTTCAGACCTGAGATCAAGGGAGGATGATCTCAGAGAAGAGAAAGCTCCAAGCAGGTAGCTTTTGGCTCACCTCTAAGCCTCTTCTCAGACGAGCCAGATGGTAGTCAGCAGGGAAACTTGCTAAAAAGCATTTGACCCTCACAAACCGTATCTTTGTGTGTGGAAATGAAAGACTTTAACAAAAGCGTAAACCAGTGGATCTGATTTGGATCTGAATGAGACCTGGAGAGGAGAATTTAGTTTTGTTTTGTCTTGTTTTTTAAACATCCTAGTTATTCAACACTGAGCTACTGCTCTGTGCGTAAACCTTGATTCAGTAAAAAAGAGTTGAAGTCCAGAAATCTGAATTTTTAACAAGTACCCGGTGACTTCATTGCAGGTAGGTATTGCAAAATATTGTCCTTTTCTAAGGAGGGGGCTTCTTTAGCCCCCATGAAGATCTAGCTACTCCAAGAGTCTGCACATTTCTTTGCCAGGAATGTCTATCCTCTCCAAAGCCTCTCACTCATTTTCTAAATGAACTTAATCACTAAACTCCTAAGGAGCAAACACAAAGGGCTTTATCTTTTGGTAAATGATCTCATCCAAGGTGTTGGAAATCAACCTAGATGGGGGTCTAGAAAGAGGAGATTGTTATATTTTAACTTCCTAACCGTTCAATGTTTACACTCCGCATAAACATCACGGGGCATCTGATGCCATCTTCTCTAACTTCTGTTTACTGGGTCATTCTGACACATGTGGTTTAGTTCTCTAAAAGTCTCCAACTCTCTCCTGGTGTTTTTCGTTGGCAGCTTCTTCCTACTGTTATCAGAGTATTTGAATTCTCATCAATTTTCTTGTGACTTTTGTGGAATGCACTTGGTAGAGCAGCAGCTGTTCCATCTTCTACTTAGAACAGGTTTTCTTCCCCTGAAGGATTAATAGGGAAGCAAACTATTTGCAGTTGCTTCACTCCACCTCTGACAGTTCTTTAACCCCATGAGAAAGAAGAATCTAAGAGTTTCTCATTCTTTCTCAGCATGACAATTGTCATGAGTTCTTCCTTGTCATTCTTCATATCTTCTCTTTTCTTAGCCAGTGTAAACTGAGGAATTTGTTTCTATGGTGACCATCAACCTAAAGAAAACATGCTGTACCAAGGAATGAGTAATTTATTTTTATTATTATTATTTTTAATACAACAAACATTTCTTGAGCTCTTTCTGTGCATTGTGCTAAATGCCAGAGACATGGGTGTAAAAGCAGATAGTAGCAGCCAAGTCTCCAGAAAACCTTGACAACTCCAGGTTGAGAGCATCCCATATAATGAGGAAACAACATAATTAAAGGTCTGGGAGTGAATCTGTACAATGGAGACTATTCAGATATGACTAGGATACATGGTTCTTGGTGAGAAATAAGAGATTCTTTGAAGACTTTGTGCTGCTGTCAAAAATCTGAATATCACTCAATAGGAAATTATTTCTTAATTAAAAAATTAAGATATGGAGAACACAGCATTCTAGTGTAAAAACACAATAAATAAAATAATACTGCTGTTTTCTTTTTAAATCATTTAGGTGAGGACATAGTTAGAATTGTAAACACAGCCACAGATTGGATATGGGAGTCAAATGCGAAGAGGAGGTCATGTTCACCCCAAGGTTGGTGTCTAGATGATTTAGGGGGTGATCTAAGGTTGGTGTCTAATGAAATAAGGTTTGGAAAGAAAGCTAATAATTTCATTTGTTAATAATTTGGGGGGAATGCTCAGGGAATTGTTTGTAGACCAAAGGGAGTTAGTTCCTTATAGAAACAGGAGTTTCTCAAGGCACAGTGGAGAGCCTTACAGATGGGAGGCATGGAAGAGGGAAGAGTAGGGAGCAACTAGGGAAGGATGAAAAGAGAGACTGGGTTATTTCAGTGTAATGTTCAGTAGTGAAGAAGGAGGGGCTTGGGTGCAAGCCTGGATGGAGGGTGTGGAAAGATCACAGCTGAATTTGTTGAACTCTAGCCACAGTGTTCCTGGTGGAATGTTGACTTGCTGGCCTCTGTAGAGTTCTTTGCCTCCCAGGTGCTGGGCACAGTTGCTCAAAGTAGCTCCTGCAGGGAGGGTCAAGGGGTCAGGAAGGAGGGTGGTCAGAGGAGAGAGCTGGAGATACCGGCCTCTGCAGAATGCTCTTATTTTTCTTGGCATTTGACAGGTGGTCTAGATGGAATCTAGCTGGGAGCCAAGCCAGTCAACAGATTCCCTTAATGGTTCTCACCACCCCCGCAAGGGCCTCCCTTGTTCAAGGCATCTCTTCTTCACAGTATTTTAGTGGTCATTCTACTTGAGTGTTTATTTGCTAAATGACATTTTAAAGAAATAAATATAATGCCTATTTCAATAAAAGTAGTTTCTGAAAATGCCAGATCGGTTTACCTAAAGAAAATTTAATGTTATTATGAATTATAGATATTCCACACTATTTTTTTTAGGACTTGGGGGGTACCTAACTCATTACATGATTTAGAGAATCTTTTTTTTTGATGTCTGAGTTTAAGAAGTAAATTTTCAAAAATCTTGTTTGCATGAAGGTAAATTTCTAATACAAGATTATTGATTGGCTTAGAAAATCATATAACATGAATATAATACACTCATGATAATAAACAAATACTTTATCACCATGGATTCCAAGCAAAATCATTATCATATCCCAAATAAGTACCAGCTGTTCAGAACATCATAGAGGGGGATGGGAGAATTCATGCTTAATTAATCATTTCCTTGGTTAGAAAACAAAATCTTCAAACAAAGAGAACATTATATCTACAAGACACCAGCATTGCTAAGATTCCACCCACAGTAAGGCCAGTCAACATAAAGCCAAGCCTTTCACTGGATTTTGAATTGCTTGTATAAACTTGGAAAATTACAACAGAGAGTAAAGGAGATTGTGTCCAGATAACAAGTCAAAAGACTGGTCTGCTTCCTTTTCTATGTCCTGTCCTCTCTCTGCCCTGCTGCCCTCTCCCGGTGCCTCCTCCCCTGCCCCTCCGCCCACCTGCCTACCCTGAGCATGCCAACTGGGGCTCTCGTCTTTAGTTCCTTTGCATACAGATTGCCATCAAATCCTATTTCTTAAAAATATCATCTATGTGACTCTTCAGTATACGTTTCAATCAAACTTCAAAACCTCATAGAGTGAGCAGTTTAATAAGCGTTTGAAGTTATTGAATCCCAGGCACTGTCGTATTTTTCTCTTTATAACGACCTTCCAATAAGCTGTTATTATGAACGTTATCATCACCGATTCCCAGATAGGGTAACTGGCCTTACAGCAGTAGCTCTCGGCCCATCACCTGGGAACTTATACAACTATCAGTACTCAGGCTCCCATCCATCTGGACCAGTTAAATCAGAAACCCTGAAAGTGGAACCTGCGCCTCTGTATTTTTTTAAAGTTCTCCAGGTGAATACAATGTGTGGTGAAGTTTAGAACTACTGACTTTTAGAACAGTTAATTAACCAGCAGAGGGTCCCAAGGCTGATTGATGGAGTTGGATTTAGAACTAGGTTTGTTAGATTTCGGAGTCTCATCTTCTTTCTTAAAAAATAATTTTATTTATTTACTTATGGCTGTGCTAGGTCTTTGTTGCTGGGTGGGCTTTTTTTCTAGTTGCATTGAGCAGTGGCTACTGTTTAGCTGTGCTGCACAGACTTCTTATTGCGATGGCTTCTCTTGTTGCAGAGGATGGGCTTGCAGAGGTGGGGCGTGGAGCTTCCATAGCTGTGACACGTGGGCTCAGTAGTTGCAGCTCCCGGGCTCTAGAGCTCAGGGTCAGTAGTTGTGGGGTAGGGGCTCAGTCCGGAGAAGGCAATGGCACCCCACTCCAATACTCTTGCCTGGAAGATCCCATGGATGGAGGAGCCTGGTGGGCTGCAGTCCATGGGGTCGCTAAGAGTTGGACACGACTGAGCGACTTCACTTTCACTTTTCACTTTCCTGCATTGGAGAAGGAAATGGCAACCCACTCCAGTGTTCTTGCCTGGAGAATCCCAGGGACGGGGGAGCCTGGTGGGCTGCCCTCTATGGGGTCGCACAGAGTCAGACACGATTGAAACGACTTAGCAGCAGCAGCAGCAGGGGCTCAGTTGTTCTGAGGTATACGGGATCTTCCCGCATCAGTGATTGAACCTGTGTCTTCTGCATTGGCAGGAAGATTCTTTACCATGAGTGCCACCTAGGAAGCTCATCTTGATTACTATAGATTTATAATAAGTCTTGATATCTGGTCAAGCAAGTCCTCCCAACTTTTTCAAGAATATTTTGGGTATTTTTAGATCTTTTTTTTTTCCATAAAATCTTTTTATTTCCATAAAATCAGCTTCTTAACTCTCACAATGAAACCTGCCGGATTTTGATTGAGTTTGCAATAAGTCTATCAGTCAACTTGGAGAAGTTTGTATCTTTACAATTATAAGTTTTTAAATCCATAACATGGTACATCTCTCTATTTAAACTAGTTTTAATTAATTAAATGAAATTCAATTCACTATTTAAAATAGTTTTAATTTCATAGCTCTTAAGAAATTTGTGGAACTTTCTCTATACATTTTTATGTCTTTTGAGTTAATCCTATGTCCTTCATGTACATGAAATGCTGTCTGTTTAAAGTGTTAACTGTATAAACTTAATTTTAGTCTTCCCTGATGGCTCAAGTGGTAAAGAATGTGCCCGCAATGCAGGAGACTCAGGAGACATGGGTTTGATCTCTGGTCAGGAAAATCCCCTGGAGGAGGAAATGGCAACCAACGCCAGTATTCTTGCCTGGAAAATTCCAAGGAAAAAGGAGCCTGACAGGCTGCAGTCTGTACAGTTGAACATGATTGAGCACATAAGTGTAAATAGGAGATAACGCTTTAATTTCTAATGGTACATGGGCTCCTTAGTGGCCCAGCGGTAAAGAATCCACCTGCAGTGTAGGAGACATGGGTTCAATCCCTGGGTCGAAAAGATCCTTTGAAGAAGGAAATGGCAACCCCCTCCAGTATTCTTGTCTGGGGAGACCCCATGGACAGGGGAGCCTGGTGGCTACAGTCCAGGGCGTTGCACAAGAGTCAGATATGACTTAGCAATTAAAAAACAACAACAATGGAATACAATTGATATGAGGCTAACATAGTCATAATACCACCATCGGACAAGGATACTAAATTATAGATCATCATACTCATGACCATGATGCAAAAATCCTAAAAAAACCAACAAACTTATCAAGACTCAGTTGCATTAATTAAAGGAATGCCAGGTTAGTCTAATGTTTCAAATACTAGAAACTTTATTGTAATTGTAATTCACCATGCTTACAAATAAAATGAGGTAAAATATGATAATTTTGATAGTGTAGAATTTTTAAAAATAAAATTGAACATTTCTTTATGGTTTGCAAACTAGTCATAGAAGACTACTGTAATTTAAAAAGGTTGGCTTCAAAAAGCATAGGGAAAACTTTATTTTTAATGGCTAAACATAAAAAATGGTATCTCTTTTTAGATAAAGGAGATTCCAATGATGGCTTATGTATAGTATTAAAATGGAAATCCTGGCCAGATTAATTAGGTAAGAAAAAAAAGGCATAATGATTTGAAAAGAAGAAACAAAACTATCATTATTCACAAATACTACCTTCATTGAGAATTCAAAAACTATAGAAAAATTAGAATTAATAAAAGAATTTAGGATGTTTGCTTAGTACAAAAATCAGTATACACAAATCAATTGTATTGCCTTATGTAATACCATCAACCAACAGTTAATGTAGTTGTAGAAAATGTATTATTTAAAATAGTGAAAAAATATAAATGATCTAGGAATAAATATACCAAATATTTGAAAACTTTTAAGGACAAGATTGGAATATTTGATTAAATTAATGTTAAAATCCATACCATGTTCATGGGTTGGAAGTTTCAAAATCATAAAAATGACAAACTTCATCAATTGATTTGTAGATTTGATGTAATTTAAGTCAGAGTACTCTCAATTTTTCTGCCCTATATATATGTGTGTGTATATATATATATATATATATAATCAGAGGTAAGGTAAGTGCTATAAGCTGGTATCAATTATAGTGCTGTGCTGTGCGTGCGTGCTAAATTGCTTCAGTCCTGTCCACTCTTCGACCCCATGGACTGTAGCCCGCCAGACTCCTCTGTCCATGGGATTCTCCAGGCAAGAATACTGGAGTCGGTTGCCATGCTCTCCTCCAGGGGATCTTCCGAACACTGGGATTGAACCCATTTCTCTTAACGTCTCTTGCATTGGTGGGCAGGTTCTTTACCTCTAGCGTCACCTAGTGCTAGGAGGCTAAAATTATAGTAAAGCCAGATATTCGTTTGTGGGGATCATTGAGTCTTCACAAACAGGAGATCACATCTGAGCTGGGTCATGAACGTTGACTACGTTTTCATTTGGGAAGGTGCCAGCAAGCTTGCGGAAGGACAGAACAACCTGATGTGTCCTGTTACCACTGGCTCGGATGATGGGTACCTATTGCCTCGTTTCCAGATGAAGCAAGCTGGCGTGGGCGTTAATGGTACTTCAGTGGTTTCCATTTTCTACCTGAATTCCTTGTTTGAATGACCTGTTTACATTAATACTCTGGGTGACACTTATGGCTACAGATGTCTGCGAGTTGAAAATGAACAAACAGCCATTAGGTATTCCTTGTCGCTAATGGATGGTCTGCAAATCCCTTAGCTTTAGCGTTTTGTATGCAATGAATTTTTAAAAAATGAATAAAAGAAAAATAATAGACACACACATCCAGCTGCTTTGTGCAAACAGCATGTTGTTCTTCTGTCAAGGTGACTCTGAGCATAGGATATGCAGTTTGGATGTGACTGACGCAAAACTCTGTGTTCCTTTTCACTTACTTGGTCTCCTCTTTGTGAAAAATGGACTTGTGTTTGAGATTAAACTTGTTAACCTTTGCTCTACTGATATTCTTAAAGTACCATTTTCATCAGGATACTCTATACAAAAGGCTAAAATGAGTCTGAACCCCCTACTTAGGCCATGTCTTCTGTTTTTGTGCTCTGGGTTCTTAGAATAATATCTGTACTGTCTCAAACATCACTCTCTTTCCCCTGGCCTAAAATGTTCTTTCATTTATTTATACATTCAACAAATAAACATTTATATACTAGCCACTGTTCTGTGGACTTGGGACACATTTTTCAAGAAAAGAGACAAAAATCCATACTCTGTTGGAGGTTATATTCTAGCATTTTGTTTTGTTACAAAATAAATTATAAATTTAAATGAGGAGATAATATAGTATGTTAAAAGGTGATAAATGCTATGAAAAAAAGAGAGGGCAGGAGGGTTGGAGATGAGTGCACAAACTACAGCTGTAAATAGATTTGTCTGGATGGGCCTCATTTAGAACTGGGTTGCCTCTGGCCATCTGGGTATGACAGCCTTTTGGGCAGAGGCAGCCACCAAGGCTCAGGACCTATGATGGGAATTTGCTCAGGATTCTCTGCTGCTGTTTCTAAGTCACTTCAGTAGTGTCTAACTCTGTGCGACCCCATAGACGGCAGCCCACCAGGCTCCCCTGTCCCTGGGATTCTCCAGGCAAGAACACTGGAGTGGGTTGCCATTTCCTTCTCCAATGCATGAAAGTGAAAAGTGAAAGTGAAGTCGCTCAGTCGTGTCCGACCCTTAGCGACCCCATGGACTGCAGCCCACCAGGCTCCTCCATCCATGGGATTTTCCAGGCAAGAGTACTAGAGTGGGTTGCCATTGCCTTCTCCAGAGAGGATTCTCTAGGAGTAGCCTAATTGGTTAGTATGATTGGAGCACAGTGAGCAGGGGGTAAGAATAGCAGGAGAGGAAGTCACAAAGGAAATGGGACAATTGGTATACAGATTTGTGACCTTTGTAAGAACTTTGACTTTTAGTGAAATGGGAGGCTCTTCAGGAGACATGTGATCATTTCCCTTTCTTTGTGCTATTGTTGGCATATATTTTTCAGTTCAGTTCAGTTCAGTCACTCATGTCTGACTCTTTGCGAACCCATGAACCGCAACACTCCAGGCCTCCCTGTCCGTCACCAACTCCCGCAGTCCACTCAAACTCATGTCCATTGAGTCGGTGATGCCAACCAACCATCTCATCCTCTGTCATCCCCTTCTCCTCCTGCCCTCAAACTTTCCCAGCATCAGGGTCTTTTCAAATGAGTCAGTTCTTTGCATCAGGTGGCCAAAGTATTGGAGTTTCAGCTTCAACATCAGTCCTTCCAATGAACACCCAGGACTGATCTCCTTTAGGATGGACTAGTGGGATCTCCTTGCAGCCAAAGGGACTCTCAAGAGTCTTCTTCAACACCACAGTTCAAAAGCATCAATTCTTTGGTGCTCAGCTTTCTTTACATGACCACTGGAAAAACCATAGCCTTGACTAGATGGACCTTTGTTGACAAAGTAATGTCTTTGCTTTTTAGTATGCTGTCTAGGTTGGTTATAACTTTTCTCTCAAGGAGTAAGCGTCTTTTATTTTCATGGCTGCAATCACCATCAGCAGTGATTTTGGAGCCCAGAAAAATAAAGCCAGCCACTCTTTCCACTGTTTCCCCATCTATCTGCCATGAAGTGATGGGGCCAGATGCCATGATCTTAGTTTTCTGAATGTTGAACTTTAAGCCCACTTTTTCACTCTCCTCTTGCACTTTCATCAAGAGGCGCTTTAGTTCTTCTTCACTTTCTGCCATAAGGGTGATATCATCAGCATATCTGAGGTTATTGAGATTTCTCCCGGCAGTCTTGATTCCAGCTTGTGCTTCCTCCAGCCCAGCATTTCTTATGATGTACACTTCATAGAAGTTAAATAAGCAGGGTGACAATATACAGCCTTGACGGACTCCTTTTCCTATTTGGAACCAGTCTGTTGTTGCATGTCCAGTTCTAACTGTTGCTTCCTGACCTACATATAGGTTTCTCAAGAGTCAGTCAGGTGGTCTGGTACGCCCATCTCTTTCAGAATTTTCCACTGTGATCCACACAGTCAAAGGCTTTGGCATAGTCAATAAAGCAGAAATAGATGCTTTTCTGGAACTCTCTTGCTTTTTCTATGATCCAGCGGATGTTGGCAATTTGATCTCTGGTTCCTCTGCCTTTTCTAAAAACAGGTTGAACATCTGGAAGTTCATGGTTCACATATTGCTGAAGCCTGGCTTGGAGAATTTTAAGCATCACTTTACTAGCGTGTGAGACGAAATATTATTATTGCGATTTTACCAAATAAAAAAATCAAGATTTTTAATTAAGCCAAATTTAAAGTGAAGAGGAACTAAAAAGTCCCTTGATGAAAGTGAAAGAGGAGAGTGAAAAAGTTGGCTTAAAGCTCAACATTCAGAAAACAAAGATCATGACATCTGGTCCCATCACTTCATGGGAAATAGATGGGGAAACAGTGGAAACAGTGTCAGACTTTATTTTTTTGGGCTCCAAAATCATTCCAGATGGTGACTGCAGCCATGAAATTAAAAGACGCTTGCTCCTTGGAAGGAAAGTTATGACCAACCTAGACAGCATATTAAAAAGCAGAGACATTACTTTGCCAACAAAGGTCTGCCTAGTCAAGGCTATGGTTTTTCCTGTGGTCATGTATGGATGTGAGAGTTGGACTGTAAAGAAAGCTGAGCACCGAAGAATTGATGCTTTTGAACTGTGGTGTTGGACAAGACTCTTGAGAGTCCCTTGGACTGCAAAGAGATCCAATCAGTCCATTCAGAAAGAGATCAGCCCTGGGATTTCTTTGGAAGGAGTTATGCTAAAGCTGGAAACTCCATACTTTGGCCACCTCCTGCGAACAGTTGACTCATTGGAAAAGACTCTGATGCTGGGAGGGATTGGGGGCAGGAGGAAAAGGGGACGACAGAGGATGAGATGGCTGGATGGCATCACCGACTCGATGGACGTGAGTTTGAGTGAACTCCGGGAGTTGGTGATGGACAGGGAGGCCTGGCGTGCTGCGATTCATGGGGTCGCGAGGAGTCGGACATGACTGAATGACTGAACTGAACTGAACTGAAAATAGTATTTGTAATTAAAGTTGTAATTAAAGTAACAATAGCATATTTTGGCGAAATTTTAATCTGTTGCCTTTATAGTAATGTTATACATGGTCAATATTTCCAACTATACTGCTTTCTTTGTAGTCAAAAAATACTTATTTCAATTTATTACACTTTAGTTATTTTATGTTCCTTTTTAAGAGTGACAGTCATCGAGTCATTGTAATAAAATCAGACGATCATAAATTTCTTCCAGGAATTGTATTCCTGGTATGTTGTGGTTTACTTGGAAGTCATTTTATAATATAACCAATCAATATCCCACTGTATAAAGAATTAACTAAAGAAACCCTCTACCCAGGATGTAATTATTCAGCCCATTTTTTATTATTACTTTTGCTTTAAATATCAGTTGACTTTTTTGGGGGCTTAACTTTTGGATTAATGTTTGCATAATATATCTTTTTCCATTTTTTTACTTTCAATATATCTATATTCTTTATTATATGAAGTGAGTTTTTTGTAGATAGCAGATTAATGGATCTTTTTTTTTTAAACTACTGTGCCAATTTTGGTCTTTTAATTAGTGTATTTAGATATTTACTTAGAGGGTAATTATTGATATGCTAGAACTTAAAATGTCATTTTTGTATTTGTTTCTGTTTGATTCCTCTATTTCTCTTTTTTTAAGCTTCCTGTGGGTTCCATGTACACTTTTTTTTAGGATTCCATCTTGATTTATCTTTTGTCAAATTTTTGTGCCTATCACTTGTATAGTTTTCCTAGCAGTTGTCAGAGGTAACATTTAATTTTGATGTAATTTCAAACAAAGTTACAAGAGTAGTATAAAAAGAACTTCCTTGTTTTTTCTTTCTCTTTTAAAAATTGAAGTATGGTTGATCTATGATGTTATATTAATTTCAAGTGTAAAACTTCATGATTCAGTGTATTTACCGATTATATTCCATCGAAAGTTATTACAAAACAGTGGCTATATTTCCCTATACTGTACAGTATATCCTTGATGTTTATTTATTTTATACATAGTAGTTTGTATCTATTAATCCCATACCCTATCTTGTCCCTCCTCTCTACCTTCTCCCCACTGGTAACTACAAATTTGTTGTCTATATCTATGAGTTGGTTTCTGTTTTGTTAGTCATTTATTTGTTTTATTTTTTAGTTTCCACGTGTTTGTGATAGTATAAAGTATTTTGTTTTTCTCTGTCTGACGTATTTCACTAAGCATAATAACCTGTAGGTACATCCACGTTGTTGGAAAAGGCAGAATTTCATTCTCTTTTATGATTGAGTAATAGTCCACTGTGTAGGTATATATCACATCAACTTTATCCATTCATTTGTTGATGAATGCTTAGATTGTTTCCTATCTTGCCTATCGAAATAATAGTACTGTGAACATTGGGGTACATTTATCTTTTTGAATAAATATTTTCATTTTCTTCAAATATATATCCAGGACTGGAATTTTTAGATCATACAGTAGTTCTATTTTTAGTTTCTTTAGGAACTTTTATACTGTTTTCCACAGTGACTGCACCAATTTACATCTCCCACCAACTGTGTACAAGGGTTCCCTTTTCTCCACATCCTTGTCGACACTTGTTATTTCTTGTCTTTTTGATGATAGCCATTCTGATAAGTGTGAGGTGCTGTTTCATTGTGGTTTTTGATTTGCATTTCTCTGATGATTAATAGTGTTGAACATCTTTTCATGTGCCTGTTGACCACCTGCATGTCTTCTTTGAAAAAATTTCTATTAAAGTCTTATGCTCATTATTTAATCAGGTTGTTTGGGTTTTGTTTTTTTTTTTCATATTGAGCTATATGAGCTGTTTATATATTTTGGTCATATCCTTGCAAATATTTTCTGTCATTCAGTAGACTGTCTTTTCTTTTTGTCAGTGGTTTCCTTTGCTGTGTAAAAGCTTCTAAGTTTAATTAGCTTCTATTTATTTTTATTTTTGTTCCCTTTGTCTTAGGAGTTCAGTTCAGTTCAGTTCAGTTGCTCAGTCGTGTCCGACTCTTTGTGACTCCATGAACCGCAGCACACCAGGCCTCCCTGTCCATCACCAACTCCTGGAGTCCACCCAAACCCATGTCCATTGAGTCGGTGATGCCATCCAACCATCTCATCCTCTGTCATCCCGTTCTCCTCCTGCCCTCAATCTTTCCCAGCATCAGGGTCTTTTCCAATGAGTCAGCTCTTTGCATTAGGTGGCCAAAGTATTGGAGTTTCAGCCTCAACATCAGTCCTTCCAATGAACACCCAGGACTGATCTCCTTTAGGGTGGACTAGTTGGATCTCCTTGCAGTCCAAGGACTCTCAAGAGTTTTCTCCAACACCACAGTTCAAAAGCATCAATTCTTCGGTGTTCAGCTTTCTTTATAGTCCAACTCTCACATCTATACATGACCACTGGAAAAACCATAGCCTTGACTAGATGGACCTTTGTTGACAAAGTAATGTCTCTGCTTTTTAATATGCTGTCTAGGTTGGTCATCAGAGAAGGCAATGGCAACCCACGCCAGTACTCTTGCCTGGAGAATCCCATGGGCAGAGGAGCCTGGTAGGCTGCAGTCCATGGGGTCACAAAGAGTCAGACATGACTGAATGACTTCACTTTCACTTTTCATTTTCATGCATTGGAGAAGGAAATGGCAACCCACTCCAGTGTTCTTGCCTGAAGAATTCCAGGGACGGCAGAGCCTGGTGGGCTGCTATCTATGGGGTTGCACAGAGTCAGACATGACTGAAGCGACTTAGCAGCAGCAGCAGGCTGGTCATAACTTCCCTTCAAAGGAGTAAGTGTCTTTTAATTTCATGGCTGCAGTCACCATCTGCCGTGATTTTAGAGCCCAGAAAAATACAGTCAGCCACTGTTTCCCCATCTATCTGCCATGAAGTGATGGGACGGGATGCCATGATCTCAGTTTTCTGAATGTTGAGCTTTAAGCCAACTTTTTCACTCTCCTCTTGCGCTTTCATCAAGAGGCTCTTTAGTTCTTCTTCACTTTCTGCCATAAGGGTGGTATCGTCTGCATATCTGAAGTTATTGTATTTTTCCTGGCAATCTTGATTCCAGCTTGTGCTTCCTCAGGCCCAGCATTTCTCATGATGTACTCTGCATATAAGTTAAATAAGCAGGGTGACAATATACAGCCTTGACAGACTCCTTTTCCTATTTAGAACCAGTCTGTTGTTTCATGTCCCGTTCTAACTGTTGCTTCCTGACCTGCATACAGGTTTTTCAAGAGGCAGGTCGGGTGGTCTGGTATGCCCATCTCTTTCAGAATTTCCCACAGTTTATTGTGATCCACACAGTCAAAGGCTTTGGAATAGTCAATAAAGCAGAAATAGATGTTTTTCGGGAACTCTCTTGCTTTTTCGATGATCCAGCGGATGTTGGCAATTTGATCTCTGGTTCCTCTGCCTTTTCTAAAACCAGCTTGAGTATCTGGAAGTTCACAGTTCCTAAATAACATATTGCTGTTATTTATGTCAAAAGTATTCTACATACATTCTCTTCTAGGATTCTTGTGGTTTTAAGTCTTAAATTTAGGTCTTTAATCCATTTTGAGTTTATTTTTGCATATGGTATGAGACAGTGTTCTAATTTCATTCTATCACATGGAGCTCTCCAATTTTCCCAGTATCACTTATTGAAGAGACTGTCTTTTCTCCATTTATTTTCTCCATATATTTTTGCATCCTTCATTGTAGATTAATTGCACAGAAGTGTGGGGATTTATTTCCAGGCTCTCTGTTCTGTTCTATTGATTTATGCATCTGTTTTTATGCCAGTACCATACTGTTTTGATTATGGTAGCTTTGAAGGGCAGTCTGAAGTCAGGGGATGTGATCCTTCCAGCTTTGTTCTTCATTCCTCAGGATTGCTTTGGCATTTCAGGGTCTTTTGTGGTTCCAAATAGTTTTAGAATTAGTTCTTGTTCTGTGAAAAATGTCCTGGGTATTTTGATAGGGATTGTATTAAATCTATAGATTGTTTTGAGTAGTATGGGCATTTTAACAAAAGTAATTCTTCTAATACTTGAACATGGTATATCTCCATTTCTATGTATTGTTTTCAATTTCCTTCATCAGTTGTTGTAATAGTTTTCAGAGGATAGGTCTTTCACCACCTTGGTTAAATTTATTCATAGGTATTTTATTCTTTCTGATGTGATTTTAAATTGTTTTCTCTTTCTGATAGTTCATTATTAATGTATGGAAAAGTAACAGAATTCTGTATATTAATCTTATATCCTGCAACTTTGCTGAATTTATGTGTTAGTTCTAATAGCTTTTTGGTGGAGACTTTAGGGTTTTCTACAAAGTAAATCTATATATGAACAAGTTGTGTTCCAAGAGCATGTTCATAAGTCCAATTTGTCTGTAAATCCAACAAAATTAGCCTGGGTATCCAATTAACATAGTCAGCTATATAATATTGTGCTGTAATAGATTGATAATACTTTTCACACAAATAATACATAAACATGAAAAATAAAATATTTTTAATCTTACAGTACCTTGAAAAATATTTGAAACTCAGTCTCTTTGATCTTCATTAATTTGGGAGCAGCTTTTCATTTTTCCCTTACATTCCTTGAACCTCAGGTTTTTATTTTGAGGAGTAAAGGTGATTATTTTGCTGAATGTTCTTTAATTCTGGTTTGTCTGAAGTTTATTATGGAAATATTCACATTTGTTTTTGTTGTCATTCAGTCACCCAGTCATGTCCAATTCTTTGCAACCCCATGGACTGCAGCATGCCAGGCCTCCCTGTCTCTCACCATCTCCTGGAGTTTGCCCAAGTTCATGTTCATTTCATCGGTGATACCATCCAGCCATCTCATCCTCTGACACCCTCTTCTTCTGCCCTCAATTTTTCCCAGCATCAGGGACTTTCTAATGAGTTGTTTGTTCACATCAGATGACCAAAATTCTGGAGCTTCAGCTTCAGCATCAGTCCTTCCAGTGAATATTCAGGGTTGATCTCCCTTAAGATTGACTGGTTTGATCTCCTTGCCATCCAAAGGACTTTCAGGAGTCTTCTCCAGCACTACAGTTTGAAGGCATCAGTTCTTTGGTATTCTGCCTTCTTTATGGTCCAGCTCTTACAACCATACGTGACCACTGGGAAGACCAGAGGCTTGACTCTACGGACCTCTGTTGGCAGAATCATGTCTCTGCTTTTCAATACACTGTCTAGGTTTGTCATTGCTTTCCTGCCAAGATGCAATCATCTTCTGATTTTATGACTGCAGTCACTGTCCACAGTGATTCTAGAGCCCAAGAAGAGGAAATTTATCACTCCTTCCACATTTCCCCCTTCTATTTGCCATGCAGTAATGGGGCCAGATCTCATGATCTTAGTTTTTTAAATATTTAGTCTTAAGCCGGCTCTTTCAACTCTCCTCCTTCACCCTTGTCAAGAGGCTCTTTAGCTCCTGTTTGCTTTCTGCCATTAGAGTGGTATCATACGACTCTCTGAGGTTGTTGATGTTTCTCCTGCCTATATTGATTCCAGCTTGTAACTCATCCAACCTGACATTTCTCATGATGTGCTAAGTGTATAGGTTAAACAAACAGGGTAACAGCAGACAGCCCTGTCATACTCCTTTCTCGATCTTGAACCAATCAGTTGTTCCATACAGGGTTCTAACTGCTGCTTCTTGACTCACATACAGGTTTCTCAGGAGACAGGTAAGATGGTCTGGTACTCCCCTCTCTCTAAGAGCTTTCCACAATTTGTCATGATCCAAACAGTCAAAGGCTTTAGCATAGTCAGTGAAACAGAGATAGATGTTTTTATGAAATTCCCTTCTCTATAATCCAGAAAATGTTGGCAATTTTATCTCTAGTTCTTCTTCCTTTTCTAAAGCCAGCTTGGACATCGGAAAGTTCTTGGTTCACATTATGCTGAAGCCTAGCATGCAAGGTTTTAAGCCTGACCTTACCTGCATGGGAGATGAGTATGACTGTATGATGGTTAGCATGTTCTTTGGTACTACCCTTTTTAGGAACTGGGATGAAGATTGACCTTTTCCAGTTCTGTGGCCACTGCTGGATCTTCCAGATTTGCTGACATAATGAATGCAAAATCCTGATGGCATTGTCTTTTAGGGATTTGAATAGTTCTGCTGGAGTTTCATTGCATTCACTAGCTTTATTAACCAAAGTGCTTCTTAAGGCCCACCTCACTTCTCACTCTGTCTGTCTCTGGGTGACTAATCACACCATCATAGTAACCGGTTCATTAAATCTTTTTTATATAGTTCTTCCATGTATTCTTTCCATCTCATCTTGATCTCTTCAGCATCTACTAGGTCTCTACCATTTTTATCCTTTCTTGTGTCCATCTTTGGGCAGAATGCTCCCTTGATGTTTTCAACTTTCCTGAAGAGATCTCTAGTCCTTCCCTTTTATTGTTTTCTTCTATTATTAAGCACTGTTGATTGAAGAAGTGCTTTTTGTCTCTTCTATCTGTTCTTTGGAACTGTGCATTTAATTGAACGTATCTTTCCCTCTCTCCCTTGCTTTTCACTTCACTTCATTCTTCCGCTATTTATAAAGCCTCCTCAGATAACCACTTTGCGTTCTTGCTTTTCTTTTTCTGTGGATGGTTTTGTTTGCCACCTCCTGTACAATATTATGGACTCCTGCCCATAGTTCTTTAAGGCACACTGTTAACTAGATCTACTCCCTTGAATCTATTTGTTACCTCTGCTGCGAATTCATATGGGATTTGATTTAAGTCATACCCGGCTGGTCTAGTGTTTTTTCCTGGTTTTCTTTAGTTTAAGCCTGAATTTTGCTATAAGAAGTTGATGATCTAAGCCAACAGTCAGCTCCAGGTCTTATTTTTACTGACTGTATACAGGCTTCTCCATCTTTGGCTACAAAGAATGTAATCAATTTGATTTTAGTATTCACATTACTTATTTGTAATAAGAAATTTGGAAACAGTCTAAATATGGCATTTTAGGGACTTGTTTAAATAAAGATATGCTATGATATATTATGTGGTTATCAAAATAATGGTATTTTTAACCATTATTTTGTTTAGTTTTAACCAACTAACCATAGAAAGTTCAAATACATTAAGAATAAAAGGCAAGGCACAAAGCAGTCTATAAAAATAACACAATTTTTGTAAGCAAATATGCAGTTATTTACATGGGAAAATTTGCATAGGAAATAGTCTGAAGGAAAATACACCAAGTTATTAATTTAAGGTATTATTATCTCTGGGTTGTAACCCAGAGAGTTTTCTCCCTTTTCAAGTTTTTCTCTTGTTTTTCTCCAGTGAAGATCTATTATTCATGCAATTTTAAAAAGGAAATTTTTTTTTCCTATAAATCCAACAACCTTTTAAAATTTTAAAACCAAAGTGCTTTCATTTTTCTAGGGAAAAAAAGAGAGAGTTATATATAGGGCATTATGTTGTAATGGAAAATACATTGAACTGAGATCAAATCCACATATCACTGTTTACTGTTTATAAGGTCTTGGTCAGGGGCTTCATGATTTTTGAGTCTCAATTTCCTCATATTTAAAATGGGGATCACAGTATCATTTTCCTGTCCACTTCACTGCTTTGTTTTGAGAATCAAATGGAATAATGTATTTTGATACTCTTTGTAAATTTAAAAAACCAATACCAATATTAATAAAAGGCATTCTTATTTTATTTTTCATGAAAAATATCCCCAGCTCATTGCATACCAGAGGTGGACTTTTCCTAAAATTATTTACAGTAAAAAATATCCAAACTCCTAGGCATTTGAACTTCATTCTAGTTTCTAGAATTACTAATCTTTTCATCTAGAATAGACAGAGCAATAAGGAATTAGCAGATCAACCACCGTAACACTCATAGCTTATCCATGTTCTCAGCTTAAAGAAAAAAACTTTTTTTTTCTATTTCTTCTTAAATTTTTTCCCACTTATTATGTGATCAGTTATTTCTTAGCTTTGATAAACAGTGGAAAGTTCTTTCCTCTTTAGAGACTTCTGATATGCCTCATCCTAGGAAAAAGAAATATAAGAGACACATGCAGTTGCACCTAGGTGCTCCTGGAGTATCCACCTTTCTGCTAAAAGTGCAACCCATTTTGGGGATGGAGATGCCTCACTGACTTTTGCTTCTTCTCCTGCCCAGGACTGCAGACCAGTGGGAGTAGCAGGGTCTGGGAGAGACAGCAGCTGTGGTATAAGGAGGTGCCCTGGCCACTGGAGAGAGATTTCTGGAGTCATCTAGGAGTTTTGCTGAGAACCAAAAGCTCTGGGAAACAAGAAGTGAGAAGAAGCAGAAATGAAGCTCCAGCAAGTAGTCTTATAAGGCTACAGACATGGAACATTGGTTTTGCTTATTTATCTCGATCCAGTAGCTGGTCCTGTCTTAGGCTGGTGGTCTTTCATGCCACACAGTCATGCATATTTTCACTGTGAATGTTAAATAAATATTTAAGAAATAATAATTGATCACATAATGAAGTTTGGAGGTTGACCTGGCCCCTTACATCCCATATACAGATATTCATTATGTTTCACAAGATTTGTTAGAAAAAATTTCACAGTGGCAATGTGAAAGAAACCATTTGTAAACCCACAGCACATAGAATCAGGGGGTCACAAAATTACTATAATACATAGTTTAGCTGTTGTTATTGTTTTTTAAAAGACATAATTGTGTCCCAAAGCAATCTAAACAGTTTAGATGTTATCAAAAACCATTTTGTGAAGCAATATATTGTAAAAACAAATATTTTTTCCCCTAAAGAAAATCTGGAAAATGAAGATTAAATTTTCAAGGCTTCTTTTAAAGATCTTCATTTTTCTTATAAATTTAATATTGAAGAAGGAAATAGATTATTAAAGCAATGGGGCCACTTATTAAAATCATGTCAGACTGACCTCCATCAAAATCCAAGAGTCTTTTTTATGCTGATTGCCTTGTAATTACTTAGGCCATTGGTGTCTGTGCTAATCCTAGGACACTGTAATGATTTTTATGATTTCAGTGGTGTATAGACAGGGTTCATAATCAGCATACTCAGCATACAAATTCGTGAGATGAGCCAGGCTTAGTTCAAGAGCTTGTTTAGTCTTTTTTTTCACATCTATTTTTTTTGGGGGGTGAGTAATTCTATATATTATTCTGATACCATAAGATAAATTTTGGTGGAATTAAGTACAGATAGCTCAAACTGACTTAGTAACTACCCCTTACCTCGCATTGGTATGAAGTGATCAAATGACAATATGAGTGGCATATTCACTCTAGGAAAATGATGAATGGTGTTTCAAAAGAAGCACCGTGGCATCTTAAAGGCATATAATGAGGAATCCAAAGGAGCATATTTGTTCATTATTCCCGTCACTGGGTTGGAAAAGACAGAGTTGCCTATGAAAACATGCTGCTGACAGAGTCAGTTCAGGATGGAGACAGGGAGCCAGAGCACCTCGTGGCCTCCGCCTTCAGTGTGCAGTGAATTTTGGAGGGAAGAGTCTTCCATAAATACCAAATAAACTTCAGAGATAACCACTAAGAATTAGCAATACACCCCATGAAGTAAGGAGTAAATATCTCAACACAGAACAAGTGAAACAATATCCCAAGTGGGACGTACCAGGGAAGAAAGGAACAATTTGTCAAATTGGTTAAAAATTATTTCTAGAGAATCAGTTGCTTGGCATAGCTCATTAAGAGGTGGGGTCCGTACTTCCTCCCCCTTGAATCCAGGCTTACCTTAGTGACTCACTTGGTATTTCAGAGAATGCATCAGAAGTGATGCTGTGTCATTTCCAAGGCAAGGTCAGAAAAGGCCATGGGGCTTCCACATTTCCCTTTAGGGATAAAGAAGCCATGTTTTATCATGGGATAGAAGAAACCCTATAAGAAATTCGACTACCTAGGAGAGCCACACTGGAGAGGATGTGAGTAGCCAGTGGACCTCCCAACAGAAGTTCAGCCGCGCTCGCCAGCTAAGTGATTACACCATTTTGGATGTTCAGCCAGGCAAACCTTCAGATGACTGCAGCCTCAGTGGACATCTGAATGCATCTGCATGAGAGACCCCAAGTGAGAATCTTTCCTAAATTCCAGACTCTTGAAATTGTGAGCAAAACCAAACCATTGTAGTTTATATACCACTAAATCGTGGAATAATTTTTATACAGCAAAAATGACTGGAACAATCATGTGGCCTCATGCATTTTAAGGAAAAGTAAAAGCAAAGTTTCGAGTGTAATTATTCTGCTGTGAAAATTTCAGAGCAGGCACTCCCCTTGCCAGAACCCAATCTTCCATTTCACACATCATTCCCCCTCCCACGCTCTCCCTTGTCACACCCTGCAGCCCTGCACCAGCCCCAAATCTTAGGAAGCCAGGGTGATTCAGGTTTTTCCTAGACTTTTTCATTATTCTAGCAGTTTCCAGTTCTGTAAAAATCTACTGTGTGAGGAATTACTTTTTAAAACTAGCACAAGAAAAGAATATGTGTTTTGCTCAAAGCTGCTGATTGAATTTCGAATTGTTTTGATTCTCTCTGACATTCCAAGAACAAGATGCTTGTTTTTCCAAGATTCTTTCCTGCTGAATAAGGGACTACAAATCATGGCGTAACAGACTTTTGTTGTAAACCAGCCACAGGGGCTCAACAATCCTCTTCCCCTCTTCCTTTTTGATTTTGCTCAGACTGCCTTCCTTAGGTTACCATGGAGGCAGGAGGAGCATGAAAGAAGCTGATTTTTCTTGCCCAGTGTCCAGACTTTTCACATCTCGCCTCCATTACAGCAACTTATATTGCTCTGGCCAAAATTTAAGGAAAATCTAATGTGTGACTTAGTGAACATCTCAGGGACCGGTTAAGAGGAATCTTTCACAATTCATTAGCTATGCAATCCTCTCTCCTTCTTTGCCTCCTTCCCTCGCTTCCTTTTAGCTACTTCTGTCTTAATGTAAGAGATAACTTATCACCTCTGGTGTTTCTCCCTTTTAAAATTTTTCCCTAGAAATAAGTCATTTTTATTTTTTCCTATTTATTCATTCAGCAAACATTTATTGAGCACCTAACATGTGCTTTCCACTGTTCTAGCTATGAGAGTCCATGAGTAAACAGTACAAAGTCCTTGGCCTAATGGAGATTGCATAGATCAGTAGGTGTAAAGTATTATACAAAACAGTAAAATACAGTGAGAAGGTCAGGTGTCGAGTTGGAGCAGAAGCTCTTCCTATTTTATTTAGGTGTGTCCACATCTTTCTGATAAAGTAACATTTGAGCAGATATCTGAAGTAAATTTTGCAGGCAAAATAATTCTTCCCTCCAAAGATTTCCATGTTCAAATCTCTAAAACCCACACACGTTAGTTACCTTACATGTAAAATGTACTTTGCAGATTTGATTAAGTTAATGATTTTGAGATGGGAAAGTTTTCCTGGATTATTCAGATAGATCCAATGTAATTACAAGGGTCCTTGTAAGAGGGTCGCAGGAGAGTCCATTAAGAGATGTGATACTGGAAGCAGAGTTGGAGAGATTTGAAGATGCTATGTTGCTGGCTTGAAGTTGGAGGAAGGGATTATGAACTGAAGAATGCAAACAGCCTGTAGGAGCTGAAAAAGGCATGGAAACAGATATTCCCCTAGAGCCTCTAGAAAGGATACAGGCCTGCTGACACCTTGATTCTAGGACTTCTGGTTTTCAGAACTGTAAGATAACAAATGTGTGTGGTGTTTTCATGTTTGTGGTCATTTGTTACAACAGCAGTTGGAAACTAATAACAGCAATGCAGAAGCAAGATTTGCAGGTAACCAGGGAAAAAGAAAACCTGGAGGAGAGCATAGCAAAAGCTAAGGTCAGGTAGCAGCATCTAGGAGGGGCTGAAGAACAGAAAGGGATCCGTATGGTCCTGAGTCAAGTGAGGTGGGCGAAGGGTGTAAGAGTGGTGGGAGATGAGGCTGGAGAACTAAGGGTGTATGGACTTGGACCTTTTCTCTGAGTGAGCTGGGAACCCTCTGACACATAGAACATTTATTGCATTCAGCCCAGTTTGTTATTTTCTCTTTGTTTTCCCTAATTGCCAAAGTCTCTAATTTTCATGTTATCAGATCTGTTACATTTTTCCTTTAAATATTTCTCCATTGCCTATATGCTTAGAAATTTCTTTCTAAGCATATAGGCACCTTAAGACCTGTTAAATAACCATCTGTAATTACTTCTGGTTTTTAATGATTTCATGTCTCCATTTAACTTTTTAGTCTGGTTTGTTAATGTTTATACATAGTATTAGGTGAGGCTTTCACTTTATTATTCTTGACTTTTTTTTTTTCCAGTAGAAGCCAATGTTCCCAATAATATTTGTTAGATAGTTTATTATGTTCTCACTGGTGTGTGACACCATTTTATAATATATTAAATTCTTATACATAGTGAAGTCTGTCTTCTGGCTGCACATTCTGTTCCACTGATCTATTTGTTTGTTCTGGACTAGCCCCTTTAGGTCTCTAGCAAAGTGTCAAAAAAGTAGATGAGTAAATATTTTTTGAGCAACTTGCTAAAAGCTTGGAGGTAAGAGGAAATTAGACTCAGTTGGAAAATTGAAATTAATTGTTCATATTGTTGGAGCATGGGGGAAGGAGGGGAGAAGGTAGTGGAGGGAGTAGAGTCTGGAAATGAGGCTAGAGGCACAAGTAGGATGTGTAAATTAAGCTGAATAATATATACTTAATTACAAGGGCAATGGAAAATTATTTATTAAAAGGTTCTAAGCAGGGAGATGACAGGATCAGACAGCATGCCAAGGCAATCATATTCCAAAGGAACTCAGTGGAGAGCTGGAGCTCAGAGCCAAAGGTAAGGAATTTAAATCCCCTAGGAATTTGCAGGATCTTGGGAAGGGAGAGAGCATTGGACTCACCAGTGCCTTTCCAAAGGTGAGCCCAGCTGAAACTTGGGTCACAGGGAATTGGTAAATAAAAAAATTGTGACACATCTATATTTTAAATTTTATTTTCCATACTGGAATAAACTCTAACCCCTAACCCCAACATTACAAATGCTGCTGTAAGAGAATTTTTAATGAGAAGGACAATTTGTGACAGATGGCTAAGTGAAACTGGATGGTCATCTCTGAGTGGTAGAGGTATGAGTGATTCTAACCTTTTGATTGCTTATTTGAAAATTTGTTGATAATAAACTTGTTATGTATTTTATAAATAAAAAGGGAAAATTTACTCTGAGAAAAAAAGATACTTGGATTCTGTATTTTCTGGATTTTTTCATGCCTGGAATTACTGTTTTTTTCTTTTATACAGGAATGACCATGTGGAAATAGCATTTTTGTACCCTGAGTTTACCCCCAGGAAATTCTATAGTCTTTTCTGTACTTTCTTTTGACTTTTTTTATTAGAGAGAATTTTGAGGCCAGCACGATATTTTTTGTTGTTGTTGTTGGTGGTGGTGGTGGTTTAAAATTTTTAATCTTAAACGTTTCCTTTGTGGATATAAATGTTTGCCCGTGAAAAATTATAGGGTATTTATCCTTGTAATGGAGGAAATTTGACATTGGTCTCTTTTCATTAATTTTTCTTAGAACTTGTTAATTGCTTTTGGTGTGAATATTGTAATTCTTATGCTTTTAAGCTCAGCCAAGTTATGACTTCTAAAATTGTTCTGATTTTGTTGGGGTGACCATAACTAATTCTTTGATTAGATTTTCATCTAAGTGCTCTATATTTATAATTTCTTGCATAGTTTTTAGCACTTGTCCTTTACAGCTACATATTAGGAAAGCTCAAGTTATTTTCCACATTTGCTTTATTTTCCATGTCATTCCTTCTCTTTAATGTCTTCAACTGCAGATTTTAATTCTGCTAGTTTCTGTTTCGTTCTTTGTTACCTCACTCAACCCCTGTTTATCTCTAACTACTGCCTTTGCTCTCATTTTGTTGCATTCTCACTTGTCTTTTCTTTCTTTTATACTTGCTGTGTCCTCTTGGACCCTACTTAGGATTGCCAAGTTTTCTAAAATTTTCCTTTGATTCCTTCTAAATATCATTTTCAAAGATAGGTAATTCTCTATTAGATTATCAAAGTGATAGTCTTTTTTTCTTTGTGACACATTTTTTTCCTTCATAGGGCCTATTTATATTTTTCTTCAATTAAAAAAATTGAAAATAAAAAATTTTATAAAAATATTAAAATATTGAAAATATTTTATTTAAAATTTTTACTTAAAATTGAAATTAAAATTTTTTCTTCATTTTAAAAATGATAAGACCTATTTAGACTTGGTTTTCATTTAATCAGTCAAGATGTATGTTTTTTATAATACTGTTTCACTGCATGCCCTTTGGCTAAAATTTCATTATGTTCTATATATTTGTAGAGTGCATTCTGCTGATACAAATCATGCTTTTCTCTTAGTTCCCCTTTCTGAACCCAAGAACAATTGAAATATCACAGCCTGTGTTGTGCATTCTTACCAAGGCCCTTCCCAATTCAGCCTTTGCTATAGGCCTCTTCTTGTATGCAGCCAGAGGAATAGACTAGACGAAGGATGAGGTGTCTCCATTGCTATCTTTCAACTCAGCAGAGCCCCTCTTTTCACACAATGAAGCTGGGGAATCCCTGAATGATTTTTTCTCAATCCAACTCCATTGACGTTTTAGTTGGTAGAAATTCCTTTCCTTCCACACATTTCTATTATATTGTCTATTAATCTTGCTAGTTTCATAATTTTCTGAATCTTCATCACGGTCTTAGGGTGTGTTCAGGAAAAGTTGCTGCAGACGTTACTAAGCAGTACCATTTTATACCAAAGCCTTTTATTTCCCTCTATTTGCTGAAAATATCTGTCTTGTGTTCAATTGAAATATTTTTTTCTCAACATTGTTTTCTCTTACATTTACTTACTTTCCTACATCCTCTCAATGTCTCAATCTTTTTTTTTTTTTTTCATTTCTTTTTATGTCTCTGAAAATCCTTTTTGAAATTTGGAGGGACATAAATAATAAATGAATACATGAAGTAGATTTTTATTTTAACAAAAGTAGCCAAATCACTAAGATCAAAATAATACATAACTTCAAAAATTACTAATGCTCAGAATTTCCAAACCAGATTATAAACACTGAATGCACCCTGTATTTTATTAAGTTGATTGTCCACTCAGAAAACTGGGTAAAAGCTATCATATTTATCTCTGTGCCAAGAATAAAGAACTGCAGCCCATAGAAGAATTAATAATTTGATGTTTGTGCTACCTTCTAATGTTGTGCTAATGTTTGCTAACACAAACATTAAGAATTTGATGTTTGTGTTTTGAAGCAGCTCCTGGTCATTTATAGGCTTTTCATTCATTTTGAAATAATCCCTCCCTGAGGAATGAAGGAAGTGTTCCTATCTCTTTAGACAGTGGGTTGTCTGGGGCTTATGGATAGACAGACAGGCATTCTTGATGATATGTTTTCCAGTCCAGATCTTTCTCCAAATTCTTTTTTTTTTTCTTCTGTGTCATGCTGCCTCAGTATTAGCAAATAGTTTTGTCCCAATAACAAGGGTGGTCTCTATGCTATAATCTGCAGAGATAACAGTATACTGTAATAGCTGTGTGCAGTTGCAAACATTTCAGGTACTGTCATAGTTTCCATGAAGTTTTATTCTGTCCAAATTCTCAAAAGTATATCAGATGACCAGAGAACTTTTAAAGACTGAGGGAGAGACTTCTACTCAGTTTTCTGTGTAAAATAATCTCATTTTCCCAGAATTGTTCAAGAATGTGGAAAGATATAGATTGTTTCTTAAGACATATGTGTTCTACATACCATGAGGTGCACACCATCCTCAAAAATAAACAAAAGAAGTAAATGAGTTCTTCTTCTTTTATAAATATTTAATCTGGCATCCCTAAATAACAGATTAGACTGGTGAAAGTTGATGTGAGTTTTATAACTGTCAGTGGAAATTGTTGAATAAGTTGATGTTTGAGGTTCATATGTTGCTGGAGTGTATGTAACAAATGGAGTTAATCTTTGCTGTCAGACGTATTTTGGGTTCTGTTGTGCTTAACAAGTGCATGCACTCTGTTTAGCTTGGGTCTTCTTCATATTCCTGGTCTATTTTGTAAAGAATGTTGTTTTTGCTCAGCCAGAATGCTTTGTCACTGAAAAAGATGGTAGACCGTTGGAATTTCCTTCTCACAAGGCAAAATAGAAGTTGAACTCTTTGGTAGCTCCTTCCAAAGAGCTGAGTTATTGAGGGACTGAAAATGCCCTGTGGAATCTAAAGACCCTATATTTTACTTTGAATTAGTGCTACTCATGAAATCTCTTTCTCTCTTTCAATCTATCTATATAGAAAGAGTTTGCACAAAATACTTCATAGAAAAGGATAATTTTAGAGTGTGGTTGACTTAAAACAGTAACTTATCTATTTGCCTAATTAAACTGATTATCAAGTCATTTAAAATTTTTGTCTCCTTTATTTTGGTGACAAATACATCCTTTTATCCATCCAGACTTCTCATCAATTTTTACTGCCATTAAATATTTCATGTGCGTTTTCCCTCCCATTAGTGGATCATTACAGACAATGTTCAAGATGTGATGGGAGAATATTGTTCTGGTGCATATCTTTACTATGTCCTGTAGGTGACAAGAGACATTAAAGAACTAAGAAGACTTCCCTGGTGGTCCAGTGGTTAAGACTCAGAGCTTACAGTACAGGGGACACAGCTTCCATCCCTGGTCAGTGAATTAGGATTCCACATGCCCTGCAGTGTAGTCAAAAAATAAATAAATAATTTTTAAAAAGAACTGATAGATTAGAGAAAGCATTCAGAGTAAACACGAAAGGTCATAAAAAAGGTCAGCAAGAGAATATGAAGCAATCATTCCCATCACCATAAACATTCCTTCCATACCTCTCAACACAGTAGATTTTGTGGACTTCATTTGGCTGAATTGGTTAGTATACAGTACTGGTGAAGACCCTGAAATCAGACTGTCCAGGTTTCGTTCCCAGCTCTACAACTTCGTAGCTGTATGATCTTGGGCACGTTGCTTAACCATTTTTTAGTGGCAGCAGCTAAGTCTGCTAGACTGGTCCTCTGGTGTCACCTGCTCTGGGCTAGTCTGCTCAGCCTCCCTACTTCCTGCCATTTCTTGAGCCTGCTTCTCCAAACTTCTAATCAATTTTAATAAAGCTCTTATCACTCAATTCAGCCATAATTTTATTCTGTTGCCTGCAACTAGTGACTCTGAATGTATACAGACATCTAGAAGTCATGTAACCGTGTATGTCTTCATACATTCTAGTTCCCTTCTACTACCTAACTTCCATTATATATATTGTTCAAATGTGAATACCTAACATTCCAGGCCACTGCCCAGCAGTTCAGTGTTTGCACTGTTATCTGCTTCATCTATAAAATGACAGCCTGGAATTACGTGATTTTTTCCCCCACATTCTTCCAGCAAGTATTATTGAATAAGTAATACTATTGAATAAGTAATACCTAGACCTAGTGCTAGGTCTGTGTCAGGTGTTAAAATTGCATAATTTTTAAATGAACTTTTATTGTACCCAATTATAGTAACACATTCTTTTTATTAATTTTTTAAAAATGTCAGAACATTACTGATTAAAGACTAAGTCCCCTTTGACCACCCCCATTCTTATTCCTCTCCTGACCTTCTTACATGTAACATTATTTTACTTTTAGAGGAGCTTTCTAGATATCTTTTTTCTTACATATAAAAAGCAATAAAGCTGCATGGAAAACAGAAAGCCACTCTATGTGTTCTGGGTATAAGGTTTAATATAGGTTTTAGGAACCTTCACAGTCATCGGATCATAAAAGGGACTGGAGGAATGAAGGGCTTTATCAGTTAAAGGGATTAGTTGTATGCCACAAAAATGGACACTGGATGATTGAAGCAGAAAAAGACTATTAAAATTGTTCAGAATGTGAAAGTAATGGGGGATCTTACTATTTCTATTCCTCCAGGGATTGAAGCTGTGTCCCCTGTGCTGTAAGCTCTGAGTCTTAACCACTGGGCCACCAGGGAAGTCTTATTAGTTCTTTAATGTCTCTTGTCACCTACAGGACATGGTAAAGATATGCACCAGAACAATATTCTCCCATCACATCTTGAACATTGTCTGTAATGATCCACTAATGGAGGGAGGAAGCTTGTGCATTCCTATTATTATGGGGTGTCCTTTTCTGAGCAGAGGACAGTTCAGAAATGTATACTAACCAGTTTGGGCTCTGGGAAGTCCATCTACATCAGAGAAACAGTAAATCTTCCTCAGAGACAGTGCCAGGTGGAGAGGTGCTACCTGTATCCGTGTGGAGTCACGGGGGTGGCGGTGGGAGGGGGACAATCTTGCCACTTTGGATTCCAGGTGTCTTTCTGTGTGCACATCTACCCCATTTTCAGTACTCCTCATTCATTCATCCCACCAAAATCGCGTTCTCCATTTAGCATTCCTCTGACCAAGAACGGAACAAAGACTGGAGGGAAACCCTGGAATCATGACGACACACTGGGGTGAAGGCAGGGATTGACAGAGCAGTCCAGAGACCTTAGGAAGGCAGTGCGCTTAATTCTTCTCATGTGATGTACAGCCTCCACTGAATGCATGGTGTACTCAGTAAACGCTGTGCACCAGAGTCCTGGGGAAATTTTTAGTCTCTGCCTCATGAATCTCACTGCATCATTTTTTTAAATGATATTGAAACATTGCTTCTGACTGTAAGTACCATAATAAATATTTAACAATGAAAGTGAAACAGGATCAGAACAAGAACTCTTGATACCACCATTAGCATACAGTACTGTAGAGGAATTATTGGCAGTAATACCCAAACAGTCTTAGAGCCCTTTAAGAACTCTTCCCCTTCATGCCTTCTTGATTGGCTATAAAGATCTGTAAATAAGGCAACTATTTGTCTCAGTTTCTGCAGGAACGCCCTGGGTTACAGTTGCTGTCCTAGTGAATTATCAATAGAGTCTCAGTTTGAATGATAAATTATATAATCATTCTGTTTATAAGAATTTCCCTCCCTCTGTATACCATTATTCCAGTAAATCTCTATAGGTTTTAAAATCCCTAACTAGTTTAACCTATATTCCCTGGTGTTTGGGGTAGATGTTTTCTGATTTTTTTATTTGGTTTCCACTCATACCTATTGAAATCATACTTTGGGTTTCCTGTTTCCTCTTAAGCACACCTTTGTCTGAGATGCTGACTCTGGTTACCTTTTCCTCTATCAACATATAAGCAGGCAGGCTAGAAATTAGGATCCCCCGTGGCCCATACCCTAAGTCACAAGCTTGGCACGTTGTGAAAATTTCTAATGGCTAGGGGAAAACTCATGATGTAATGTTAAGTAAAAGAAGAAGGACATAAAATTATTTCCATGTGTGGTACTCATTATGATTTTTTAATAGTGATGACTGGAAACATAGTAATTTGAACTGGTAATAGTTTGTGTCACTTCATGGGAAGACTATAAATCAAATATTATTTTGCCCTTTACTCTTATAAATAAATTGTTTTTAATTCCATAATTCATGTATATTTTATAATCAGAAAAACAATGTAAAAATAATGAAGTGGTGTTAGTTGTCCCTTCTGCCTTAAGGAGTTCAATGTCCAGAAAGTTCTAGAGGTGTCTCCCCAATCCTATAGTAGATGGATTTTAGATTAGTGGCAAACTCCTCTACCTTTTCTTATATACAAATGAAAAGAGGCTCTGGAAGACAGCTTTTCAGGGTTTCTGTATAGTGTTTGATCTGCATATCTGAGGTTATTGATATTTCTCCCAGCAATCTTGATTCCAGCTTGTGCTTCATCCAGTCCAGCATTTCTCATGATGTACTCTGCATATAAGTTAAATAAGCAGGGTGACAATATACAGCCTTGACGGACTCCTTTTCCTATTTGGAACCAGTCTGTTGTTCCATGTCCAGTTCTAACTGTTGCTTCCTGACCTGCATATAAGTTTCTCAAGAAGCAGGTCAGGTGGTCTGGTATTCCCATCTCTTGAAGAATTTTCCACAGTTTATTGTGATCCACACAGTCAAAGGTTTTGGCATAGTCAATAAAGCAAAAGTAGATGTTTTTCTGGAACTCTCTTGCTTCTTTGATGATCCAACAGATGTTGGCAATTTGGTCTCTGGTTCCTCTGCCTTTTCTAAATCCAGCTTGAACATCTGGAAGTTCACGGTTCATGTATTTTTGAAGCCTGGCTTGGAGAATATTGAGCATTACTTTGCTAGCATGTGAGATGAGTGCAATTGTGTGGTGGTTTGAAAATGAAGAACTAAAGAGCCTCTTGATGAAAGTGAAAGAGGAGAGTTAAAAAGTTGGCTTAAAACTCAACATTCAGAAAACTAAGATCATGGCATCTGGTCCCATCACATCATGGCAAATAGATGGGGAAACAATGGAAACAGTAACGGATTTTATTTTTGGGGGCTACAAAATCACTGCAGATGGTGTCTGCAGCCATGAAACTAAAAGATGCTTGCTCCTCAGAAGAAAAGCTATGACAAACCTAAACAGTGTATTAAAAAGCATAGACACGGGGAGGGAAGTGGGAGGGGAGTTTAGGATGGGGAACACATGTATACCTGTGGTGGATTCATGTTGATGTATGGCAAAACCAATACAATATTGTAAAGTAATTAGCCTCCAATTAAAATAAATAAATTTATATTAAAGCATAGACATTACTTTGCCAAAAAAGGTCCGTCTAGTCAAAGCTTTGGTTTTTCCAGTGGTCATGTATGGATGTGAGAGTTGGACTATAAAGAAAACTGAGTGCCAAAGAATTGATGCTTTTGAACTGTGGTGTTGGAGAAGACTCTTGAGAGTCCCTTGGACAGCAAGGAGATCCAACCAGTCCATTCTAAAGGAGATCAGTCCTGAATATTCATTGAAAGGACTGATGCTGAAGCTGAAGCTTCAATACTTTGGCCACCTGATGCGAAGAACTGACTCATTTGAAAAGACGCTGATGCTGGGAAAGATTGAAGGGGATGACAGAGGATAAGATGGTTGGATGGCATCACAGAGTCGATGGACATGAGTTTGAGTAAGCTCTGGGAATTGGTGATGGACAGGGAAGCCTGGTGTGCTGCAGTTCATGGGGTCGCAAAGAGTTGGACACAACTGAGAGACTGAACTGAACTGAACTGAACTGAACTATAGTGTTTCCTCCAGAGGAAGTAGAATCAAGGTCTCCTTTGTTTGGGAAACCTCTCATTAAAGACTGGCAGGAACTCCTAAATTTGTTAAGCTTTGCATTAACCAGTTCACAGTGAACCCAAGGAATTTTGACTGGACTAGATGGCCAGTTCTAGGCACATCTGGTATTTCCTCTTCATATTGCAAACATGGGTTATATTGTAGATGTAAAGCAGTAAGTTTTGTTTTTTTTTTTGTAAGTTAAGCATTGTGGATGATCTCTGAGAACTTGATGTGCCAGTGCATCCATGTGAGAATTCTCATATCTTCAGAGGTGGCCATCATGATGGCCTGAAAAGAGCATGACTTTCAAGTTAGGTTGACCTGGGTTTGAATCTTTAATCCACCACTCATTTATTAGCTTTGTGTCTTTGTTTTGTTTTTTTTTTAAGCACTGTGTTTCCTTAGAATAATCACCATTTCTCACTGATTGTTGAGAGCTTTTTTTAAAAAATTGAAGTACAATTGACTTACAACATCATGTTAGTTTCAGGTTACAGCACAGCAATTCGGTTATACATACATACCTAAATGTATACCTCTATATATGTCTCTACATACCTATCTGTTCTTCTTGAGGTTCTTTTCCCTTATCAGTGAAGTTGCTCAGTCATGTCCAACTCTTTGCAATCCCACAGACTGTAGCCTACCAGGCTCCTCCACCCATGGAATTTTCCAGGCAAGAGTACTGGAGGGGGTTGCCATTACAAAATGTTGAGCATAGCTCCCTGTGCTATACAGTAGGTCCTTGTTGATTATCTATTTGAAATATAGTAGTGTGTATATGTTAATCCTAACCTCTAATTTATCCCTCCTTTCAACCTCCTTTCCCCTTTGATACCCATAAGTTTATTTCCTATGTCTGTGAGTCTCTGTTGGGAACTGTTTAAAGTTCTGTGGTGCCAGGTTTACAAATGGTTTGCCCTAGTGTCTGGGACACAACGATTGGGAGGTGTCTTAATTTTCAATTAATTTTCCATGAATGCAGGGGCATAGCCTGTTCAGAGGGTGTCAGTCTTACTTCCAGACACCAGCTAGAGAGAGGGGATTGGCAAGTAGAGTCCATCCACTGGTGCTGTTGCTTTGGCTTCTGTTGCATTTGTTGCTGCTGTGAGACTTGCCCTGCTCAGCCAGTTGGGTGTCTGTCTGCAGTTGAGGAAATGTTCTTGAAGGTCTGGATTTCTGCCTGTGCTTCAGTGGTTCCTGGCTGGACTGCTGCATTCTGAGCTCGGTCACTGTTCCTCATAAAGCTCCATACTAGGCCAGAGTGGCTGAGAATGTAGGGCGTCCTCTTTCAGCCATCTGCTGCCTTGCATAACCTAGGCTTGTCTTGATGCTGCACCATGTACTCAAAACAGGCCAATCTGCCCCTCATCCCCCTGCCAGTGATCTCTCCTTTGGTGTACTCATTGTCATTTTGCAGTATCTCTTGCTGAATGGCACCTAGGTTCACCCCAGATTTCCCTGGTCTCTGATTTTGGGGTAACAGGAGTTTCAGTCTCATCCTTTTCTCTTAGAAGTTTCTGGGCTTCTTATGCAAGTTGAGACACTTTTTACCTAGAGCTTTCAAGTAGGGGGTGTGAATTTTCCCCAGGTGAAAACAGTTGCTGACTTTATATTTGCTTAATCAAGAGCAGCCACAGAAGTGAACTTTCACAGACTACAGACCAGCTCCCAGGGGACTTCTTTCTGGGTCTTCTCTTAAACTGAGATGTCACTCCAGAAGAAAAACAAAACAAAGTAAAATCCAGGTGCTTCATCAGTCACGCCCGTTAGTTATTATATTTTATAAATTCTAAGACAACACTAACAGTGAATGCAGCGTTATATTATGTTCCACTAAAAACAAAACACATATGCAAAGCAAACCAGCAAGCAAACAAAAAACTTTGCCAATTAAACTATGAAGCATCATTGATAGTAAGTCTCAACCCAATTTCAGAGATATTAAGATATGAAAACCAAAGCAAAACCAAACCAACAAAACAAACCTGGGCCTTAGAGTTGATGGAAAAAGGATAGATGATTTCCCTACCAGCAGGAATTAAAGAATAATCCCCCCCCCCCACTCCCTTAGTGGTTGGGAGACTAACCAGGCCAGATGGCATCGTGTAGATTTAGAGAGAGGTTAAAGGTTTGAGATAAGCAGGTGAGGAGGAACGAATAATGAGCTGGATCTACTTGGTCTGCATTAAATGCAAGCATGTTGAATTCATGAGTAAGAAACCTCCTGCATTAAGTCTTTTGTTTCAGACTTGGAATATATGTACATTTCTCCCTTTTTTTCCATCTGGACTTAGTTGAAACCTCAGGTCAAGCCAGCTTGAAAACAAATACAGTGGAGCTACCTTTTACATTATGACATTATGACATCATGTCTCCACTGTTTCTCATTATAAAGTTGAGTTTCAGATGTTAAAATCATATCCTCCTCACCCCTCTTTGTCTTCTTCTTCCCCTCCCCCTCAACAATCCCATTCTGATGGAGTTCCATTGTTTTTATAGTTGAACTACAACTATTTTGTGCCACATGCACAAGATTATTGACCTGACAATGAGAAAACACACCTTATGTCTAGGAATTCAGCTTCTATAATTTTTAACTCTACAAAGTTTTTAGTATATTTTTTCACCAGCTGCAGGTCTATGTATTATTTTCAAGTTCTAGTTTTGACTTACATACAAGAGGTTGTATTTAATAAAAAGAAAAACTTTGGGTTTGCTGTAAAGCGTCACATAATTTTTTAGAGACCCATGTAAAATTGTAACATAGTTTATACAATTTTACTAAAAATGGAAAATGAATAGTGACATAGTTTAAAATTTTTTTAAATAGTGGGAACATGCTGCAATAATAGAATGATCCTTGTTCTTTCCACTGAAAATGCAGACAGGTTGTATAAAAATGTTGGCTACTATGTGCAGTAGTTTCCAAAACTATAATCTAAAACCAATCAAATTATGATATAAATGATGTGCAGCACTGAATCGCTTTTGGAAGTACTATTTTGCAGTTTGAGCTAAGAACAAGGCAATATGATTAATCTTTCTCAGTGATATTCTCAAAGAAACAAAAATAATGACAAAATCCTAGAGAGAAAAAATAATGGACGTATAGATGTCCAGTTAAAATAACTCTTCTGGAGCCTCCCTGGTGGTCCAGTGGTTGAGACTTCTCACTTCCACTGCAGAGGGTGCAGGTTTGATTCCTGGTTGGAGAGCTAAGATCCCACATGCTGCAACTAAAAAAAAAAATGTTTTAAAAAAACTATACTATTATTTTTCTATACATGTGACATGATCCATTAGCAAATTGATGGAAAATATATAATTAAAATGTCTACAAAATTTTTTTAACTTAAGGGAAAACAATACAATGAGAGAATATTCAAATAAAGTGAATAGAAGGAGATATAACATGTTTTCAATAGGATGACCCCAACATACTATCAGTTCTCCTCAGGTTAATTTATGTAGTTAATCTGACTCACCTAGAGCCAGACATCCTAGAATGTGAAGTCAAGTGGGCCTTAGGAAGCATCACTATGAACAAAGCTAGTGGAGGGGATGGAATTCCAGTTGAGCTATTTCAAACCCCAAAAGATGATGCTGTGAAAGTGCTGCACTCAGTATGCCAGTTAATTTGGAAAACTCAGCAGTGGCCACAAGACTGGAAAAGGTCAGTTTTCTTTCCAATCCCAAAGAAAGACAATGCCAAAGAATGCTCAAACTACTGCACAATTCCACTCATTTTACACGCTAACAAAATAATGCTCAAAATTCTCCAAGCCAGGCTTCAACTTTGTGAACCATGAATTTCCAGATAGTCAATCTGGATTTAGAAAAGGCAGAGGAACCAGAGATCAAATTGCCAACATCCACTGGATCATCAAAAAAACAAGAGAGTTCCAGAAAAACATCTATTTCTGCTTTATTGACTATGCCAAAGCCTTTGACTGTGTGGATCACAAGAAACTGTGGGAAATTCTGAAAGAGATGGGAATACCAGACCACCTGACCTGCCTCTTGAGAAATCTATGTGCAGGTCAGGAAGCAACAGTTAGAACTGGACATGGAACAACAGACTGGTTCCAAATAGGAAAAGGAGTCCATCAAGGCTGTATATTGCTACCCTGCTTGTTTAACTTATATGCAGAGTACATCATGAGAAATGCTGGACTGGATGAAGCACAAGCTGGAATCAAGATTGCTGGGAGAAATATCAATAACCTCAGATATGCAGATAACACCACCCTTATGGCAGAAAGTGAAGAAGAATTAAAGAGCCTCTTGATAAAAGTGCAAGAGGGGAGTGAAAAAGTTGGCTTAAAGCTCAACATTCAGAAAACGAAGATGATGGCATCTGGTCCCATCACATCATGGCAAATAGATGGGGAAACAGTGGAAACAGTAATGGATTTTATCTTTTTGGGCTACAAAATCACTGCAGGTGGTGACTACAGCCATGAAATTAAAAGATACTTGCTCCTTGGAAGGAAAGTTATGACCAACCCACACAGCATATTAAAAAGCAGAGACATTACTTGGCCAACAAAGGTCCATCTAGTCAAAGCTATGGTTTTTCCAGTAGTCATGTATGGATGTGAGAGTTGGACTATAAAGAAAGCTGAGTGCCGAAGATTTGATGCTTTTGAACTGTGGTGTTGGAGAAGACTCTTGAGAGTCCCTTGGACTGCAAGGAGATCCAACCAGTCCATCCTAAAGGAAATCAGTCCTGAATATTCATTGGAAGGACTGATGCTGAAGCTGAAACTCCCAATACTTCGGCCACCTGATGCGAAGGACTGACTCATTTGAAAAGACTCTGATGCTGGGAAAAATTGAAGGTGGGAGGAGAAGGGGACGACAGAGGATGAGATGGTTGGATGGTGTCATTGACTCAATGTCCATTAAGTCTACTCAAACATGAGTTTGAGTAGACTCTGGGAGTTGGTGATAGACAGGGAGGCCTGGCATGCTGCAGTCTGTGGGGTCTCAAAGAGTTAGACCTGACTGGGTGACTGAACTGAACTGAAATGAACTGAATGTGACCCCAAGCAAGACCCCAACATGGGTATTTTTGGCTTATCAAACTTTTTTTGATGGAAGTATACAAAGCCAAGAATATTCAATATATATGCATTAAACCTTCTTAATTTTTTATTAAGAACTTTTTATTAACCTTCTAACTTTTTATTAAGTTATAATTAATATAGTAAAATACCCAGATCTTGATTTTACAGCTCAATGAATGTTTACAATGTATTCACATGTGACCACCACACAAGTTGTAGAGCATTTTCATATCCCTAGAAAGTTTCCTTATGCTACCTTCCAGTCAGCAGCCCCAGTACAAAGGTATTTATACTATTTCTATAGTTATAAATGAGGACTTTGTTCCTAGCTCAGTCAGTAAAGAATCTGCCTGCAATGCAGGAGACCCAGGTTCAATTCCTGGGTCCAGAAGATCCCCTGGAGAAGGAAATGGCAACCCACTCCAGTATTCTTGCCTAGAAAATCCCATGGACAGAGGAGCCTGGTGGGCTATAGTCCATGGGGTTGCAAGAGTCAGACACGGCTTAGCGACTAAACTACCACCACCATCATTATAAATTAGTTTTGGCTAGTATTGGAAAAGACCCTGATACTGGGAAAGATTGAAGGCAGGAGGAGAAGGGGACAACAGAAAATGAAATGGTTGGATAGCATCACTGAACTCAATGGACTTGAATTTGTGCAAACTCTGGGAAGTAGTAAAGGACAGGGAAGGCTGGCATGCTGGGATCCATGGGGGTCATCTAGCAGATGAATACACACAGTACTGAGTTGCATAAAAATGGAATCTTACAGTAGGTGCTCCTTTGTGTCTCTCTTTGACATTTATCCTTGTAGTTAAGTGTATCAGTTGTTCATTCTTTTTTTTTTTTATTGCTCTGTACAATCCATTGTATGACTGTAGCATGACTTGTTTCTCCATTCTCCTATTGACGGACTTTTGGGTTATTTCCAGTTTGGGGCTTAGGAATAAAGCTGCTATAAACATTCTTGATCAAATCTTTTTGTGTATGTATTTATTCATTTCTTTTGGGTAAACATAGGAAGAGAATGACTGCATCATATGGTAGATGAATGTTTAACTCAATTAGAAACTGATAAATATCTTCCAGTAGGATTTTCACCATTTTTCACTTCCACTAGCATTGTGTGTGAAGGTCAGTTGCTCCACTTTCTCATCAGTCCTTTACACTGTCAGTCTTCTAATAGCCGTTTTCATAGTGTGAAATGGTATCTCACTGATGTTTTAATTTCAATTTTCCTAACTGTCTTTGACTACGGAGGCTAGTATAACAAGGATACCATAGACTGTGTGGCTTAAATAAAAGCATTTCTTTATTTTTTTCTTTTTCCTTAAAAATTTAACTGTATAATTCCATTTCCAGAAGAGGCAAGTCCATGCAGACAGACAGCAGACTGGTGATTGCCAGGGGCTGGGGAAAAGGGGAATATGCAGTGACTACTGACAGGCATAGGGTTTCTTTTGGCGGTGATAAGAGTGTTTTGGAATTATTCAGGGGTGATAGTTGTACATTCTTGTGAAAATACTGAACTCCACAGAATTGTGCACTCTTTAAAATGGTAAATGTTAAGGTGAATATTTTCTCAATAAATAGAATGAAAAGAAAGCAGCAGAAACAAAAAGACCAGAATAAAAAACCAAGCCTTTTGTTTTCTCTACTTTTCCCTTTGCTTTGCCTGTTTTTCAGAATTATTCTGAATACATTAAATTTTGACTCTTGTAATTCTACTCTCTACTGACCAGGCATGGATGGGGTGTCACAGTTTCAGTGTGCTGAGGGCAAGTTCAGAGATGCCCTAGCCTCCAACAGGAGTCTCATCCCCACGTTTCCATTGAGTTGGGACATCAGGAATCACATTTAAATACAAAGATGTGGATAATACTTCATGGAGAAATTCTTATACCAGACAGCTTTCAAACATGGGTAGGGGCTCTAAAGTATGGAGGATGTGAGGATCAGTTCAGTTCAGTTGCTCATTCGTGTCTGACTCTTTGCGACCCCATGAATCACAGCACGCCAGGCCTCCCTGTCCATCACCAACTCCCGGAGTTCACTGAAACTCACGTCCATTGAGTCGGTGATGCCATCCAGCCATCTCATCCTCTGTCGTCCCCTTCTCCTCCTGCCCCCAATCCCTCCCAGCATCAGAGTCTTTTCCAATGAGTCAACTCTTCGCAGGAGGTGGCCAAAGTATTGGAGTTTCAGCTTCAACATCAGTCCTTCAAACGAACACCAGGACTGACCTTTAGGATGGACTGGTTGGATCTCCTTGCAGTCCAGGGGACACTCAAGAGTCTTCTCCAATACCACAGTTCAAAAGCATCAATTCTTCAGCACTCAGCCTTCTTCACAGTCCAACTCTCACATCCATACATGACTACTGGAAAAACCATAGCCTTGACTAGATGAACCTTTGTTGGCAAAGTAATGTCTCCGCTTTTGAATATGCTATCCAGGTTGGTCATAACGTTCCTTCCAAGGAGTAAGCGTCTTTTAATTTCATGGCTGCAATCACCATCTGCTGTGATTTTGGAGCCCAGAAAAATAAACTCTGACAGTGTTTCCACTGTTTCCCCATCTATTTCCCATGAAGTGATGGGACCAGATGCCATGATCTTCGTTTTCTGAATGTTGAGCTTTAAGCCAACTTTTTCACTCTCCTCTTTCACTTTCATCAAGAGGCTTTTTAGTTCCTCTTCACTTTCTGCCATAAGGGTGGTGTCATCTGCATATCTGAGGTTATTGATATTTCTCCTGGCAATTTTGATTCCAGCTTGTGCTTCTTCCAGCCCAGCGTTTCTCACGATGTACTCTGCATATAAGTTAAATAAGCAGGGTGACAATATACAGCCTTGATGGACTCCTTTTCCTATTTGGAACCAGTCTGTTGTTCCATGTCCAGTTTTAACTGTTGCTTCCTGACCTGCATACAGGTTTCTCGAGAGGAATGTCAGGTGGTCTGCTATTCCCATCTCTTTCAGAATTTCCCACAGTTTATTGTGATCCACACAGTCAAAGGATTTGGCATAGTCAATAAAGCAGAAATAGATGTTTTTCTGGAACTCTCTTGTTTTTTTGATGATCCAGCAGATGTTGGCAATTTGATCTCTGGTTCCTCTGCCTTTTCTAAAACCAGCTTGAACATCTGGAAGTTCACGGTTCACATATTGCTGAAGCCTGGCTTGGAGAATTTTGAGCATTAGTTTACTAGCGTGTGAGATGAGTGCAATTATGCAGTGGTTTGAGCATTCTTTGGCATGGCCTTTCTTTGGGATTGGAATGAAAACTGACCTTTTCCAGTCCTGTGGCCACTGCTGAGTTTTCCAAATTAGCTGGCATATTGAGTGCAGCACTTTCACAGCATCATCTTTCAGGATTTGAAATAGCTCAACTGGAATTCCATCACCTCCACTAGCTTTGTTCATAGTGATGCTTTCTAAGGCTCACTTGACTTCACATTCCAGGATGTCTGGCTCTAGGTGAGTGATCACACCATCGTGATTATCTGGGTCATGAAGATCTTTTTTCTACAGTTCTTCTGTGTATTCTTGCCACCTCTTCTTAATATCTTCTGCTTCTGTTAGGTCCATACCATTTCTGTCTTTTATCGAGCCCATCTTTGCATGAAATGTTCCCTTGGTATCTCTGATTTTCTTGAAGAGATCTCTAGTCTTTCCCATTCTGTTGTTTTCCTCTATTTCTTTGCATTGATTGCTGAGGAAGGCTTTCTTATCTTTTCTTGCCATTCTTTGGAACTCTGCATTCAGATGCTTATATCTTTTCTTTTCTCCTTTGCTTTTCGCTTCTCTTCCTTTCACAGGTATTTGTAAGGCCTCCCCAGACAGCCATTTTGCTTTTTTGCATTTCTTTTCCATGGGGATGTTCTTGATCCCTGTCTCCTGTACAATGTCATGAACCTCAGTCCATAGTTCATCAGGCACTCTATCTATCAGATCTAGGCCCTTAAATCTATTTCTCACTTCTTCTGTATAATCATAAGGGATTTGATTTAGGTCATACTAGTGGTTTTCCCTACTTTCTTCAGTTTCAGTCTGAATTTGCCAATAAGGAGTTCATGATCTGAGCCACAGTCAGCTCCCAGTCTTGTTTTTGCTGACTGTATTGAACTTCTCCATCTTTGGCTGCAAAGAATATAATCAATCTGATTTCAGTGTTGACTGTCTGGTGACATTCATGTGTAGAGTGTTCTCTTGTTTTGTTGGAAGAGGGTGTTTGCTCTGACCAGTGCATTTTCTTGGCAAAACTCTATTAGCCTTTGCCCTGCTTCATTCCATATTCCAAGGCCAAATTTGCCTGTTACTCCAGGTGTTTCTTGACTTCCTACTTTTGCATTCCAGTCCCCTATAATGAAAAGGACATCTTTTTGGGGGGTTAGTTCTAAAAGGTCTTGTAGGTCTTCATAGAACCGTTCAACTTCAGCTTCTTCAGCATTACTGGTTGGGGCATAGACTTGGATTACTGTGATATTGAATGGTTTGCCTTGGAAACGAACAGAGATCATTCTGTCGTTTTTGAGATTGCATCCAAGTACTGCATTTCAGAGTCTTTTGTTGACCATGATGGCTAGTCCATTTCTTCTAAGGGATTCCTGCCCGTGGTAGTGGATATAATGGCCATCTGAGTTAAATTCACCCATTTCAGTCCCTTTTAGTTTGCTGATTCCTAGAAGGTTGACATTCACTCTTGCCATCTCCTGTTTGACCACTTCCAATTTGTCTTGATTCATGGACCTAACATTCCAGGTTCCTATGCAATATTGCTCTTTACAGCATCTCTGTATATGTGTGAAATTATTAATTATAGATATTATCTCATATTTTCCGCATTCTCTTTTTTTAAAAAAAGTTTTTTCTTTGTGTCTTAATTTGTTTCTGTTGATCTGGCCTCAATTCATTGATTCTTTCTTCTGCTATATCTAATCTGATATTAAGCCCATCCAGTGCCTTCCTCGTTTTAAATATCTATGTTGTTGTTCATTTGCTCAGTCATGTCTGCCTCTTCACAACTCCATGGACTGCAGCACGCCAGGCTTCCCTGTCCTTCATCATCTCCTGGAGCTTGCTCAAATTCACATGCATTCAATCGATGATGCCATCCAACCATCTCGTCCTCTGTGGCCCCCTTCTCCTGCCCTCAGTCTTTCCCAGCATCAGGGTCTGCTGCTGCTGCTTCCATCCCTCTGTTGAAATTATATGGCTTTTCATAAATTAGGTCTATTTTTGCTCTAATTTAAAAAATACTTCTCATAGTGATTTTGTAGTCATTTTCAGTCAATCCCACATTTGGGCCATATATAATTCTCCTTCAATAGATTTTATTTTTCCTTTGAATAAGAGTCACATTTTCTTTCTTTCCATGACTCAACTTTTTATTGTGTTTAAAAATTCTAGAGATTAAAGTAAATATTGCTTTCCTCCAGAGGGGGAATATCTTTTCTTGTCAGGCAGCTGAAGAGCAGTAGAGAAAATTTTTGCTTTGATCCTATCAGGAACATCAGAATTTAAGCTGGTTTGCAGTTCAGTTAGTTTTAGGTTGCATTTGTGTTCACATTTCTTGAGAATGCAATCTTATCTGTATATATAACAGGTTCTTCTTTTTAGTGGACTTTGTGTTTGCTTTCCAGCTCTACCCCAGATTCCCTATTGCTTCTTTCAGACACCAAGCAGAAGTCCAGAGGGGAGAATTGCTGGGAGAAAGGACTAGCTATGCATTTGGGGTTCCTAAGATTCTATTCAACTATACCAGCTCACATGGCATTTTCACCATGCCAGGTAAAAGTTTAACTGGTTTCTTCTTTCCCTAGCAGATTCTTTCTGTGTAAACTCAGGAAGGGTTCCCAGGAGAAGAGCATTCCAGGGTCCACTCACCCAGGAAGGGTCTGTTACTCTCTGAAAGTCTTCAGATTCTTTTCATTCATAGCTCTCCAGTGTGTTAAAACAAAGGAATTTTTAGCTAATCCATATTTTAGTAATTTTTTTTCAAATTTTATTTTATTTTTAAACTTTACATAATTGTATTAGTTTTGCCAAATATCAAAATGAATCCGCCACAGGTGTACATGTGTTCCCCATCCTGAACCCTCCTCCCTCCTCCCTCCCCATACCATCCCTCTGGGTCGTCCCAGTGCACCAGCCCCAAGCACCCAGTATCGTGCATCGAACCTGGATTGGCAACTCGTTTCATACATGATATTTTACATGTTTCAATGCCATTCTCCCAAATCTTCCCACCCTCTCCCTCTCCCACAGAGTCCAAAGACTGTTCTATACATTAGTGTCTCTTTTGCTGTCTCGTACACAGGGTTATTGTTACCCTCTTTCTAAATTCCATATATATGCGTTAGTATACTGTATTGGTGTTTTTCTTTCTGGCTTACTTCACTCTGTATAATAGGCTCCAGTTTCATCCACCTCTTTAGAACTGATTCAAATGTATTCTTTTTAATGGCTGAGTAATACTCCATTGTGTATATGTACCACAGCTTGCTTATCCATTCATCTGCTGATGGACATCTAGGTTGCTTCCATGTCCTGGCTATTATAAACAGTGCTGCAATGAACATTGGGGTACACGTGTCTCTTTCCCTTCTGGTTCCCTCAGTGTGTATGCCCAGCAGTGGGATTGCTGGGTCATAAGGCAGTTCTATTTCCAGTTTTTTAAGGAATCTCCACACTGTTCTCCATAGTGGCTGTACTAGTTTGCATTCCCACCAACAGTGTAAGAGGGTTCCTTTTTCTCCACACCCTCTCCAGCATTTATTACTTGTAGACTTTTGGATCGCAGCCATTCTGACTGGTGTGAAATGGCACCTCATAGTGGTTTTGATTTGCATTTCTCTGATAATGAGTGATGTTGAGCATCTTTTCATGTGTTTGTTAGCCATCTGTATGTCTTCTTTGGAGAAATGTCTATTTAGTTCTTTGGCCCATTTTTTGATTGGGTCATTTATTTTTCTGGAGTTGAGCTGTAGGAGTTGCTTGTATATTCTCGAGATTAGTTGTTTGTCAGTTGCTTCATTTGCTATTATTTTCTCCCATTCTGAAGGCTGCCTTTTCACCTTGCTAATAGTTTCCTTTGATGTGCAGAAGCTTTTAAGGTTAATTAGGTCCCATTTGTTTATTTTTGCTTTTATTTCCAATATTCTGGGAGGTGGGTCATAGAGGATCCTGCTGTGATGTATGTCAGAGAGTGTTTTGCCTATGTTCTCCTCTAGGAGTTTTGTAGTTTCTGGTCTTACGTTGAGATCTTTAATCCATTTTGAATTTATTTTTGTGTATGGTGTTAGAAAGTGTTCTAGTTTCATTCTTTTACAGGTGGTTGACCAGTTTTCCCAGCACCACTTGTTAAAGAGATTGTCTTTAATCCATTGTATATTCTTGTCTCCTTTGTCAAAGATACTGTGTCCGTATGTGTGTGGATTTATCTCTGGGCTTTCTATTTTGTTCCATTGATCAATATTTCTGTCTTTGTGCCAGTACCATACTGTCTTGATAACTGTGGCTTTGTAGTAGAGCCTGAAGTCAAGTAGGTTGATTCCTACAGTTCCATTCTTCTTTCTCAAGATTGCTTTGGCTATTCGAGGTTTTTTGTATTTCCATACAAATTGGGAAATTATTTGTTCTAGCTCTGTGAAGAATGCTGTTGGTAGCTTGATAGGGATTGCATTGAATCTATAGATTGCTTTGGGTAGTATACTCATTTTCACTATATTGATTCTTCCAATCCATGAACATGGTATATTTCTCCATCTGTTAGTGTCCTCTTTGATTTCTTTCACCAGTGTTTTATAGTTTTCTATATATAGGTCCTTAGTTTCTTTAGGTAGATATATTCCTAAGTATTTTATTCTTTCCGTTGCAATGGTGAATGGAATTGTTTCCTTAATTTCTCTTTCTGTTTTCTCATTATTAGTGTATAGGAATGCAAGGGATTTCTGTGTGCTGATTTTATATCCTGCAACTTTACTACAGTCATTGATTAGTTCTAGTAATTTTCTGGTGGAGTCTTTAGGGTTTTCTATGTAGAGGATCATGTCATCTGCAAATAGTGAGAGTTTTACTTCTTCTTTTCCAATTTGGATTCCTTTTATTTCTTTTTCTGCTCTGATTGCTGTGACCAAAACTTCCAAAACTATGTTGAATAGTAATGGTGAAAGTGGGCACCCTTGTCTTGTTCCTGACTTTAGAGGAAATGCTTTCAATTTTTCACCATTGAGGATAATGTTTGCTGTGGGTTTGTCATATATAGCTTTGATTATGTTGAGGTATGTTCCTTCTATTCCTGCTTTCTGGAGAGTTTTGATCATAAATGGATGTTGAATTTTGTCAAAGGCTTTCTCTGCATCTATTGAGATAATCATATGGTTTTTATTTTTCAATTTGTTAATGTGGTGTATTACATTGATTGATTTGCGGATATTGAAGAATCCTTGCATCCCTGGGATAAAGCCCGCTTGGTCATGGTGTATGATCTTTTTAATGTGTTGTTGGATTCTGATTGCTAGAATTTTGTTAAGGATTTTTGCATCTATGTTCATCAGTGATATTGGCCTGTAGTTTTCTTTTTTTGTGGCATGTTTGTCAGGTTTTGGTATTAGGGTGATGCTGGCCTCATAGAATGAGTTTGGAAGTTTACCATACTCTGCAATTTTCTGGAAGAGTTTGAGCAGGATAGGTGTTAGCTCTTCTCTAAATTTTTGGTAGAATTCAGCTGTGAAGCCGTCTGGACCTGGGCTTTTGTTTGCTGGAAGATTTTTGATTACAGTTTCGATTTCCATGCTTGTGATGGGTCTGTTAAGATTTTCTATTTCTTCCTGGTCGAGTTTTGGAAAGTTGTACTTTTCTAAGAATTTGTCCATTTCTTCCTCGTTGTCCATTTTATTGGCATATAATTGTTGATAGTACTCTCTTATGATCCTTTGTATTTCTGTGTTGTCTGTTGTGATCTCTCCATTTTCATTTCTAATTTTATTGATTTGATTTTTCTCCCTTTGTTTCTTGATGAGTCTGGCTAATGGTTTGTCAATTTTATTTATCCTTTCAAAAAACCAGCTTTTGGTTTTGTTGATTTTTGCTATGATCTCTTTTGTTTCTTTTGCATTTATTTCTGCTCTAAGTTTTAAGATTTCTTTCCTTCTACTAGCTCTGGGGTTCTTCATTTCTTCCTTTTCTAGTTGCTTTAGGTGTAGAGTTAGGTTATTTATTTGACTTTTTTCTTGTTTCTTGAGGTGTGCCTGTATTGCTATGAACTTTCCCCTTAGGAGTGCTTTTACCATGTCCCACAGGTTTTGGGTTGTTGTGTTTTCATTTTCATTCGTTTCTATGAAAATTTTGATTTCTTTTTTGATTTCTTCTGTGATTTGTTGGTTATTCAGCAGCGTGTTGTTCAGCCTCCATATGTTGGAATTTTTAATAGTTTTTCTCCTGTAATTGAGATCTAATCTTACTGCATTGTGGTCAGAAAAGATGCTTGGAATGATTTCTATTTTTTTGAATTTACCAAGGCTAGCTTTATGGCCCAGGATGTGATCTATCCTGGAGAAGGTTCCATGTGCGCTTGAGAAAAAGGTGAAATTCATTGTTTTGGGATGAAATGTCCTATATATATCAATTAGGTCTAACTGGTCTATTGTATCGTTTAAAGTTTGTGTTTCCTTGTTAATTTTCTGTTTAGTTGATCTATCCATAGGTGTGAGTGAGGTATTAAAGTCTCCCACTATTATTGTGTTATTGTTAATTTCTCCTTTCATAGTTGTTAGCATTTGTCTTACATATTGTGGTGCTCCCGTGTTGGGTGCATATATATTTATAATTGTTATATCTTCTTCTTGGATTGATCCTTTGATCATTATGTAGTGACCTTCTTTGTCTCTTTTCACAGCCTTTGTTTTAAAGTCTATTTTATCTGATATGAGTATTGCTACTCCTGCTTTCTTTTGGTTCCTATTTGCATGGAAAATCTTTTTCCAGCCCTTCACTTTCAGTCTGTATGTGTCCCCTGTTTTGAGGTGGGTCTCTTGTAGACAACATATGTAGGGGTCTTGTTTTTGTATCCATTCAGCCAGTCTTTGTCTTTTGGTTGGGGCATTCAACCCATTTACGTTTAAGGTAATTACTGATAAGTATGATCCCGTTGCCATTTACTTTATTGTTTTGGGTTCAAGAACAATGGCCTGTCACAACCTTCTGCATCTTTGTTGTTGTTGTTTAGTCACTAAGTTGTGTCCAACTCTTTGCGAATCCATGAACTATACTATGCCAAGCTTGCCTGTCCTTCACTATCTCTGCGAGTTTGCCCAAACTCCTGTCCATTGAGTTAGTGACGTTATCACCATTCCATCCTCTGTTGCTCTCTTCTCCCTCCTGCCCTCAGTCTTTCCCAGCATCAGGGTCTTTTCCAATGAGTCAGCTCTTTGCATCAGGTGGCCAAAGTATTAGAGCTTCAGCTTCAGCATCAGTTCTTCCGATGAATATCAGGGTTGATTTCCATTAGGACTGACTGGTTTGATCTTCTTGCAGTCTGAGGGACTCTCAAGAGTCTTCTGGGAGGAGGGTTCAGGATGGGGAACACATGTATACCTGTGGCGGATTCATTTTGATATTTGGCAAAACTAATACAGTTATGTAAAGTTTAAAAATAAAATAAAAATTAAAACAAAAACAAAAACAAAACAAAACAAAAAAAAAAGAGTCTTCTCCAGCACCACATCTTAACCTGAAATAAAACTCTGCAGTAGAATTATGGGGGAAAATCCACTATGAATTGACATTTGCATCACAGAAATTTAGAACATATTATAATTTTACACTGTGGTGTTGGCACAAGAGTAGGCCAATGTAGATGAGTCAAACAGAATAGAAAGTAAAGAAACATAAAAGGTTTTACCTTGTGATAAATATGGCTGTCCCCCAAATTTTGCAAAGTAGTGTATTATTCAGCATAAGGAAAAAAAGTATCTGTTTGTAAAAAAATGAATTTAGAGCCTCTTTTCATCCAGTACGCAAATAGAGATTACATAGAAGTCAATCTAAAAGATGAAACTACAAGATAAAAATTCCTAAAAATATGGAGGAACAGATCCTGCTTACAGGATTAGTAAAATATTTTGAAGAATGAAATTAAAGAAAAGAATAAAAAATAGAACTTTTCTATCTCAAAAACTACCATGAAAAATTTAGAGAAGAGTTAGCACCTATCCTACTCAAACTCTTCCAGAAAATTGCAGAGGAAGGTAAACTTCCAAACTCATTCTATGAGGCCACCATCACCCTAATACCAAAACCTGACAAAGATGCCACAAAAAAAGAAAACTACAGGCCAATATCACTGATGAACATAGATGTAAAAATCCTTAACAAAATTCTGGCAAACAGAATCCAACAACATATTAAAAAGATCATACATCATGACCAAGTGGGCTTTATCCCAGGGATGCAAGGATTCTTCAATATCCGCAAATCAATCAATATAATACACCACATTAACAAATTGAAAAATAAAAACCATATGATTATCTCAATAGATGCAGAGAAAGCCTTTGACAAAATTCAACATCCATTTATGATAAAAAACCCTCCAGAAAGCAGGAATAGAAGGAACATACCTCAACATAATAAAAGCTATATATGACAAACCCACAGCAAACGTTATCCTCAATGGTGAAAAATTGAAAGCATTTCCCCTAAAGTCAGGAACAAGACAAGGGTGCCCACTTTCACCATTACTATTCAACATAGTTTTGGAAGTTTTGGTCACAGCAATCAGAGCAGAAAAAGAAATAAAAGGAATCCAGATTGGAAAAGAAGAAATAAAACTCTCACTGTTTGCAGATGACATGATCCTCTATATAGAAAACTCTAAGGACTTCACCAGAAAATTACTAGAGCTAATCAATGACTGTAGTAAAGTTGCAGGATATAAAATCAGCACACAGAAATCCCTTGCATTCCTATACACTAATAATGAGAAAACAGAAAGAGAAATTAAGGAAACAATTCCATTCACCATTGCAACAAAAAGAATAAAATACTTAGGAATATATTTACCTAAAGAAACAAAAGACCTATATATAGAAAACTATAAAACACTGGTAAAAGAAATCAAAGAGGATACAAATAGATGGGGAAATATACCGTGTTCATGGATCAGGAGAATCAATATAGTGAAAATGAGTGTACTACCCAAAACAATTTATAGATTCAATGCAATCCCTATCAAGCTACCAACGGTATTTTTCAGAGAACTAGAACAAATAATTTCCCAATTTGTATGGAAATACAAAAAACCTCAAATAGCCAAAGCAATCTTGAGAAAGAAGAATGGAACTGGAGGAATCAACCTGCCTGACTTCAGGCTCTACTACAAAGCCACAGTCATCAAGACAGTATGGTACTGGCACAAAGACAGAAATATAGATGAATGGAACAAAATAGAAAGCCCCAGAGATAAATCTATGCACCTATGGACACCTTATCTGTGACAAAGGAGGCAAGAATATACAATGGATTAAAGACAATCTCTTTAACAAGTGGTGCTGGGAAAACTGGTCAACCACCTGTAAAAGAATGAAACTAGAACACTTTCTAACACCATACACAAAAATAAACTCAAAATGGATTAAAGATCTAAACGTAAGACCAGAAACTACAAAACTCCTAGAGGAGAACATAGGCAAAACACTCTCTGACATAAACCACAGCAGGATCCTCTATGACCCACCTCCCCAGAATATTGGAAATAAAAGCAAAAATAAACAAATGGGACCTAATTAAAATTAAAAGCTTCTGCACAACAAAGGAAACTATAAGCAAGGTGAAAAGACAGCTTTCAGAATGGGAGAATATAATAGCAAATGAAGCAACAGACAAGGAATTAATCTCAAAAATATACAAGCAACTCCTGCAGCTCAATTCCAGAAAAATAAACGACCCAATCAAAAAGTGGGCCAAAGAACTAAATAGACATTTCTCCAAAGAAGACATACAGATGGCTAACAAACATATGAAAAGATGCTCAACATCACTCATTATCAGAGAAATGCAAATCAAAACCACAATGAGGTACCATTTCACACCAGTCACAATGGCTGCTATTCAAAAGTCTACAAGCGATAAATGCTGGAGAGGGTGTGGAGAAAAGGGAACCCTCTTACACTGTTGGTGGGAATGCAAACTAATACAGCCACTATAGAGAACAGTGTGGAGATTCCTTAAAAAACTGGAAATAGAACTGCCATAGGACCCAGCAATCCCACTTTTGGGCATACACACTGAGGAAACCAGAATTGAAAGAGACGTGTACCCCGATGTTCATCACAGCACTGTTTACAATAGCCAGGACATGGAAGCAACCTAGATGTCCATCAGCAGATGAATGGATAAGCAAGCTGTGGTACATATACACAATGGAGTATTATTCAGCCATTAAAAAGAATACATTTGAATCAGTTCTAAAGAGGTGGATGAAACTGGAGCCTATTATACAGAGTGAAGTAAGCCAGAAAGATAAACACCAATACAGTATACTAACGCATATATATGGAATTTAGAAAGACGGTAATGATAACCCTGTATGCAAGACAGCAAAACAGACACAGATGTATTGAACAGTCTTTGGACTCTGTGGGAGAGGGCAAGGGTGGGATGATATGGGAGAATGGCATTGAAACATTTAAATTATCACATGTGAAACGAATTGCCAGTCCAGGTTTGATGCATGATACAGGGTGCTTGGGGCTGGTGCACTGGGATGACCCAGAGGGATGGGATGGGGAGGGAGGTGGGAAGAGGGTTCAGGATGGGGAACACATGTACACCCATGGCAGATTCATGTCAATGTATGGCAAAACCAATACAATATTGTAAATAAATAAGTAAAACTGAAAAAAAAAAAAATCCAAAGTTCCTGGCACACAGTAGGTGCTCACAGCATAGACTATAGTTCTCCTAATTCCTCTAATCAAAACACAAGTCACCCATGTCCTTGGAATTCCATTCCCACCATTACAGAAGGCTGTAGCATTTAAAATATGTAGAAGGGACTTCTCTGGTGGTCCAGCAGTTAAAACTTTGACCTCCAATGAAGGTGGTGTAGGTTCGATTCCTAGTTTGTACCTAAGGTATTCTACCACATGCCTGGAGGACAAAACATAAACATCAGAAGCAATATTGTAAGAAATTCAATAAATATATGTAGGATATCTAGAGAGATGGTCATTTTCATTTGACTCCAAAATGAATGATTTACAAGACTGGTGGAAAGGATTTCAGCCCCCTACCAAGTCTAAAGCATTGTTCATGGAAAGTACTAGCCAAGGAGAACCAGAGTGAATTAGTAATAGCAGCGCGGATGCATAGATCGCCCCAACTTTCCACTGAAACTTCATACTGTCAGCAATCTCATTATGGACGCATTTTTAAAATAAGCTCTTATGATCAAGATGATGGTGGTGGAGAATCTGAAATAAACTGAATTTCCATTATTCATAGAATGGATAAACATAGGGTACTGTACAGTCAATATCTTGTGATAAACCACAATGGAAAAAAATATGAAAAAAAATATGTATAACTGAATCAGTTTGCTATACAATAGAAATTAACACAATGTTGTAAATCAGCTATGCTTTAATAAAATAAAATTTTAAATTTTAAAAAATTAAAAAAATAAAATTCATCTCTAAAACAGATAAAATATATTTGTAAAGTAAATGACACAGAATGTTATTCTCAATATAATGAGCTCTTACAAATCAACAAGAAAAAGGCAAATAGGAATATATCTTAATGGGTAATTCACAAAGACATGTGAATGTCTTAAGATATAAAAGAAAATCACATCATTAGTAGTCAAAGATCCCTTTTATACAATTTTTTGTTTCTTACTCAACTCTTGGTGGGGTTGATGACTTGATATTCTAATAGGCTTTTAAGTGATACTTTTTAAAGTGAATAAAAATTTTGTCAAAAAGTGAATTACCTAAAACATAATTAATTTGTAATATTTCAGAAGACTACTTTGCTTCTATTCAGTATACTTCAGTAGCTATGTTTTTCTGTGCTCATGATTGTGGTACTTTTATATGTAACATACTTTTAATATGTTTCTTTGTGAAAACTGATTTTCTCAGAACTCACTAGAACTTAGGTCTGGATAGAGTCAATATAATAATTCCACTGGCATATGCCCAAGGCTGACAAAGGAAGTCCAGCTCTTTCAAATCTTAATTGGTTATTCCTCTGGTGTTTTACTTGAGCTCATGTTCTCCTACCCTGCGTACCCATTTGAATGTCTGATGTTCCTGAAACTTCCTGAGAATTGAGACTTAGCACCATCCACTGCTGGTGTCTACCATGACGATATTGATGACTTTGCCAAAAGATAATTCCCCAAATCCTCAGGCCCTTGAGGGGTCTGAATGTCACTGCAATTCCTTTAGTCTTCATCAAAGCAAAGTTATGTGTCTGGGGGCAGAATGGGAAAGCCTGCCTCCTTCCTGATTCTATGTCATGCGCTCTGTCACCTGGATAACACTAGGCTGATTTTTCTCCCTTGAGGTAATAGCTAATTTACAACTTACAATCCTTTTGTTTATTCCAAGGTACTAGACCTGGAACCAAAGAAAGGAAAGGCCAAAGAATGCTCAAAACTACCGCACAATTGCACTCATCTCACATACTAGTAAAGTAATGCTCAAAATTCTCCAAGCCAGGTTTCCATAATACCATGAACCGTGAACTTCCAGATGTTCAAGCTGGTTTTAGAAAAGGCAGAGGCACCAGAGATCAAATTGCCAACATCTGCTGGATCATCGAAAAAGCAAGAGAATTCCAGAAAAACATCTATTTCTGCTTTATTAAGACTATGCCAAAGACTTTGACCGTGTGGATCACAATAAACTGTGGAAAATTCTTCAAGAGATGGGAATACCAGACCACCTGACCTGCCACTTGAGAAATCTGTATGCAGGTCAGAAAGCAACAGTTGGAACTGGACATGCAACAACAGACTGGTTCCAAATAGAAAAAGGAGTCCGTCAAGGCTGTATATTGTCACCCTGCTTATTTAACTTCTATTCAGAGTACATCATGAGAAACACTGGGCTGAAGGAAGCACAAGCTGGAATCAAGATTGCTGGGAGAAATATCAATAATCTCAGATATACAGATGCCACCACCCTTATGGCAGAAAGTGAAGGAGAACTAAAGAGCCTCTTGATGAAAGTGCAAGAGGAGAGTGAAAAAGTTGGCTTAAAGCTCAACACTCAGAAAACTAAGATCATGGAATCCTGTCCCATCACTTCATGGAAAATAGATGGATAAACAGTGGAAACAGTGGCTGACTTTATTTTTTAGGGCTCCAGAATCACTGCTGGTGGTGATTGCAGCCATGAAATTGAACGATGCTTTCTCCTTGGAAGGAAAGTTATGACCAACCTAGATAGCATATTAAAAAGCAGAGACATTATTACTTTGCCAACAAATGTCTGTCTAGTTAAGGCTATGGTTTTTCCAGTAGTCATGTATGAATGTGAGAGTTGGACTATAAAGAAAGCTGAGCACTGAAGAATTGATGCTTTTGAACTGTGGTGTTGGAGCAGACTCTTGAGAGTCCCTTGGACTGCATGGAGATCCAATCAGTCCATCCTAAAGGAAATCAGTCCTGGGTATTCATTGGAAAGACTGATACTGAAGCTGAAACTCCAATACTTTGGCCACCTGCTGCGAAGAGCTGACTCATTTGAAAAGACACTGATGCTGGGAAAAATTGAAGGCAGGAGGAGAAGGGGACGATGGTTGGATGGCATCACCAACTCAATGGACATGAGTTTGGGTAGGCTCCGGGAGTTGGTGATGGACAGGGAAGCCTGGCGTGTTGCAATCCATGGGGTTGCAAAGAGTCAGACATGACTGAGCGACTGAACTGAACTGAACTGAACTGAGACCTGGAACCAAAACCAAGATAAAACCTTTTATTCCATCTCAATTAGAGAGTGGTCTACCAAGTCAAGTTCATCTGAACTTTCTTGACACACAAATGAGTGCAGACAGAAGAACACCTACAATGCTTGTCTGTCTTGTCCAGATATGCATCAATCTCCTTTATGATCATCTACAACTCACAAGACACATTCAAAGGCTGAGTTAGAAATGAACTATATGGGACTTTCCTGGTAGTCCAGTGGGTAAGAATCTTCAGTGCAGGGACGTGGGTTTGATTCCTCATTGGTGAACTAAGATCCCACATGCTGCAGAGCAACCAAGCCCACATGTGGCAACTCCTAAGCCCTTGAGCTCTGAAGCCTGTGCCACAGTTAGAGTCTGTGTGCGGCAGTGAAAGACCCACGTGATGCAACAAAGCTCCTGCATGCCCCAACTGAGACGTAACACAGCCAAATACATAAATATATAAAAAAGGGATTAATAATGCTCCATTCCCTTGTCTCTTTCTGAACTTTTCCTTCACAAATGTCAAGAAGAAATGAGTGATGCTGCATTCTTGATATATTTTTTTTAATTTTCCTTCACACATGGTGGAAACTCTGCTTCAACATTGACTTTACTGTTAATACTTGTTTGACTGCAACTGAACCATTTTGCTCCATTTCATTTTCTTTCTCCATGTGATACATCAGTATCTTTATCTGTAGTCCAGGGGCATGGTGACACCACACTTGGCTAGAGGGAAGCAAGTGGTAGAGGAGCCTAAGGCAGACATAGTAAAACTCTTTAAGACTCTAAACCAGTGAATCAACTAAAGAGGCAAAAACCTCTATAAGAAAGAGGACTGACCTTCTGAGCTTTTGTCCCTCTGGGAATATTAGGTTTACCTTCCCTGTGCAAGTGATAGCAGCCAGACTGGGAACTTTGGATAGATTATTTATTCAGTGTGACAGCCCCTCCTCCTCTTTCCCTCCCTCCAACCCCTTTACCCCTGACCTTTCCAGACTCAAGTTTTTTTAAACAAATCTCATCAAAGAATCAAAATTAGATGACTAGGCATTGATCACTTGAGTTAGCTTTGTTTCTTTGTCTCAAAAAAAGAAAGTTTAAACATTTCCCAGGTGATCTTTACCTGTGGAAATTAATGGCAGCAATAACAACCTTTTAAAAATGTTATCTTATCTCACCAATGATCAGAAAAAAAGAATTCTGTATTTCCAACTGCAGTGTATAATAGAAGGGGAAATGAATTCTTGAAAGAGGCCTGTTCATTACAGCTTTTTCTTGTTAAAAGAGAGATTGCTCAATGGGAAATGAAAGATCACAAATCTTCTCCTTTTGGAACCAAAAGATAGAGTTATAATACCTTAACAAAAATAAAACCTTCTCCCTCAATGAGCTACTCAAACACTGCTCTGCTTGAATAATGTGCTAAGGCTTGAGATGCGGTAATTACTCCAAGGAGGCTGCAGGGAAAGGAAAGTACATTCCAGACACCTAATCATTTACAATTGAGTTTAATGAGGTAGTAATTTACAGCTTTGGGGGTGGAAGTACGGGAAGGTCCCTGCCAGGGACTGGGCAGACTCTTTAAAATGCTGGAGTTTAATGAAAGCATTGAAGGGTGGACTCATGCAGCTGAACTTGTGTAATTCCATCTGCTCAGGACTTGGACAGGAAGTAAATGACAGGGCACTTGGGACCTACATCTGGAAACAACATGTTTCAAAGGATTTCATAAATCGTGCAGTAAAAGAAGAAGAAGAAAGAAGGAAAAAAACAGAGGTGAAAGGGTATAATTATAGGGGGATGGGGAAGCACAACAGAGAAGGGCCATGGCAGGTTGTTTTTAGTTTGAAGAAATAACATCTTCTAATGTCAAGGTCAGTCATGATAATAGTTAACAACACACAATAGTCAAGCTCAATGTGAAGACAGACGGGACTGAAGTTTCTTTTCTGGGTACTATTTGGGTGAAGACTGCAGAGGAGTTCAGTATCCATTGAATTGATCTGAATACTCCTTTTCAATCTTCCAGTAATGTTTCTGGTACCTTCTTTATTGTCATTATTTCTTGGTTCATAGTATAGCAGCTTAATGTTACTTTTTGTTCACTGATACTTTTAAAATCAAGCTAGCACAAGAAGAGTTTGTCTTGAGATGGCAAAGGCTCAGGACATAATTATGCAGTGTGGGGGTAGAAAGTAGCTGCTAGACTGGCCTTTCATTAATTCATGCCAATGACTGACATATGCAAAATCAGTGTTTGTTTTCTTCTCACTTAGGCTGAATGTCCTTCACATTTCATTTTATGTTACCCCATTTCAACTCTCTCAAGGGTAAACCTTGTTCTACCCAATTTCCAAATCCTCAAAAGCAAGGTTTCCTCATTTTTTCCTTTCCTAATTGTTTCTGGAAGTTGGGAAGAAAATTGAAGGAACGGTGAGAGTAGACCAAATGGAACAGAGAGAAACTTTTGCATTTCTTGAGCTTGAAGAGCATGTATCCAGGTGAAAGGAAGTAGTGTGTGTCTGTGTGTCATGCGGGCAAGTAGTATCAGGCAGGGAAACCATGATCACAGTCACTTTCAGCGTTGTAATCCCTGAGAGCAGGGCTTGAGCATTTACTCTGTGCTGGGTGGTTTATATGTTATTTTGTTAATTCTTTCCGTTACTGTGAAAGTAGGAAACAGCCATACTTTTATGTCACTTGGCAGATGAGAAAACTGAGGCTCATCGAAGTGAATTTCTCTAGGATAGTAGGTTGAAAGGAGAATTCAAATGCAAGTCTGTCTGATTTGAGAGCTTATAATCATTTAATTTCCCTTCACGGATCACAGCCTTGTGGCAAAGAGGCTTGTGGAACTCAGTGAAGCTATGAGCCATGCTGTGCAGAGCCACCCAAGATGAACAATCATCGTGAACAATCAAGATTGCTGGCAAAAATATCAACGACCTCAGATATGCAGATAATACCATTCTAATGGCAGAAAGTGAAGAGGAACTAAAGAGTCGCTTGATGAGGGTGAAAGAGGAGAGTGAAAAAGCTAGCTTCAAATTCAACATTCAAAAAACTAAGATCATGGCCTCCAGACCCATCACTTCATGGAAAATGGAAGAGGAAAAAGTGAAAACAGTGACATTTTATTTTCTTGGCCTTCAAAATCACTGTGGACAGTGAATGCAGCAATGAAATTAAAAGACCCTTGCTCCTTGGAAGGAAAATTATGACAAATCTAGACAGCATATTAAAAAACAAAAACACCACTTTGCATATAGTCAAAGCTATGGTTTTACCAGTAGTCATGTACAGATGTGACAGTTGGACCATAAAGAAGGCTGAGCACTGACGAATTGATGGTTTTGAACTGTGGTGCTAGGGAAGACTCTTGAGAGTCCCTTGGACTGCATGGAGATCAAACCAGTCAGTCCTAAAGGAAATCAACCCTGAATTTTCACTGGAAGGACTGATGCTGAAGCTGAAGCTCCAATACTTTGGCCACCTGATGTGAAGAGCCAACTCATTAGAAAAGACCCTGATGCTGGGAAAGATTGAAGGCAGGAGGAGAAGGGGATAACAGAGGATGAGATCGTTAGATAGCATCACCAACTCAATGGACATGAATTTGAGCAAACTCTGGGAGACAGTGGAGAACAGAGGAGCCTGTCATGCTGCAGTCCATGGGGTTGCAGAGTCAGACATGTCTGAAAAACAACAATCTTTTAACTCCTATATTACCTTGAATTTTATATATTTGGATGTCAGACTGTAGGGACTTTAAAAAGATTTGGCCAGAATGCAGAGTCATAGTCCTAATGACATCCAGGAAACCATTCCATCCCCCTACCACCCATCAAAGCAATAACTTTAAAGTATCTCATATGACGTTTGGACTACTGAATACAAAAAAAAAAAAGTAGTGTTATTTTTTCTCAAGTAATTTTTAACCATAGAATATTAGAATGTTGCTCAAAGAAAAAGGAAAATTGGTTTTTAAAAGCTTTATTTTCCTGTTTTCCAGAGAATTGAGCTGTTTTCCATGTCTAAGTTTTGAACATGTTGGTTGCTCAACTCTTTGTGACCCCATAAACTGTAGCTCACCAGGCTTCTCTGTCCATGGAAATCTTCAGACAAGAATACTGGAATGGGTAGCCATTCTTTTCTTCAGGGAATCCAAGAATTGAACCTGGGTCTCCTGCCTTGCAGGTGGATTCTTTACTGTCTGAGTCACCAGGCAAGGCTGGTGGGCTTCCCAGGTGGCATTAGTGGTAAAGGATCTGCCTACCGATGCAGCAGATGCAAGGTTCAATCCCTGGGTCGGGAAGATGCCCTGGAATAGAAAATGGCAACCTGCTCTAGTATTCTTGCCTGGAAGATTCCATGGACAGAGGAGCCTGGCGGGCTATAGTCCCTGGAGCTGCAGAAAGTCAGACATAACTGGGTGACTTAACAACAAGTTTTGAACACAGTCTTTTCTGATTAAAAATCAGAAACAAGTTTTTAAGTTTCTCAAGATCTATATAGTGTACATTTTGAAAGTCTGGCAAAATCTGTTCACTGGAATAATAATTATTCTTTGGAAAGCTATGTACGCCTGTCCACAATAAGAAACATGTGACAAAATATTTAGTTATGGTTTCAATCCACGTGAACTGGAAGGGACTTTCAAGTTAAATAAATCTTCACACGTGTGACAAAAACAAGCTTCGATATGCTATGGGTAATGCCAGTGGTGAAATCTGATACCAGAAGCACTAATAAGAGTGGAAAAAAAATTGAAAATTTTAAGCTCTTGTTTTCTCTCTCTTTCTGGTCTGCAGAGTTAATAACCTGATTATTGGAATTTCCCTTTTTACTGTTATTTTATTTCCAGTTTTGAGAGTGTTATGCTGCTGTTAAAGAAAGAAATCTCTTACTTGGAAAGTGTTTACTTAGTTACCTGCAAATAAAACTATTTTTTTTCTCTCTTTAGAAGATCACAGAACTATTAAATTAAGTAATCTCCCATCCCCTGGACGGAGAAGGCAATGGCACCCCACTCCAGTACTCTTGCCTGGAAAATCCCATGGATGGAGGAGCCTGGTAGGCTGCAGTCCATGGGGTTACTAAGAGTCAGACACGACTGAGCGACTTCAATTTCACTTTTCACTTTTCACTTTCATGCATTGGAGAAGGAAATGGCAACCCACTCCAGTATTCTTGCCTGGAGAATCCCAGGGACGGGGGAGGCTGGTGGGCTGCCATCTATGGGGTCGCACAGAGTCGGACACGATTGAAGCGACTTAGCAGCAGCAGCAGTTGTTGACATTGGATGTTACTTCCATGATCCAAAGTTGTGATATAGAAGTTACCTGTAAATATCTTTCAGTTCAGTTCAGTTCAGTTCAGTTCATTCGCTCAGTCATGTCTGACTCTTTGCAACCCCATGGACTGCAGCATGCCAGGCTTCCCTGTCCATCACCAACTCCCAGAGTTTACTCAAACTCATGTCTATTGAGTCAGTGATGCCATCCAACCATCTCATCCTCTGTCTTCCCCTTCTCTTCCCTCCTTCAATCTTTCCCAGCATCAGGGTCTTTTCAAATGAGTCAGCTCTTTGAATCAGGTGGCCAAATTATTGGAGTTTCAGCATCAGTCCTTCCAATGAATATTCAGGACTGATTTCCTTTAGGATGGACTGGTTGGATCTCCTTGCAGTCCAAGGGACTCTCAAGAGTCTTGTCCAACACCACAGTTCAAAAGCATCAATTCTTCAGCACTCAGCTTTCTTTATAGCCCAACTCTCACATCCATACATGACTACTGGAAAAACCATAGCTTTGACTAGACAGACCTTTGTTGGCCAAGTAATGTCTCTGCTTTTTAATATGCTGTCTGGGTTGGTCATAACTTTTCTTCCAAGGAGCAAGAGACTTTTAATTTCATGGCTGTAGTCACCTTCTTCAGTGATTTTGGAGCCCCCCAAAATAAAGTCTGTCACTGTTTCCATTGCTTCCCCATCTATTTGCCATGAAGTGATATGCAGATGATACCACCCTTATGGCAGAAAGTGAAGAGGAACTAACAAGCCTCTTGATGAAAGTGAAAGTGGAGAGTGAAAAAGTTGGCTTAAAGCTCAACATTCAGAAAATGAAGATCATGGCATCTGGTCCCATCACTTCATGGGAGATAGATGGAGAAACAGTGTCAGACTTTATTTTTTGGGGCTCCAAAATCACTGCAGATGGTGACTGAAGCCATGAAATTAAAAGACGCTTACTCCTTGGAAGGAAACTTATGACCAACCTAGAGGGCATATTCAAAAGCAGAGATATTACTTTGCCAACAAAGGTCTGTCTAGTCAAGGCTATGGTTTTTCCTGTGGTCATGTATGGATGTGAGAGTTGGACTGTGAAGAAGGCTGAGTGCTGAAGAATTGATGCTTTTGAACTGTGGTGTTGGAGAAGACTCTTGAGAGTCCCTTGGACTGCAAGGAGATCCAACCAGTCCATTCTGAAGGAGATCAGCCCTGGGATTTCTTTGGAAGGAATGATGCTAAAGCTGAAACTCCAGTACTTTGGCCACCTCATGCGAAGAGTTGACTCATTGGAAAAGACTCTGATGATGAGAGGGATTGAGGGCAAGAGGAGAAGGGGACGACAGAGGACGAGATGGCTGGATGGCATCACCGACTCAATGGAGGTGAGTCTGAGTGAACTCTGGGAGTTGGTGATGGACAGGGAGGCCTGGCGTGCTGCGATTCATGGGGTCACAAAGAGTAGGACATGACTGAGCGACTGAACTGAACTGAACTGAACTGATGGGACTGGATGCCACGATCTTTGTTTTCTCAATGTTGAGTTTTAAGCCGACTTTTTCACTCTCCTCTTTCACTTTCATCAAGAGGCCAGCTTTTTGACTCTCCTCTTTCACTTTCATCTTTAGTTCTTCTTCGCTTTCTGCCATAAGGGTGGTGTCATCTGCATATCTGAGGTTATTGATATTTCTCCCAGCAATCTTGATTCCAGCTTGTGCTTCATCCAGCCCAATGTTTCTCATGGCATGAGTCAAATGCAAATTAAAAGTGAAAATCAAGCCTACCTGATTCACATTTTTAGTCTTCTGAGAAGTAGACTGTTGTCCCATTTATCCAGCATACTTAGGGGCTGAGCTCTTCCTTTAAACAGATATTTTTTCAGGAAATTTTACCTCTTCAAATGCAGCCTTTAAAAACTTACTGCCAGAGTCTGGGAATATCTTTCTAAAATATATGAGTTATCTGCTTGCCTTCTTAAGAAGAAGATACTGAGTACAACTTAGTCTTATCCTCATGACCTCAGATCACTGTTCTGAACAATTACTGTCTTACGCTCCCTTGTACTTGAGGGTAGCGGGAGAATCAGTACTGAGATGTGAAGGGCTGTTGAGGTGTAAAGGGCTGCGCTTGGGCTGAGTGAAAGCACACCGGGTCGTTTTGGTTCTTGGGAAGGCTTTTGGAAGTTGTGTTTGTGTACGTATGGGGGTGTGCTCTCTCTAGTACTGTCCTTATAGTTGGTTACTTTTAAGCTTCTGTGGTTGGAATACCTAGACCTAAACTTGTGGCTCTGAGAGCCTGCTAAGCTCCTCATGTGTAAACTTGGGCTTTGTGACATCTGCTTAGGTCATTTAGAGGCTGTGGTCGTGCCATTTCTCATTCTGGATTGTGTAGTAGGTATCCGAGACTGCCAGATTACTCACCTCTGAGTAAGCAGGCAGTTTCTGTAATGTTATGCTCATTTTGCAAGCTAGTAAATGATTTCACAACTCTCCATCTCAAATCTTCATTCTCTTATAGACTCTACTTTACTAATGATTCTGCCAGTTATTCCAATCGTCCCATCAGAGGCCCAGGTTGTAGCATGAAGCTTTGGGATACATGATTTTAAAGTCGTGTATTTCTGAGTTTGAATCTCTGCTCCCCAACTTAATAATTGCATAATCTTAGGCGTGATAATTTGTCTCACCCATCCATTTAACAAACATAGAGTTGACCAAAAAGTTAGTTTGGGTTTTTCCATAAGTCCAAATGAACTTTTTGGCCAAGCCAATATTTACTGAATGCCTATTGTGTACCATGCAATGTTCTGGGCTTTTGGGGTAGAGTTCTTGGAGACTACAGCTTCTGCAAGCAAGTAAGTACAAGGTGAGTCAAATGGTGGTGGTGCAAGGGACATGGAGGTTAGAGAGTGTGAGTGATAGAGGTAGGTTTGGCAATGTTTATGAATATGTTTCAGAAGAGTAGTAGGGATGAAAGCCTGATAGAAATGCATTTGAGTGAGATTTGAAACACCATATATGTCAACCTTTTATAGAAGTTTTGCAGTAGAGAAAGGCAGAAATGTGTTACAGTAGCTGGTGGGGGGAGTGTGGGGTCATGTGATGGTTTTATTTTAAGATCTGGCATTTCTGTATCCTGATGTGAATGACTCAGCAGAGAGAGGGAAATGGAGGATGCAGAGGAGAGAGGAAATGATCGTTGGAGGAGTGTTCTTGAGCTGGTCAGAGGAATGAGATCTACCACACAGGTGGAGGGCTTGGCCTCACTGCGGAGGCCAGGAGTTTATCCACAGGAGGGACGGAGGAGAATAAAGGCGCATAGAACAGGCTGTCAATAGAAATGATGGTGGGAGTATGTCAGAATCTGTTCCAGTTGCTTCTGTTTTCTCGTGAAAAGGAAAGCAGGCTCATCGTGTGAGAGAGAAGATGAGGAGGGAGAGTTGAAGGTTTAAGATCTCCTAGAGAAGAGATAGGCTACCCACTCCAGTATCCTTGGGCTTCCCTTGTGGCTCAGCTGGTAAAGAGTCCGCCTGCAATGTGGGAGACCTGGGTTCAATCCCTGGGTTGGGAAGATCCCCTGGAGAAGGGAAAGGCTACCCACTCCAGTATTTGGAGTCATGACTGGGTTTACCATATTTTTCCTACCTCAAAAAACAAGTTGTGTATTTTTCCTACCTCAAAAAACAAGTTGTAGTACTGTCATTGCCTCTGAGAACTACTGGATATTTTTGCTTCCATCTTCCCCTTCACAATTTCTTTCCCTGCTCTTTCACTCATTGGAAAGCCTTTTAGTGGTTTTCTCTTTTGAATTTCCAAAACGGCTTGCACACACCATTATTATAGCACTCTTCAATAAACTGCAATCATTTCTTTATGTTTCTGCCTCCAACCTCACGCCTACTATGCACATATTTTTCTTCCCAGCCCCTAGTACAAGATCTTAATGTTGCAGATTTTTAGGTAAATGTTTACCAAATAGAGGAAGGAAGGGAAAATAAAAGTTTTGCCTCTTTTTCCATATTTTCAGTTCAAGTTCTGATATTCAAAGATTAAAAAGCATATCACCCTTCATTTTGTGTCTCTAGAGATAGATTAACAGTGACTTTTTTTTCCTTTGGATTTATTTTGGAAATTCCATTTATTTACCTAATATTTGTTACTTTTCTTTTGGTATGTCTGAACAATGAAGAATATTTCTTGGCACCCATTAAACAAGACACATTCAAAAAAGATTTATTTTCTAACAACTGTTTCTCTGTCAGATAATGGCAAATTACATAAAACATTTTTAGGTCAAACAAGGCAACTGAGAAATTTTGACTTTGACCACGGCTGAGGCAATTTGCTGTGGAGATGGCTGGAGGCACATAGAGGTTCCTGAAGCCAGTTGGGGACTGTAATTGATTTCAGATGTTCTCTGAATAACACTGAAGATAAATGTCCCAGAGGTAGATTATTGGAGGGCTTTTTAGCTGTTTCGAATAAAATTTTCCTTAAAATTGCAAGATTTTTTTTTCTACAGATGCATATAATAATTCTAGCATGAACTATTGGGCCTGAATGAAAACTGCACATGTTTGTTAATAATTTTCCATTTTCCCCTAATTATGAAAGGAATTCATGGTCATGGTAGAGAAATTGAAAGTTACAGATATCTATAAAGAACAAAATAGAAAGAATCACTGGATACTTACATACTTATGTCTATCTAGTTGAGATCATACAGAATGTAGTCTTGTATATTAATTTTTATGTGATATTATATCTTGAGCTTTTGCTGTCATCATTACAGATATTTCAATGTATGAATTCAGTAAGCTTATAATATTGTACAGCAGTTTTTTCCTTCACAGTTTTCCATAAAATCTTAGGGATTCATAGAGTTGTCTTGGGGCCACCACAGAGCTTGCAAAGTGAAAGTGAAAGTTGCTCAGTCCTGTCCCACTCTTTGCTACCCCATGGACTGTAGTCTACTACACTCCTCCGTCCATGGGATTTTCCAGGCAAGGGTACTGGAGTGGGTTGCCATTTCCTTCTCCAGAGGATCTTCCTGACCCAGGGGTTGAACCCAGGTCTCCTGCATTGTAGGCAGACGCTTTACCATCTGAGCCACCAGGGAAGCCCTACAGAGCTTGGGGGGAGCCAGAATTGGGACAGAAGCCACTGAGTCTAGGCTCCCCTTGTGCTTTTCAAGCAGAGCAGCTCCACATTTAACTAATTTACATACTGGGCTTCTGCACAAAATTCTCCTTGAAGGATTCCCAAGCATATCAAATTTGAAGTCAGTCACCAATGAGCCATAATCATTTCACATTTGTTGCATAGCCAGTGTTTCTATAGTCCAAGTAATATCATGGACAACTTTTAAATTATTAATGTATAATATAAATGTAATATATTCAATATAAATATGTAAATAAATAAATAATATGTAATATATTTTAAATTTATAAACTATACAAATATATAGGGCTTCCCTGGTGGCTCAGACAGTAAAGAATCTGCCTGCAGTGCGGGAGACCTGGGTTCGATCTCTGGGTTGGGAAGATTCCCTGGAGAAGGGAACGGCTATCCACTCAAGTATTCTTGCCTGGAGAAAAGAGTCGGACACAACTTAGCGACTAACACTTTCACTTTCATGTTTTGTTTTAAATTTACAATAGCTAAGTTTTGTGTTGCTTTAAAAATAATTCATAGCAGTCTTACTGGATTATTAATGTGTGAGAATGCAATAGATTTTATATATTGACATTTCAAACAGCAATTTAGTTAAACTGTATTATTTGCTTTGGTAGTTTGTTTGAAGAGTTTCTTAATGTCAGGTAATATCACCAGGAAATACTGTTTCATTTCTGCCTCTCCATTTTATATGTCACTTATCTTTTCTTCTTTGCTTACCCATTTGGCTAGGGTGTCTGGTGCAGTGTTGAATGGAAGTATTGATTGTGGGTATCTTTATCCTATTCCTATCTTCAAAAGGAATGCTCCAACTTCTTACCATTCAGGGTGATTGTTGTAGGCTTTCAGTAGATTACTTTTAACAGGCTAAGGAAGTTCACTTTTATTTTTATTTGCTAAGAGTTCTTTAAAATTATGAATTATTTTTGCATAATAGAAAATCATTTCCTTCATCCATTAGACTGTTCATTTTGTTGCTCTTATTTTTTAAAGTAACTGAATTATATCAATTAGGTTTTCTCATGTTAATCCATATGAAAATAGACATGAACATATTATTTATTTAATACATTGTTGGATTCATTTTGATAATATTTTGTTTAGGTACCTTTTGATCTACAGTTTTAAACGAGGCTGGATTAATCTCCTTTCTTACACTGTGCTTTTGAAATCAAGGTTATTTAAGCGTTATAAAATGACGTTCCTTATTTTTTACTCTCTGGAAGAGGATATTTGGTAGAATAAGTCTGCAAAACCAGCTGGGCCTGGTTGTGTATGTGTGTGTATGTGCTAAGTTGCTTCAGTTGTGTGTGACTCCTTGTGACCCTCCAGGGTTCTCTGTCCATGGAATTTTCCAGGCAAGAATACTGTAGTGGGTTGCCATGTGCTCCTCCAGGGGATCTTTCCAAACCAGGGATAAAACTCACATTTCTTATGTCTTCTGCATTGGCAGGTGGATTCTTTACCACTGGCGCCACCTGGGCAGCCCCTGATTGTGCATACATGTATCATAATAATAACAAATGTATTCTGGTAGGTTGTCTGAAGAGGTAGACATGAATAGTGGGAGAAAAGGATCCCATCCTAGTCTGCACATAAAACTCGATTTGTCTTTTCTGGAACCTGGGCCTATGTGACTTGCTTTTGCCAAGAGGATGCAGCTGTGGTTGTACTGTGCTGGCTGTGGGCCTTGGGAGGCTGGGCAGCTTCTGTTTTGATTCTCTTGTGATCAGTCACCATGTAAAGAAATTCAGGCTAGGTTACTGAGTGATGAGAGGAGAGAGAATTGATTGACTGAGAAGGAGAGGATTCAGTTAGTATCTTGGAACCTCCAGCCCTGGCTGAGTTGCTCTAGTCAACACAATATGAGGAGCAAATATTCTAAGCCTCACCAAATTTCAGAATCTTGAGAAGCAATAAATGATTTTCATACCAAATTCTAATGTATACTTGGGTCTGTTTCAGTCTCTTATTATTTAGTGTGATTGGTATCATCTGTTTTTTTTTTCCTACCCATCTCTCACATTGTTTTTAATATTGTTTGATTACATATATTAGTCTGGTAATGCAATTTCCCCTTCTTGTCCTTGTTTCTCAAAATATTGCAGCTATTTCCATCTTTTTTCTTTCAGGTGAACTTCAGAATGTTTTTGTCAATTTCCTAAACCCCTGGAACTTTCATTAGAATTGCATTAAATCTATGAATTATTTTGGGAAGAATATTTGCATGGTTATCATCAGTTTTAGATTATGATTTTTCTTTTCATATCTTCAAACATTATTATATTTCTTAGTAATTTTTAGTCTTTACATATTTTATATAATCCTTGATTCACTCATTCAGTTAACTACTAATTCAGAGGGCACATTTCTTACTAGCTCAAGTTTGAAGCACACTACTAGCAAATGTATAGGACTTTACAGAAGGTGCTTTGTATAATAATCCTATTGTTATACAAATAGTATATTTGTATTATTACAAATATTATTTTACTGTTTTATTTTTATTTTATTATTATTTTAGTTTCTACTTCACACTCTTTTCCTATTTATATTTATTTTACTGTGGTTCTGATGTATTAGGGACACCTGGAGTCACATTGGGTACACTAATGGCCGAAGTTTTATATATCAAGCTTGCTTGGTTGCATGCATGTTCCCGTGAGAAGGGTATATGTGTGTGTGTTAGTCACTCAGTCGTGTCTGACTCTTTGCGACCCCATGGACTGTAGCTCGCCAGGTTCCTCTGTCCATAGACCTCTTCAGGCAAGAATACCAGAGTGGGTTGCCATTCCCTTCTCCAGGGGATCTTCTCCTGCACTGTAGGTGGATTCTTTACCATATGAGCCACTAGAGAAAGGTATAACCTTGAGGAACTACCTTGTTGCACCACCAGAATTGTATCCAAATTTTAAGTTCTAGGCAGAAGAGGCTTATCCTTAAGTTGCTGTCAGCTGGAGGCTCACTTCTGACTACATTCTTAATAGCTGAGCATCAGGTCCATTCTTGAAAGGGTACCTGGGTGCATTGCTGTGTTCACCACAGCCCAGTTCTGAGAAACTTGTCTGAGACATGTCTTTGACTCTGTCAATGTGGATGAACAAGATGGTTCTCCATAATATCTGCTGCTCCTTGCAGTTCTGAATTCTCTGTTTTTCTCCACCACAGCTTTTCCTCTCTTCCCTGATGGGTGTTTATTTAACTTGCCTTAGAGTCCCTGGAGAAGCTTGGCTTCCAGCTTTGATGTAAAGAGTGACGGCAAGACCCTCAGCATGTAGCTGTTCACACATAAGCCCCAGCAACACACAGCCAGACAGGAAAGGGGGCTCACTGCTGGCTCTGGAAGGAGATCCCAGCTAAACTGCATTGATGGCTTTCCCTTTAATTGAAGCCTCTTGGCGCACCACCAGCATTATTTGCGATTTAATTGAATTCAGCTGATGCCTTCATTTAAAAACGTCTGTCCATAAGCAAAGCAAAATTATTTTTTTCTTTCTATGTTACCTGTTTTTCTAATCATCTCAGTTAAGTTCTCCTTAAGACCATTATCTGGTGAAAGGAAGACCAATTTAGAAATGGATACGAGAGAAGCAAAACCTCAAATAGGTTTTTATTAAAATAAAATTATATTTAATAAAATTATATGCATTGAGTTTCCAAAGAAATGTAAAAATCTATTTACGACTGGATATTCTCAGCAAGTAATTTAAAACAGTGATCTGTGATCAAGATGTTTTAAACGGTTCTAGGTGACGGCAGCTGTCTATTTGAACTATGCCTATTAGATTTTGCACTACCAAATTTGCTTCTAGTTTTTAATTTTAATTTTAAAGGGAGCTTTATTTATTTATTTAGACTGTGCCTTGTGGCACGTGGGATCTTTGTTCCCCAACCAGGGATTGAATTCATGCCCTCTGTAGTGGAAGCAGTCAGCCTTAACCACTGGACTGCCAGGGAAGTCCCCTAAATTTCCTTTTAAAACTCAGTGTATGATATGCCCTTTCCCAGTATTCCATTAGGGTGTTACCAATATATAAAACTAAATAAAAATACCTAAAAACAAATAAAATGACATAAAGCCCCTAGAAACTATGGCTAATAGGAGACCAAGTTCCAGAGAACAGAAGGAAATTCTGCCAGCTGCAATGACATGGAAGGTGGGCTGAAACGAAAAGACCAGGACCTGTATGTTCCCTTAGTAACACCACTAAGACATGGCAAGTAGGAAAATAGGGCAGAGATTTTGACTCACTTCTGCTCTCTGGCCTTAGCTCTGAGAGACAGAAGGTTCCCTGACCAGAAAAAGGCCAGCTGCCCCTCCCCACCTCAAATATATGAAATTTCGTAAAGGTGCCAAATATACTTCTTGCTCTCTCAAGTTCCTAGTCCCCATCAAGTATACTCTTCTGTTACTCATGGCAACAACCTGACATTTGCACACAGGGATGTGCTATTTTCTGAGATGTGTATTTGCTTTGACTGAGAAGTGATGTGAGGCAAGAAATGAAAAGGTTGTGGCGGGTACAAGGAGAGCTTTCAGGGTGGTATCCCTGAATAAAGTAAAATCTCCGGCTCATCCAGTTTCCTGTTACGGTCAGAAACTTGGACTAGAAGGCTGTCCTACATCAGTAGGTCTGAGGTGGAGATCCGGTCAGGGTGCAAATGAATGAATGAAGACTAAATAAAATTGTCCTTGTAGGAAAGAAAGTTCCTAGTTGAGGTCTCCTCCTCAAAGCAAAACAAAGTAACACAAAGCCTATGAAATATTCTTAAATCTGCATTTTTCATACCATTATAATGTAAGAATTTAAAAATTTTATTAGAAACTTACTTTAAACCTATTTGATGGCTTTATGTTATAGGTGGTGCTAGTGGTAAAGAACCCACCTGCCAATGCAGAAGAGCCGTGAGTTCTATCCCTGGGTTGGGAGCATCCCCTGGAGTAGGGCATGGCAACCCACTCCAATATTCTTGCCTGAAGAATCCCATAGACAGAGGAGCTTGGTGGGCTACAGTCCATGGGGTCACAAAGGGTTGGACACGACTGAAGTGACCTTAGCATACATGTATTACCCTGAATAGAGGTATTAATATTTTAATAATTATTCTCCTATCCTCATATATTTTTATTTTTCACTACCACAGATGAAGATACAACAACCAAATCTGTGATACTCTACTGTAATCAATTTTTTTTTTTGTTAGAAGAGAGTCCTAGAATTGGGCTTACTAGTCAGTGGCCATTAATTTTTAAATTATTTTACTACATACTATCTAGTTACTTTCTATTGTGTTGGCCAAAAAGTTCATTTAGGTATGGAAAACTGAACAAACTTTTGCACCAACCCTATAAAATACTGTAGCACTTTCTACCCCTACCGCCAATGTAGGGAGAATGGTGGAGAGCTGCTAGCAATGCACTCTTGTGTTTTTCTTTAATAATACAATTGGTGAAAATTTATATATTATTTTTATAACCATTTCCTTAATAAATAAGAGGGAGACAATTATTGGAAGCAGTGATTACCATACTTTCTTTTTTTGTGAAATCTGTGATCACTTATTTTCATTTATTCTGCTATTAACATGATATTGGGAAAGATTTTAATGGTCTAAATTTCTATCCAGGTAAAGGGAGAAGACAGCTTTGTGACAGTTGAATGAAAGGTCATATCCCTAAATTAAATCATGAAAGCCATAACAGCTTTATTATTTTTTTAATTTTATTTTATTTTTAAACTTTACATAATTGTATTAGTTTTGCCAAATATCAAAATGAATCCACCACAGGTATACATGTGTTCCCCATCCTGAACCCGCCTCCCTCCTCCCTCCCCATACCATCCCTCTGGGTCGTCCCAGTGCACCAGCCCCAAGCATCCAGTATCGTGCATCAAACCTGGACTGGCAACTCGTTTCATACATGATATTTTACATGTTTCAATGCCATTCTCCCAAATCTTCCCACCCTCTCCCTCTCTCACAGAGTCCATAAGACTGTTCTATACATCAGTGTCTCTTTTGCTGTCTCGTACACAGGGTTATTGTTACCATCTTTCTAAATTCCATATATATGTGTTAGTATACTGTATTGGTGTTTTTCTTTCTGGCTTACTTCACTATGTATAATAGGCTCCAGTTTCATCCACCTCATTGCCTATTTTTATAAGTTTAGTATCTTATCATTGAATATTAATATTTATAGTAATATTATTAATGATATGTACTATTTATTATTTTTATAAGTATTTTAAGTATTAGATTTAAAAAATTGTTTTAAGAAAGGAACTATATTATATTTTGTTAATGGATAGGAAAAGCAATACTTAAAGGGCCAGGGCTAGAATTCAAATCCAGTACCATATATGATTCCAAAACCAAGGTATCCATTCTTCCAGTGCAATCCTTTCCCATGTACACATCTGCAAGTCCTTTTCAGAGCTGTTACTCTCTTTGTTTAACTCAGTTTTTTTTAAAAAGCAATACTTTTTAAGAGTGGACATGTAATCTTAAAAGTAGTCTTTTCATAATCATTGTAGTTGGTCTTTTTTATAATTTTAAAGGCACTTTAAGGGAATTAAAGTCAAACACCAGACTTAAGCATTTTTAAAATGATAATATATTTAATATATAAAGAACCTATGTAGTTTTATCATAATAACATTAGAAACCTGTAGTAAGATGGCTAAATATTATGATTTTGATTCTCATAGTAGTCTAAAGTAGACAGGACAGATTTTTTTTTTTTTTTTTTTTTTACAGAGGAAGAAGCTACAATTTAGAGAAACTTGAGTGATTTTTCCAAGCTCAAACAATTAATGATTTATGAAGCCAGCACTAGAATTAAAATTTTCTGACTGTGAATAGGCAGCTGTGGACTCTTAAACCAATTAACATTTCATTTTTAAGGACAAACATAGCCAAATAAAGCAGGTGCAGTCCCTCATAACCAGAAAAATGAGGAGAAAAATGCCTTGGAGAAAATGAAGTCAGAACTTGGATGATAAAATGGTGATAGGCACCCCTCAGGTTGTTATCTGCCAATGGGCGTGCACTCTCACAATGGAGCCAGTGGTATAAGGACACCCTGAAAATCCAGGGGTGTGGTACCCATGGAGAGAATAATTCCAGCTGGCCTCCAGCCTCCCACACTGCAGGGCCAGTCCTTGCTGGATGAGCTCCAGATTACCCCAGAGGCACCAGCCACAATCGTGCTAGTCTGTCAGCCTCTCAGCCAGACTTTCTCCTGACTCATGTACACATGGTCCAGTGCCGTGTCACGGCCAAGTCTCCACTCCCCATTCAGAACATTTCCATTGAAATTGTTAGTTATTTCACATCCGGCTGCTTAAAATGGCTTCCTCTGGTTTAGAGACTTTGATTACTCTCCTGTGTTTAGGTAGCAGCACCCCAGGGCACTCCTGTTCTAGAGAGAGGGGCACTCAAGTGCATCCGGTTAGCTCCTGGGAATCATTTTCTGCTCTGTTGTGTTGGACAAGCAGTTCCATCTAGGTCCCATCTTTACAACATGCAGAGAGGAACTTTCCAATCACAAAATAGATCCAAATATACATGGTGATTGGGGCTTCCCTGGTAGCTCAGCTGGTAAAGAATCCACTTGCAATGTGGGAGACCTGGGTTCAATCCCTGGGTTGGGAAGATCCCCTGGAGGAGGGCATGGCAACCCACTCCAGTATTCTTGCCTGGAGAATCCCCATGGGCAGAGGAATCTGGCGGCTGCAGTCCATGGGGTCACAAAGAGTTGAACATGACTGAGCGACTTACACACACACACACACACACACACACACGGTGATCTAGGTGTAAGTATACCAATGAGGGATTCAGGAGGTAAACCAGGGGAGTCTTAAGCCTTCAGGCAGCATTAGTTGTGGGTATAGGGAGATAGTGTCTGCTAAGGTGACAGAAAAATGTAAGTATACTGTAGAGCTTGTTTTGTTTGCTGGTTTGTATTCTGGCTGTTCAACCTTTCCATTTGCTTTTGGTAATAGCACTTGAATTTCCATTTGGAAATGATCTTTTTTCCTATTAAATACAGTCTAATACTCAAGGAAGGCCTGTTGGAAATCTTCTACCTGAAATTTTAATTATGAGCAGAATGATTAGAGGCTGTTAATTATTGGAATTAATTCATTATGGTGTCAGTTCCTGGGGAAATACTATAGTTCCTGCTACCTAAACCTTCTGGGGCAGTCTATTTTCTGTATGTTCCATGCTTGGTTTTCAAGGTTGCCTTCAATTCTGTGGCTTCCCAATAGCCTTTCAATAAATTACTCATTTGTTTAAGTTCATATGTTGTGGTCACAACCAAAGAACTAACGCTCAGATAGTCCAGATTAGGTGAAGTAATTAAAGTTGAGCCTTGTGATGTTCACAGTATAAGCAGTATATTGAAGCAATGCAGGCAGTTCTGTTTTAGAGAGGAGGATGGAGCTATAATTCCCCCACGTTAAAGTGATAATGAGTGGAGGAGGTCATTGGAGGCTGACAGAGCAAAGTGATACATTTATTTCATAATTTATTTAGAGTTGCGTTGGGGAATGTGAGTTGATTTTTTTCCCTCCAGTCTTTTGTTGTGAAAAATTTCAGACATACAACAAAGTTGAACGTTTTTACGGTGACCATTCCATGCCCACATCTACATTCTGTTATCAACATTTTGCAGTGCTTGCTTTGTCATGGATCTGTCCATGCCTCTGATGTTGTTTAGTCACTCAGTTGCGTGTGACTCTTTGTGACCCTATGGATGGTCACACACCAGGCTTCTCTGTCCATCACCAGCTCCTGGAGTTTGCTCTAACTCATGTCCATTGAGTCAGTGATGCCACCCAACCATCTTATCCTTTGAGTCATTCCTTCTCTTGTCCTCAGTCTTTCCCAGCCAGCATCAGGGTCTTTTCCAGTGAGTTGGCTCTTTGCCTCAAGTGGCCCAAGTATTGGAGCTTCAGCTTCCGCACCAGTCCTTCCAATGAATATTCAAGGATTATTTCCTTTAGGATTGACTGTTTTGATCTCCTTGCTGCTGTCCAAGGGATTCTTGGACAGCAGGAAGAGACTTCTCCAACACCACAGTTCAAAAGCATAATTTTTTGGTGCTCAGCCTTCTTTATGGTCCAACTCTCACATCTGTACATGACAACTCAAAAAACCATAGCTTTGGCTATATGGATCTTTGTCAGCAAAATGTTTCTGCTTTTAAAATATATCTAGGTTTGTCATAACTTTTCTTCCATGGAGCAAGTGCCTTTTAATTTCACAGCTGCAGTGACCATCCATAGTGATTTTGGAACCCAAGAAGATAAAATCTGCCACTAGTTCCATTTTTACCCCATCTGCTTGTCATGATCGTCTGTTAATCCATCTTAATTTTGATGATGCAATTCAAAGTAAATTGCTCTCTATATCTGTGAGTCTGTTTTTGTTTCATAGATATGTTCATTTGTGTCATATTTTATTTCATTTAATTTTTAAATATATTTTTTATTGCATAGTAGCATTTACATGAGTAATCTAAAATAGTCAAACTTATGGAAACAGAGCATGGGGCAGGGGACTTGGTCAAAGGGTTGTGTCATATTTTAGATTTCACATATAGGTGGTATCATATGGTATTTGTCTTTCTCTTTCCGACTTACTTGGCTCAGTATGATAATCTCTAGGTCCATCCATGTTGTTCTCACACCACAGAGAATAGACTTGTGGTTGCAAAGGGGGATGGGTGGTGAGGGAGGGAAGGATTGGGGGTTTGGGATTAACAGAGGCAAACTAGTACATATGCGATGGATAAACAACAAGATCCTACTGTATAGCACAGGAACTAGATTAATGTCCTATGATAAATGATAATGAAAAGAATATGAAAAAGAATATGTGTATGTATGACTGAGTCACTTTGCTATATAGCAGAAATTAAACACATTATTTGTAAATCAACTATACTTTAATAAAATTAAAAAGAAGAAAAAAAACTAAATTGCTGACCTCAGTATACTGACATCAATAGATCATATCATTTATATATCATTAACAAGAGTTAGTTTACAGTTTTTTCTTTTGATGTGAAATTTAATATTAATTTAACATCTAATTTAATAAATTAATTTAATTTAATGTTTATATTTATATTATACTATTAATATTATATTAAATATTTAATTTAATATTAATATTTAATTTAAATTTTATTAATTTGATAATATTTAATATTAATTTAGTTTTTCTTTTGATGTAAAATTTACTACAATGAAATTCACAGGTCTTAGATAATAATTTCCTGAGTTTTAACAAATGTATACACTTGTTACAAGCATATGTTAACAAACCCCTAGTAAGATATGGAACATTACCTTTATTCCAGAAAGTACCCTTGTGCTTTGTCCTAGACAGTCCTTGTCCCTTTCCTTCCAAAGTCAGCCACTCATTTTTTTATCATGGAGCTCATTTCCTATAAATTGGGAAACAGATTTGAGTCAAGAAGACAGCTGCCTGGATCTCTGGTCATAGGGGTACTAAAACATTCCTGGAAATGTAACTATGTGGAGGAAATCATGTTTCACACAGCTACTCTTAGGGAGAGTTCTGTAGGAGATTGAAGAGTGTTTTGCTTAGATAAGCACTTGGAGTATGAAGAATTAGCTTCAAGGAAGCAAGCTCTAGTCACAGTCTCTGGGTCTCTAGTTCCAGGACACTACAGGAGAGGTTGAGGTCCTCCTCAACCATTCAGTTGGTTTCTCCTACCCAGGTCTCTTGCATTGAAGGCAGATTCTTTATATAATCTGAACTATGAGAATGAGAGAAGCCCAAGAGATATCACATATACCTAAATAACATCCTTTGAAGGCACACACACAGTCAATAATTATCTGTATGAGTCCTCCGATACCTCTGGACCTGAAGGGGAAGAAAAGCATGTTAAATAATGTAGGGCAATTCTGTTTATGCTCTTTTAATTACTAACAAGGAAATACATGGTGAGTTTAACTCTTGTCCATTTGTTATGAAACACTTGACTGAAAAGACTGGAAAGAAGAAGGTAGAGTGGAGTTTTAAATTCACAGATGTTAGGCTCTGGACAGTGGAAGGGATGGACGAAAAACTGGTAAAGACAGAATATCTTCCCTTTTCTCTACTTTTTTTTCCCAGAGAAGACTTCGTGACATTCTACGGTTGTCATGACTACTTCTCTACTACTATTTCTTGACACTGATAGAGGGTGATCTGACCTCTCTATCGTCTGACCTTCTCTATCACTTGAATTCAGCATAATTCAATTTCAAGTTTGTGCCCATAGGTTTCTTAGTTCTTGCAAAGGGTTGTCTTTCCCTTGAAATTAAAATGTATGTGGTTCAATGAGATATCACCTCTCATGTCAGAATGATTATTATCAAAAAGACAAGAGATAAGAAATGCTGGCAAGGGTGTGGAGAAAAGGGAACCCTTATACACAGTTGGTAGAATGTACATTGGTACAGCCATTATGGAAAACAGTATGAAGATGCCTCAAAAAATTAAAAATAGAACTACCGTTACACCATTTGATCTACCTGATAAGCTGGGCATCCACCTCCTAGGCACATTATCTGAAGGAGGTGAAATTGTTACCTTGAAGAGATGTTTGGACTCTCATATTCTTTATAGCATTATTTGCAACAGCTGAGATATGGAAACAAGCAAAATGTCCTTTGGCAGATGAATGGCTAAAGAAAATGTTGTATATACACATGATGGAATAATATTCAACCTTAAAATAGAAAGAAAATTGTGCCATTTGTGACAGCATTAGTGAACCTGGAGGGCATAATGCTGAGTGAAATCAGTCAGTTCAGTTCAGTTCAGTCGCTCAGTAGTGTCCAACTCTTTGCGACCCCATGAACTGCAGCACGCCAGGCCTCCCTGTCCATCACCAACTCCCAGAGTCTACCCAAACCCATGTCCATTGAGTTGGTGATGCCATCCAGCCATCTCAATTAGCCAGAGAGAAAGACAAATACTGTATTATTCAATTTATCTGCAGAATCTAAAAAAAAAAAAAAAAAAAGCCTAATTCATAGAAACAGAGAATAGAATGGTGGTTGCCAGGAGGTGAGGTTAGGGGGACCTAGGTAGATATAGGTCAAAGGGTACAAACTTTCAGCTATAAATTGAATATATTCTGAGGATCCAATGTACACTATGGTGATTGTGTTTAATAATATATATTGCACACTTATGGCAGAAAGCAAAGAACTAAAGAGCCTCTTAATGAAAGTGAAAGAAGAGAGTGAAAAAGTTGGCTTAAAACTCAACATTCAGAAAACGAAGATCATGGCATCTGGTCCCATCACTTCATGGGAAATAGATGGGGAAACAGTGGAAACAATGACAGATTTTATTTCTTTGGGCTCCAAAATCACTGCAGATGGTGACTGTAGCCATGAAATTAAAAGACACTTGCTCCTTGGAAGAAAAGTTATGACCAGCCTAGACAGCATATTAAAAAGCAGAGACATTACTTTGCCAACAAAGTTATGTCTAGTCAAGGCTATGGTTTTTCCAGTGGTCATGTATGGATGTGAGAGTTGGACTATAAAGAAACATGAACACAGAAGAATTGATGCTTTTGAACTGTGGTGTTGGAGAAGACTCTTGAGAGTCCCTTGGACTGCAAGGAGATCCAACCAGTCCATCCTAAAGGAAATCAGTCCTGAATATTCATTGGAAGGACTGATGCTGAAGCTAAAAATTCAATATTTCAGCCACCTGATGTGAAGAACTGACTCATTTGAAAAGACCCTGATGCTGGGAAAGATTGAAGGAGGGAGGAGAAGGGGACCACAGAGGATGAGATGGTTGGATGGCATAACCGACTCAATGGACATGAGCTTGAGTAAACTCTGGGAGTTGGTGATGGACAGGGAGGCCTGGCATGCTGCAGTCCATGGGGTTGCAAAGAGTTGGACATGACTGAGTGACTGAACTGAACTGAACTAATTGTATACTTGAAATTTTCTGAGAGTAGATATTAAGCATTCTTACCACACACACACACACACACACACACACACACATTAACTATGTGAGGTAAAAGATGTATTCATTATCTTTATCTTGGTAATCATTTCACAGTGTCAAAGCACAATATCAAATCATTGTGTTGTACACTTAAAATAGATACAATTTATTTGTCAATTATTCCTTCAATAAGGTTGGAAGAAAAAAGAAAGAAAATGGAGATAATAGGCTTAAAAATATGTGGTTGCTCAATATTAGAGTATCGTTCTTTTCCTTTTTGAGGTTTATCATTTACCTGTTCTACAAGACATCTTCTTTTTGGTGATGCACCCTAAAAGCTTTCAATAAGGCTGAATCAAGATGACAGTGGCAATCTGTGGGTCACCGGCCATTGCATAGCCCTAATCACTTACAGCTTTTTAGTTATGGTTCAAGAAACCAGGGAAGACATGTCACATACTGACATATAATTTTTCTTACAAAAGTGATTTCTTACAAAACTAGAGAAAATAATCCATAACTTGTCACTTTAATAATTGGTTTTAGCATTTAGTTGCATTAACTCTCAGTATATTCTACAAATATGACATAGGCTCATCACATCTGTATATTTTGTATTGTTTTTACCTTTATTATTCAATCATAAGAAGGTTCCCAAGTTGCATCTTTTAAAATTGAATTAGAAAATTATTTTCTAAGGGCCCCACGGTATGTCACTGAGCAAACTTATGATGGGCTGTTTAATTATTTTCCTCCTTCTAGTTATTTTAGGTTGTCTCCATATTTTACTGATTTCAGTAACGTGGTGATGGACACTTTTTTGCTTATAATATTTCTGTGCTTTGGCACTTATGTACAAATATGAATGTAAACTACTGCTGCTGCTGCTGCTGCTGCTAAGTCGCTTCAGTCGTGTCCGACTCTGTGCGACCCCATAGACGGCAGCCCGCTAGGCTCCTCTGTCCCTGGGATTCTCCAGGCAAGAACACTGGAGTGGGTTGCCATTTCCTTCTCCAGTGCATGAAAGTGAAAAGTGAAAGGGAAGTCGCTTAGTCGTGCCTGACTCTTAGCGACCCCATGGACTGCAGCCCATCAGGCTCCTCCGTCCATGGGATTTTCCAGGCAAGAGTACTGGAGTGGGGTGCCATTGTCTTCTCCAAAACTACTGCTAAGGGCCATTATTATGCAGTTCACTGAGGAAGATGTGTGCCTTTCCCTCAACATATTTAAGAATAGACAGTGAAGAGTAAAGAGAGAAAAAAATAGGTAGTAAGATAGAGTGCCCACTGCCAGTGCCACGGTTGGCTACTGTTATTCTACCAGAACTCTAAGCCATCTGGGGCCTCTTTTTGAGCAAATAAATTGCTGTTCTTTCGAAACTTAATATTTACAATATTTTTTATGGGCTCCAAAATCACTGCAGATGGTGACTGCAGCCATGAAATTAAAAGACGCTTACTCCTTGGAAGCAAAGTTATGACCAACCTAGATAGCATATTCAAAAGCAGAGACATTACTTTGCCAACAAAGGTCCATCTAGTCAAGGCTGTGGTTTTTCCTGTGGTCATGTATGGATATGAGAGTTGTACTGTGAAGAAAGCTGAGCGCCAAAGAATTGATGCTTTTTTTTTTTAAATTTTATTTTATTTTTAAACTTTACATAATTGTATTAGTTTTGCCAAATATCAAAATGAATCCACCACAGGTATACATGTGTTCCCCATACTGAACCCTCCTCCCTCCTCCCTCCCCATTCCATCCCTCTGGGTCGTCCCAGTGCACCAGCCCCAAGCATCCAGTATCGTGCATCGAACCTGGACTGGATTGATGCGTTTGAACTGTGGTGTTGAAGAAGACTCTTGAGATTCCCTTGGACTGCAAGGAGATCCAACCAGTCCATTCTGAAGGAGATCAGCCCTGGGAATTCTTTGGAAGGGCTGATGCTAAAGCTGAAACTCCAGTACTTTGGCCACCTCATGCGAAGAGTTGACTCATTGGAAAAGACTCTGATGCTGGGAGGGATTGGGGGCAGGAGGAGAAGGGGATGACAGAGGATGAGGTGGCTGGATGGCATCACTGACTCGATGGACGTGAGTTTGAGTGAACTCTGGGAGTTGGTGATGGACAGGGAGGCTTGGCGTGCTGTGATTCATGGGGTGGCAAAGAGTCGGACACGACTAAACGACTGAACTGAACTGAATCTTTTTTTTGTTTGTTTAAAATATTGTTTACCATTTTGCACTCATGCTGCTATTTCATGTATCTCTCTAATTTTCTATGTGATTCCAAAACTTTTATGCTGATTGGATAGATAATATATATTTTCCTTATCATTATTAATCAGTGTTAAATCTATTAATGGATCAAAATTTTTGCTTTTCATCTAGAATCTTAAGGTATTTTTGTTAACCTAAATTTATTTTTCTTTTCATACTTTTTTGGCCCTTCGCTTATATTTGTGAATTATTATTTTTAGCATATTTTCATTAAGTAGAATTTCTAGGTTTAATTACACAAGTGTTTTGTGGCTCTTTATTCGTATTCCTATATATGAAAATGAGACATTTATTGTACCTTCATTTATATTCAGTGTATTTTAAAAAGAAAGCTATTAATATCATGTATTTTGAAATAGAGCTTTAGAGCAGTAATCATAGCTGTGCAGCAGCAAGACGCAAAAGCATCTGGAAAAGTAGTTTCTGTCCCATTGACTGCCTATTAAAAGAATTTATTGGTTTGTAACCCAGAGGTTGCTGACCTCTGCAGTTGTCAGAAGTAGCACTTCCCTTTAATTCTCAATGAAAGGATCTGAGCCCTCATTATGTTTGACCACAGGAAAGTTAGGCTTTTCCCATTTTCCCCTCCCCAAGGTCTCTGGGACTCCCTGTCAAATACGCAAACGTTTCCTAGATCAGTCCTGGATTTCACTGAATACTTGGGCCAGCAATCTACCCTGGCCTGTGTCTCTGATCTTTGGATAACAATTTTTAATTATTTCTTAACTGGTTCCTAAGGACACTACAGCTCACACTATATGGCTGAATATGGACATAGGCCCATCACTGAATACTCAGAGTTCAACCAAGTTCAGGCTGTAACAATTAACCAAACTCTATTAACAATACCAGTTAACAAAAAGAGATTCAATATAAAAAAGAAAATACTGGGTGTTAGATATGAGTATTTCTAGGATTTATAAACCTGTTCTACATTCCCATGACCCTTTAGGGCATCTGTCTTATTTCTCCCACCTTATTACCAAGTTGTAGGAACTGGCTCACCTTCTGCAAATGGAGTCTTTGACCTTGTGCCCTACAAGAGTCCATGGCTTTCAATTTCTTCATAATTCAGCAAGGGGAAGAATCTTCCCTTCTTCCACTCAAATTTAGCCCAACAACATCCCAATTAACAAAGAAACAAAAATCTGTAGGTGAACACCTTTATCTATTAATGTAATTAATCCTCTGTAGATTCCAAACAGCTGATATCAAAAGACAAAGAGGCAGATTTTTAAAAATCATTAGCAAAACACCACCCTCAAGGAAATTTCAAAAAACTGTTTTAATATTGCTTCAACATTGAAATGAATATGAGGATAGTATATAATAAAATATCGAGGGATTTTCAAAAGGGAGGGGATATATGTATACCTATGGCTGATTCATGTTGAGGTTTGACAGAAAACAGCAAAATTATGTAAAGCAGTTATCCTTCAATAAAAAATAAATAAATTTTAAAAAATGTATTGCAGTGTTACTCAGAGTATCATAAATCATAGTTGTGATTTGGAGAAAAGCCCACAGAATAAATCTAAAAATATCTAGAATTAATAAACTAGTTAAAAAAGTCTGAAAGAAAAATGTATACAAAAAATGGTTTTAGCTATTTAACATAACAGATGAAGAGTTATAATGAGGAAAGTTTTACAAAGAGAAAATATTTAATAATAGCTTCAGAAATCTAAAAATTCAGTGAATAAAGTTATCAAATATATTAAGTGATTAAAAAGTCACATAAAGGTGGAATTCTGTTACTTATACATATATTATTTAATTTTGCAATTATCTTGGCACATCTACATTCCAGGGACAATTTTTAATACTGGGAATACGTAAGTGAACAATACAGAAATATGCTCTGCCTTCATGAATTAACGCCTATTAGGAGAGATGGACATTTTAAAGATTTGCATACTTAAATAATTATATGGCTAATTAAAACTGTGATAGCTGCAGTATATAAGGTAGAGGCTACCTACACATGTATAAACCATGAAGTGGGAAACAGCGGCACAATTGAGGGATTCAAAGAAGGCCTTGATAACTAAGTGTAGAGGATAAATGGGAAAGAAAGAGTGAACTGCAGAGGAAGGGAGGGAGGCCCTAGAACATATGGGGCCTTGTGACCATGTTAAAGATTTTGACCTTTATTCTAAGGGCAATAGGAAGCCATTGAAAGGTTTTATGGTGGCTTAGAAAAATATTAACAATTGGAAATGACCTATCTAACAGAAGGCAGAAGCTTTAGAAAGTATTTTATAATCAAAGATAAAATACTTTTCATTATGAAAAATGTTTATTGGGAATTCAGTGATGTGAAAAATGAAGATGACTAAAGAAAGATTTAACATGAAGTGTGGCATCACCTATGTGAATACATGAAAAAGTTAGCAATGGTGATCAAGGATTGAGGGTTTCAGTGAATCTTCTTTAATATTTTTTAGGTTTTCCACATTGTCTAAAACAAATCTGCATTCAGATTTACAGTGATAGGGAAACATGGTAATATTTAAATTTCTGATACCTTCTGAACTGTTCTTGTTCCTCAGTCTCTAAGGTGTGTCCCACCCTTGTGACTCCATGGACAGCAGTACACCTTCACTGTCTCTTGGAGTTTGCTCAAGTTCATGTCCATTGAGTCAGGGATGCTATCTAACCATCTCATCCTCTGCTTCCCTCTTCTCCTTTTGCTTTCAATCTTTCTCAGCATCAGGGTCTTTTCTACTGAGTCAGCTCTTCCCATCAGGTGACCAAAGTGTAGGAGCTTCAGCTTCAGCATCAGTCCTTCCAGTGAACATTCAGGGTTGATTTCCTTTAGGATTGACTGGTTTGATCTCCCTGCAGTCCAAGGGACTCTCAAGAGTATTCCCCAACACTACAGTTTGAAAGCATCAATTCTTTGGTGGCCAGCCTTCTTTATGGTCCAACTTGCTCATCTGTACATGACTACTGGATAAACAATAGCTTTGACTGTATGGGCCTTTGTCAGCAAAGTGATGTCTTTGCTTTAATATACTGTCTACATTTGTCATAGCTTTCCATCCAAGGAGCAAGTGTCTTTTAATTTCATGGCAGCAATCATTGTCCATAGTGATGTTGGAGCCCAAGAAAATAAAGTCTGTCACTGCTTCCACTTTTTCCCCTTCTATTTGCCATGAAGTAATGGGACTCCCAGGGATGGGGGAGCCTGGTGGGCTGCCGTCTATGGGGTTGCACAGAGTCGGACACGACTGAAGCGACTTAGCAGCAGCAGCAGCAGCAATGGGACTGCATGTCATGATCTTAGTTTTTTGAACATTGAGTTTTGATGGTGAAGTTTTAAAGGTGGAGTTTCACCTTCATCAAGAGGCTCTTCTGCCGTTAGAGTGGTATCATCTGCATATCTGAGTTTATTGATATTTCTCCCAGCAATCTTGATTCCATCTTGTGATTCATCCAGGCCAGCATTTTGCATGATGTACTCTGTATATAAGTTAAACAGGGTGACAGTATAGAGCCTTGATATATTCCTTTCCAAATTATGAAATGGTCAGTTGTTCCATGTCTGGTTCTCACTGTTGATTCTTGACCCACATACAGGTTTCTCAGGAGACTGGTAAGGTGGTCTGGTATTCCCATCACTCTAAGAATTTTTCACAATTTGTTGTGATTCATACAGTCAATGGCTTTGGTGTAGCAATGAAGCAGAAGTAGATGTTTTTCTGGAACTCTCTTGCTTTTTCTATGATCCAACGAATGTTGGCAATTTGATCTCTGGTTCCTCTGCCTTTTCTAAACCTAGCTAGTACATCTGGAAGTTCTTGGTTCATGTACTGCTGAAGGCTAGCTTGAAGGATTTTGAGTATAACCTTACTAGCATGTGGAATGAATGCAGTTGTACAGTAGTTTTAACATTCTTGGGCACTGCCCTTCTTTGGGATTGGAATAAAAACTGACCTTATCCAGTCCTGTGTCCACTACTAAGTTTTTCAAATTTGCTGGCATATTGAATGCAGCACTTTAACAACATCATATTTTAGGATTTGAAATAGCTCAGCTAGAATTCCATCACCTCCACTAGTTTTGCTGGTAGTGATGCTTCCTAAGGCCCGCTTGAGTTCACACTCCAGGATGTCTGGCTCCAAGTGAGTCATCACATCATCATGGTTATCCAGGTCTGTAAGACCTTTTTAGTATAGTTCTTCTGTATATTCTTTGCATGTCTTCTTAATCTCTTCTGCCCTTCTTAGGTCCTTACTGTTTCTGTCCTTTATTGTGCCCATCCTTGCCTGAAATGTTCCCTTGTTATCTCCAATTTTATTGAAGAAATCTCTAGTCTTTCTCATTCCATTGTTTTCCTCTACTTCTTTGCACTGTTCATTTAAGAAGGCCTAGTTATCTCTCCTTGGTATTCTCTGGAACTCTGCTTTCAGTTGGGTATATCTTTCCCTTTCGCCCTTGCCTTTCACTTCTCTTCTTTCCTCAGCTATTTGTAAAACCTCCTCAGACAACCATGTTGCTTTCTTGCATTTCTTTTTCTTTGGGATGGTTTTGATCACTGCTTCCTATTCGGTGTTACAAACCTTTCTCCACAGTTCTTCAGGCACTCTTTGTCTATCAGATCTAATTCCTTGAATCTATTCATCACCTCCACTGTATGATCATAAGGGATTTGATTTAAGTTGTACCTGAATGGCCCAGTGGTTTTCCTACTTCTGCAATTTAAGCCTGAATTTTGCAATAAGGAGCTGATGATCTGAGCCACAGTCAGTTCCAGGTCTTCCTTTTGCTGACTGTATAGAGCTTTTCCATCTACAGCTGCAAAGAATATAATCAATCTTGTTTTGGTATTGACCTTTAGTGATGTCCATGTGTAGAATCATCTCTCGCATTATTGGGTGTTTGCTATGACCAGTGTGTTCTCTTGACAAAGCTGTTAGCCTTTGCCCTGCTTTATTTTGTACTTCAAGGCCAAATTTGCCTATGACTCCAGGTATCTCTTCATATCCTACTTTTGCATTCCAATTCCCTGTGCTGAAAAGGACATCTTTTTTGGTGATAGAAGGTTTTGCAGGTCTTCATAGAACTGGTCAACTTCACCATCTTTGGCATCAGTGGTTGGGGCATAGACTTGGATCACTGTGACGTTGAATGGTTGCCTTGGAAATGAACTGAGATCATTCTGTCATTTTTGAGATTGCACCCAAGTAGTGCAGTTTGGATTCTTTTGTTGACTATGAAGGCTGCTCTATTTCTCATATGGAATTCTTGCCCACGGTAGTAGATATAATGATCTTCTGAATTAAATTCACCCATTCCCATCCATTTTATTTCACTGATTCCTAAGATGTTGATATTCACCCTTGTCATCTCTTTCTTGACCACATCCAACTTACCTTGACTCATGGACCTAACATTCCAGGTTTGTATGCAGTATTGTTCTTTACAGCCTCGGGCTTTCCTTTCACCACCAGACACACCCACAACTGAGCATCATTTCCACTTTGGCCCAGCTGCTTCATTCTTTTTGGATCTATTAGTAATTGCCCTCTCCTCTTCCCCGGTAGTATATTGCATACCTTCTGACCTAGGGGGGCTCATCTTCTGGTGTCATATCTTTCTACCTTTTCATACTGTTCACGGGATTCTCGTAGCAAGAATATTGGAAAGGATTGCCATTCCCTCCTCCAGTGGATCACGTTTTGTCAGAACTCTCCAGTATGACCTCTCCATCTTGGGTGTCCATGCCTGGCATGGCTCATAGCTTCATTGAGTTACATAAGCCCCTTCACCATGACAAGGCTGTGATCCATGGAGGGGCCCTTCTGAATTTCATTAAATAATTTATTGGTGGACCCAATAACAGTGAATTTTAGGGTAAACTTTATTCACTTAGTTTTCTTTGTTTCACTTTATCCAGGTGTGGCTGAGCCTAACATATGTGTATGTGATTCTCTCATCTGAGATCTTGTACTTAAGAGTGAACATGTGTGTTCAGAAAAAGAGTTAATACAGTAGGGCCCACACTGCTATCCCTGGAGATAACTTTTTCTAAGGTAGCCATTGAGTGGTATCTGGAAATGTGGATTTATGGAAGGTTTCTACCATTCCCAGGACTAGTAAGAGTGGCTCACTCTGCCTAGATAGTTTGTGCAAACAGTGTTGTTGTTGTTTTTTTTCTGAATACCTGCTTTTCCTTCTGGGAATCTAGGATTTTGGAACATGCTAGGAAGAGGGTGCTTATGTGACCTGCAGACCCAACCCCCAAATCCTGGATGTTGGGTTTCTAATGAGTTTCCTCAGTAGAAAGCATTTGCCCATGTTGTCATAACTTCTCTTTGCTGGGGATTTAACTGCTTCTCATGTGACTCCACTGGGAGAGCACTCTTGGAAGTTTTGGATAATTTCCTGTGTCCTTCGCTTTGATTTTGCTTTGATATTTTTGCTGTAATAAATCAAAGCCATAAGCATGGCTTTATCCTGAGTCCTATGAGTCTTCCCAGCATATCAACAAACCTGGGGGTGGTCTTGGGGATCCCTGAAGCAATCTTCATGTCTTTAAACTCTTATTCCAGAACTGTGTTTCTAATTGACTATTAAAAATGATCTAAATGTAAGAGTTTGAGTGAAGAAACATGCTGACTCTGTCATTGCAGTAAAATGTGGTGGTATATTTATATTTGCAAATGACAACATAGAAATTATTAAACTTGTGCCCATTTGCAGGGTTTTTCTGACTTGGTCCAGATCAAGTCATGCATTGATGATTCATAGGGACAGCACAGTTGTATTTGAAATGAAAATTTCTAAATAACTTCCAAATAGTATGCAGGTAACCTAAAATCAAATAGTTTCTACTTTATCATATTTTCTTATTTTGCTCAAAGTTATTAGAATTCAGCACCGTATATAGTTTTAGCTTAGGACGTCATCAATGTGTATGTGTGTGTGTGTCTGTGCGTGTATGTCTGTGTGTCTAGGTCTAGTCTTGCTTTGTTTTACTTCACATTAAATTATGAATATTTTCAAGTTAGAATATATGCTCCTGAAGCAAAATCTCAATTGCCACAGCATTTTATCTTGTGGATGTTCTACATAATTAACTAGACTCATCTTATCAAGTATGTAGGCATTTCCTCAATTTTCAGTATTTAAACAAAATGTTATTCATATCTTTGATCTGGATTACTGAATGATTATATTTTTAAAGACTTATAGAAATATATAACTGGTTAAAAGTTACAAAGGTATCAAAAATTTAAATTTATAAGAAGTAGAAGATTCTAAAGACAATATAATTGAGTATTTACATAATCTTGGAGGAAGACTTTTAAAACATTGTTTCAGAATATAAGAGAAACTATGGTAAGTCCCCTGTATACAAACCTTCAAGTTGCAAACTTTCAAAGATATGAATGTGTGTTTGCATGTCCAGTCACTTAAATTTGTTCACATGTCTGGTGTACATTGTCACATTATGCAGCTTCTACAAGTGGTTGTGTTTTATGTAGTTTACTGATTGTATAGAGTACAGTATTTCACTATCTTAAGTTCAAGCCCAAATGTCCAGAAGCAAGCATAAAAGCAGTGGTGATACAGCTGGCACTGCTCAGAAGTGCCAAGCAATAATGATGGAAGCAGAAGTAAATTTTAAACAGAAGTAATTGAGAAAGTGGATCAAGGTGAAAAGATGGTGGACATTGCTTGTTCTTACAACATGAGTCATCCAACCATTGGCATGGTTCTAAACAACAAGGATGAGACCACAGAACATGTGAAGTCAGCTGTGCCCAGAACGTCGACAGTAGTATCAAAGATATGTCTAGTCAAAGCTACGGTTTTTCCAGTAGTCATGTACGGATGAGCACGTTGGACCATAAAGAAGACTGAGCACCAAATAACTGATGCTTTTGAACTGTGGTGTTGGAGAAGATTCTTGAGAGTCCCTTGGACTGCAAGGAAATCAAACCAGTAACACTAAAGGAAATCAATCCTGAATATTCATTGGAAGGACTGATGCTGAAGCTGAAGCTCCAATACTTTGGCCATCTGATGCGAAGAGCTGACTCATTAGAAAGACCCTGATGCCAGGAAAGATTTAAGGCAGGAGGAGAAGGGGACTATAGAGGATGAGATGGTTAGATGGCATCACTGACTCAATGGACATGACTTTGAGCAAGCTCCGGGAGAAGGTGAAGGACTGGGAGGCCTGATGTGCTACAGTCCATGGGGTCGCAAAGAGTTGGACACAACTGAGCAACTGAACAGCAACAACAACATCAAAGAAGCATGGAAAAGTGATGGAGGAGAAGGAGAAAATTATCAGTGTGTGGATGCAAGATTAACATCAGTGTTGAGTCATGATCAGCTTAATGCTAATTCAAGAGAAAGCTAATGCCTTTATGAAGACTTGAAAAGGAAACACAGCAAAGAATCAGTTCAGTCTCTCAGTCGTGTCCAACTCTCTGTGACCCCATGGACTGCAGCACGACAGGCTTCCCTGTTCATCACCAACTCACAGAGCCTACTCAAACTTAGGTCCATACAGTCGGTGATGCCATTCAACCATCTCATCCTCTGTCATCACCTTCTCCTGCCTTCAGTCTTTCCCAGCATCAGGGTCTTTTCCAGTGAGTCAGTTCTTCCAATCAGGTGGCCAAAGTATTGGAGTTTCATCTGCAGCATCAGTCCTTCCAATGAATATTCAGGACTGATTTCTTTTAGGTTGGACTGATTGGATCTCCTTGCAGTCCAAGGGACTCTTGAGAGTTCAAAAGCATCAATTCTTTGGTGCTCAGCTTTCTTTATAGTCCAACTCCCACATCCATACATGATTACTGGAAAAACCATAGCTTTGACTAGACAGAGCTTTGTTGGCAAAGTAATGTCAATGCTTCCTAATTTGTGGTCTAGGTTGGTCATAGCTTTTCTTCCAAGGAGCAAGTGTCTTTGAACTTCATGGCTGCAGTCACCATCTGCAGTGATTTTGGAGCCCCCCCCAATAAAGCCTGTCACTGTTTCCATTGTTTCCCCATCTATTTGCCATGAAGTGATGGAACCAGATGCCATGATCTTAATTTTCTGAATGTTGAGCTTTAAGCCACAACTTTTTCACTCTCCTCTTTCACTTTCATCAAGAGGCTTTTTAGTTCTTCTTCACTTTCTGCCATAAAGGTGGTGTCATCTGCATATCTGAGGTTATTGAAATTTCTCTCAGCAATCTTGATTCCAGCTTGTGCTTCATCCATCCCAGCATTTCTCATGATGTACTCTGCAAGAGTTAAATAAGCAGGGTGACAATATATAGCCTTGACATACTCCTTTCCCAATTTGGAACCAGTCTGTTGTTCCATGTCTAGTTCTAACTGTTGCTTCTTGACCTGCATACAGATGTGTCAGCAGGCAGGTCAGGTGGTCTGGTCTCTAAGAATTCCCATCTCTGTAAGAATTTTTCCAGTCTGTTGTGATCCACACAGTCAATGGCTTTGGCATAGTCAATAAAACAGAAGTAGATGTTTTTCTGGAACACTCTTGCTTTTTTGATGATCCAGTGGATGTTGGCAATTTGATCTCTGGTTCCTCTGTCTTTTCTAAATCCAGCTTGAACATCTGGAAATTCATGGTTCAGGTACTGTTGAAGCCTGGCTTGGAGAATTTTGAACATTACTTTTCTGTGTGTGAGATGAGTGCAATTGTGCGGTAGTTTGAACATTCTTTGGCATTGCCTTTCTTTAAGATTGGAATGAAAATTGACCTTTTCCAGTCGTATGGCCACTGCTAAGTTTTCCAAATTAGCTGGCATATTGAGTGCAGCACTTTCACAGCATCATCTTTTAGGATTTGAAATAGCTCAATTGGAATTTCATCACGTCCACTAGCTTTGTTTGTAGTGATGCTTCCGAAGGCCCACTTGACTTCATGTTCTAGGATGTCTGGCTCTAGGTGAATGATTACACCATTATAGTTATCTGGGTCATGAAGATCATTTTTGTATAGTTCTTCTGTGTATTCTTGCCACCTCTTCTTAATTTCTTCTGCTTCTGTTAGGTCCATACCATTTTTGTCCTTTATTGAGCCCATCTTTCATGAAATGTTCCCTTGGTATCTCTAATTTTCTTGAAGAGATCTCTGGACTTTCCCATTCCATTGTTTTCCTCTATTTCTTTGCACTGATCCCTGAGGAAGGCTTTCTTACCTCTCCTTGCTATTCTTTGGAACTCTGCATCCAAATGGGTATATCGCTTCTTTTCTCAGCTATTTGTAAGGTCTCCTCGAAAACCATTTTGCCTTTTGCATTTCTTTTTCTTGATTTGCCTCCTGTACAATGCCTTCTGTATAATGTCATGAACCTCTGCCCATAGTTCTTTAGGCACTCTGTCTATCAGATCTAATCCCTTGAATCTATTTGTCACTTCCACTTTATAATCATAAGGGAATTTGATGGATTGTATCCGCTTACGATTATAGAGTGGAAGTGAGAAATAGATTTAAGGGACTAGATCTGATAGATAGAGTGCCTGATGAACTATGGACAGAGGTTTATGACATTGTGCAGGAGACAGGGATCAAGACTATCCCCATGGAAAATAAATGCAAAAAAGCAAAATGGCTGTCTAAGGAGGCCTAACAAATAGCTGTGAAAAGAAGAAAAGTGAAAAGCAAAGGAGAAAAGGAATATAAGCATCTTAATGCAGAGTTACAAAGAATAGCAAGGAGAGAAAAGAAAGCCTTCCTCAGCGATCAATGCAAAGAAATAGAGGAAAACAACAGAATGGGAAAGACGAGATCTCTTCAAGAAAATTAAAGATACCAAGGGAACATTTCATGCAAAGATGGGCTCGACAAAGGACAGAAATGGTATGGACCTAACAGAAGTGGAAGATATTAAAAATAGGTGGCAAGAATACACAGAAGAACTGTACAAAAAAGATCTTCATGACCTAGATAATCATGATGGTGTGATCACTGACCTAGAGCCAGACATCCTGGAATGTGAAGTCAAGTGGGCCTTAGAAAGCATCACTACAAACAAAGCTAGTGCAAGTGATGGAATTCCAGTTGAGCTATTTCAAATCCTGAAGGATGATGCTGTGAAAGTGCTGCACTCAATATGCTGGCTAATTTGGAAAACTCAGCAGTGGCCACAGGACTGGAAAAGGTCAGTTTTCATTCCAATCCCAAAGAAAGGCAATGCCAGAGAATGCTCAAACTACCACACAATTTCACTCATCTCACATGCTAGTAAAGTAATGCTCAAAATTCTCCAAGCCAGGCTTCAGCAATATGTGAACCGTGAACTTCCAGATGTTCAAGCTGGTTTTAGAAAAGGCAGAGGAACCAGAGATCAAATTGCTAACATCTTCTGGATCATGAAAAAAGCAAGAGAGTTCCAGAAAAACATCTATTTCTGCTTTATTGACTATGCCAAAGCCTTTGACTGTGTGGATCACCACAAACTGTGGAAAATTCTGAAAGAGATGGGAATACCAGACCACCTGACTGGCCTCTTGAGGAACCTATATGCAGGTCAGAAAGCAACAGTTAGAACTGGACATGGAATGACAAACTGGTTCCAAATAGGAAAGGGAGTGCGTCAAGGCTGTATATTGTCACCTTCCTTATTTAACTTATATGCAGAGTACATCATGAAAAACGCTGGGCTGGAAGAAGCACAAGCTGGAATCAAGACTGTCAGGAGAAATATCAATAACCTCAGATATGCAGATGACACCACCCTTATGGCAGAAAGTGAAGAGGAACTAAAGAGCCTCTTGATGAAAGTGAAAGAGGAGAGTGAAAAAGTTGGCTTAAAGCTCAACATTCAGAAAACGAAGATCATGGCATCTGGTCCCATCACTTCAGGGGAAATGGTTGGGGAAACAGTGGAAACAGTATCAGACTTTATTTTTTGGGGCTTCAAGATCACTGCAGATGGTGACTGCAGCCATGAAATTAAAAGACGCTTACTCCTTGGAAGGAAAGTTATGACCAACCTAGATAGCATATTCAAAAGCAGAGACATTACTTTGCCAACAAAGGTCCATCTAGTCAAGGCTATAGTTTTTCCAGTATTCATGTATGGATGTGAAGAAAGCTGAGCGACAAAGAATTGATGCTTTTGAACTGTGGTGTTGGACAAGACTCTTGAGAGTCCCTTGGACTGCAAGGAGATCCAGCCAGTCTATCCTAAAGGAGATCAGTCCTGAGTGTTCATTGGAAGGACTGATGCTGAAGCTGAAACTCCAGTACTTTGGCCACCTCATGGGAAGAGTTGACTCATTGGAAAAGACCCTGATGCTGGGAGGGATTGGGGACAGGAGGAAAAGGGGACGACAGAGGATGAGATGGCTGGATGGCATCACCGACTCGATGGACGTGAGTTTGGGTAAACTCCGGGAGTTGGTGATGGACAGGGAGGCCTGGCGTGCTGTGATCCATGGGGTCTCAAAGAGTCGGACATGACTGAGCAACTGAACTGAACGGAATGGTCTAGTGGTTTTCCCTACTTTTTCAATTTAAGTCTGAATTTAGCAATAAGGAGTTCGTGATGTGAGCCCCAGTCAGCTCCCAGTTTGTTTTTGCTGACTGTATAGAACTTCTTCATCTTTGGCTGCAAAGAATATAATCAATCTGATTTCGGTATTGGCCATCTGGTGATGTCCATGTATAAAATCTTCCCTTGTGTTTTTGGAAGAATGTGTTTGCTATGGCCAGTGCGTTCTCTTGGAAAAACTCTATCAGCCTTTGCCCTGCTTCATTCTGTACTCGAAGGACAAATTTGTCTGTTACTCCAGGTGTTTCTTGACTTCATACTTTGCATTCCAGTCCTCTATAATGAAAAGGAAATCCTTTTTGGTTGTTAATTCCAGAAGATCTTGTAGGTCTTCATCAGTTCAGTTCAGTTCAGTTCAGTCACTCAGTCCTGTCTGACTCTTTGCGACCCCATGGATCGCAGCACGCCAGGCCTCCTGTCCATCACCAACTCCCGGAGTTCACTCAAACTCACATCCATTGAGTCGGTGATGTCATCCAGCCATCTCATCCTCTGTCGTCCCCTTCTCCTCCTGCCCCCAATCCCTCCCAGCATCAGAGTCTTTTCCAATGAGTCAACTCTTCGCATGAGGTGGCCAAAGTACTGGAGTTTCAACTTTAGCATCATTCCTTCCAAAGAAATCCCAGGGCTGATCTCCTTCAGAATGGACTGATTGGATCTCCTTGCAGTCCAAGGGACTCTCAAGAGTCTTCTCCAACACCACAGTTCAAAAGCATCAATTCTTTGGTGCTCAGCTTTCTTCACAGTCCAACTCTCACATCCATACGTGACCACTGGAAAAACCATAGCCTTGACTAGACGGACCTTTGTTGACAAAGTAATGTCTCTGCTTTTGAATATGCTATCTAGGTTGATCATAACTTTCCTTCCAAGGAGTAAGCGTCTTTTAATTTCATGGCTGCAGTCACCGTGTGCAGTGATTTTGGAGCCCCCAAAAATAAAGTCTGACGTTGTTTCCACTGTTTCCCCATCTATTTCCCCTGAAGTGATGGGACCAGATGCCATGATCTTAGTTTTCTAAATGTTGAGTTTTAAGACAACTTTTTCACTCTCCTCTTTCAACCTTCATCAAGAGGCGTTTTTAGTTCCTCTTCACTTTCTGCCATAAGGGTGGTGTCATCTGCATATCTGAGGTTATTGATATTTCTCCCTGCAATCTTGATTCCAGCTTGTGCTTCTTCCAGCCCAGCGTTTCTCATGGTGTACTCTGCATATAAGTTAAATAAGGAAGGTGACAATATACAGCCTTGACGTACTCCTTCAATTTCAGCTTCTTCAGCATTACTGGTTGGGGGCATTGACTTGGATTATTGTGATATTGAATGGTTTGCCTTGGAAATGAACAGAGATCATTCTATTGTTTTTGAGATTGCATCCAAGTACTGCATTTCAGACTCTTTTGTTGACTATGATGGTTATTCCATTTCTTCTAAGGGATTCCTTAGATATATAGATATAATGGTCATCTGAGTTAAATTCACCCATTCCAGTCCATTGTAGTTTGCTGATTCCTAAAATGTCAATGTTCACTCCTGCCATCTCCTGTTTGACCACTCCAATTTGCCTTGATTCATGGACTTAATATTCCAGGTTCCAATGCGGTATTGTTCTTTACTGCATCAGACTTTATTTCCATCACCAGTCACATCCACAACTGGCTATTGTTTTTGCTCTGGTTCTTTCTCTTCATTCTTCCTGGAGTTATTTCTCCACCGAGCTCCAGTAGCATATTTGGCATGTATCAAGCTAAGGAGTTTCATCTCAGTGTCCTATCTTTTTTGCCTTTTCGTACTGTTCATGGGGTTCTCAAGGCAAGAATACCAAAGTGGTTTGCCATTCCCTTCTCCAGTGGACCGTGTTTTGTCAGAACTCTCCACCATGATCCATCCATCTGGGTGGCCCTACATGGCATGGCTCATAGTTTCACTGAGTTAGACAAGGCTGTGGTCTGTGTGATCAGAAAGATTAGTTTCTGATGTGGAAATCACTTTATAGAAAGTGATTGTGGTTTTTAGTCTGTCTGCCTCTGATGGAGAAGGATAAGAGGCTTATGGAACCTTCCTGATGGGAGAGACTGACTGTGGGGGAAACTGGGTCTTGTTCTGATGGGCAGGGCCATGCTCAGTAAATCTTATATCCAGTTTTATATTGATGTGCAGGGCTGTGTTCTCTCCCTGTTGTTTGACCTGAGGCCAAACTATGGTGGAGGTATGGTGACCTCCTTCAAAAGATCCCATGCAGGCGCTGTTGCACTCAGTGCCCCCAACCCTGCAGCAGGCCACCACCAACCCACACTGCTGCCCGAGACTCCTGGACACTCAATGGGCAAGTCTGGGTCAGTCTCTTGTTTGGTCACTACTTCTTTTTCCTGGGTCCTGGTGCACACAAGCTTTTGTTTGTGCTCTCCAAGAGTGTGTTTCCCCCAGTCCTCTGTAAATTCTGGCAGCTCTATGGTGGGCTTAAGGCTGACCTCTTCCAAGAGGGCTTATGCCATACCCAGGTCTACTGCACCCAGAGCTCCTGCCTCTGCAGCAGTCCATGCTGACCCATACCTCTGCAGGAGACACTCAAATACAGTTCTGGCTCAGTCTCTGTGGGGTCTCTGGGTCCTGGTACACACAAGGTTTGTTTGAGCCCTCAGAGTATCTCTGGTGGGTATGGGGTTTGATTCCAAATGTGATTTTGCCCCTCCTACCACCTTGCTAGGGCTTTTCCTTTGCCCCTGGATGTGGGGTATTTTTTTTGGTGGGATCCAACATTCTTGTGTCGATGGTTGTTTAGCAGTAAGTTGTAATTTTGGAGTTCTAGCAGGAGAAGATGGGCGCACATCCTCATCTTGAATCCTCATCAAAGAACTAGAGGGGGTGTCTTTTAATAGCAGCTATGGCTCGTTTAATCAGTTCAAGGCTAGAGCCAACCTTCACAATGTAAAAGTAAGTGATGAGGCAGTGAGTGCAGATACCGTAGCTGCTGGGTAATTTACTGAAGTGCTTCAAGAAACTGATGAAAGTGTATATTTACCCAAGCAGGTTTTTAATGTGCATGAGACAGGACTGTACTGGAAGAGGATGCCAGATCAAAGGTAGATCAGTGACGAGGAAAAGTTGATGCCAGGCTATAAAGCAGCAAAGATAGGCTAAATCTGTTGTTTGGTGTCAATGTTTCCAGTGATATGAAGTTTAAGCCTCTTAGTTTATCATTCTGAGAACCCAAGAGCCCTTCAAAACACAGCCACGGGCTCTCTTGTGTTGTGTGGAAGAGTAACCCCATCGCCTTTATTACACAGGCCATTTCCCAGGACTAGTTTTTCCACCACTTTATCCTGGAGGTAGGGAAATATTACTTGGAGAAGGACGTCCCATTCAACATTCTTTTGCTGCTTGACAGTGCTCCAGGCCATGGAAGCATGGGAGCATGGATGAAAGTCATGGACGATGTCAAAGTAGTGCATCTGCCATTGAATACTATGTTGCTCATCCAAATTTTGCTTCCCTGGTGGCTCAGCTGGTAAAGAATTTGCCTGCAATGCGGGAGACCTTGGTTTGATCCCTGGGTTGGGAAGATCCCCCAAAGGAGGGCATGGCAACCCACTCCAGTATTCTTGCCTGGAGAATCCCCATGGACAGAGGAGCCTGGTGGGCTGCAGTCCATGGGGTTGTAAAGAGTCAGAAATGACTGAGCAACTAAGCACAGCATCCAACCTATGGGCCAGGGAGTTAAAGCAACTATCAAGAGAGATTATTTACATCACCCGTTTTGTCAGGCAGTAAAGGTGAGTGATGAATCTGGAACAACCTTGTGACAATTTACAAGGCCATAAAAAACATCAGCTTCTCTTGGCATGAGGTTATAGCCATCAACCTGAATGGGGCTTGGAGGAATCTTGGCCCTCAGTTTGTTCATGACTTTTGTGGATTTAAGAAGGTTAGTGAGGAATTCAAGGAGGTCTTCAGTGACCTGGTTACCCTCAGTGAGAAGCTGGAGCTATATCTGCAAGAGGATGACTTCACTGAACTCCCTGCTGTGCAACAGGAAGAACTGACTAATGAAGACCTGATGGAATTGAAGGCCCAAGAAAGGACAGAAACAAGAGGAAGAAGTGACTGAAGAACTGAAGAGATTCATGACACAGGAAATGGCAAGGGGATTCTCTTTATTTGAGGAGGCACTGTTAATTTTTGAGGCATGGGACCCAAATGTAGAACAGTGCACGAAGGTTGTGCAGCCATTAAGAATGCAATCCTGTTCTACTGTGTAATCTATGACAGGAAGGAAAAAAACTATTACCCTTATATCAGTCACTGGATTGTTTTTTTTTTTAAGACGGATGGTAGAATAGACTCCAGTGAGGAACCAGAACCTGTGCCATCAACGTCAGGAGTGAGTGAAACTGCAGCTTGCTCTCTGTCTCTTATTGTTAATGATCCTTCAGCTCTCTCATCTCCCACCTCCTCTCCCTCCTCCAGTCAGTAACTCTTCTCGCCTGTTCACTCCGTGCCAGCTCCTGTATGCCAACCATTGTACTGTGCTACTGTACATTTCAAGGCACTGTACTATAAGATTGAAAATGTTTTCTTTATTTTTTGTGGGTTTTTATTATATATTATTTGCATTAAAAGTATTATAAACATATTACAGTACAGTACTGTACAACCTACTGTGTTAGTTGGGTACCTTGGCTAACTTTGTTGGACTTACTAACATGCTCTCAGAATGGAACTCATTGGTATGTAGGAGACTTACTGTACAATAAAATGATTGTTAGCTTTGTCTGCATAAGAAATAGAAACGTATTTGCTATAAAAGGAAAATGTCATAAAAAGGCTAAAAGAAAATGAGTGCAGAAACAGAGAAACATAAAACTATTAGCAGCCCACATACAGATTAAAAGTAACAAGTGATAATTTACATGTTTATTAGGAAAAAAATAAACGCAGTAGTTGATAGATGAGAATCTAGGGAATTTGCAATGGTCAAGAAAACTATGAAAAGTTTTCCACTTCTTTATGGAAGATAATAAAATTGAAAATTAAAATAGCATAAATACATTTTTTCTATCTTGTCAGGTTAAGTCAATGAAGAATTATAAGACCATTGTGAGCAATAGGTACAATGAAAAACTCATACCACTGGAATTTTAACTAGCATAACATTTAGTATTTACTAGGCTCCCCAAATATTTGTTGATTGAATAAAAATGCATGAAAGTAAACTTCTTGGACTGAATATTAAAAAATGGTTTGTGAGTACATAGGCAGCATTGTTCACAGGAAAATAACTTGGGTTTTATTTCATTTTAACTCCATTCTGTTCTTTCACAGGCAGCCAGGCTGGTGGATGAAGTGAACACAACAGCCACTGTATCTTCTTGCCTTCAACAAGGTGCATGACATGACCTCTTCAATGTGCTTATCACCATCAAGTAAGAGAAATACAGTCTTAGGTAAATCTGAAAGTGAGTCCTGTGGATGTTAAGTTTAATTTCCAGTTGTTGGACCTCATTCTATACCTATTGAATCAGAATCTCTAGAAACGAGTCCAGGAATTTTGCAAGCTACCCAAGTGACTCTTAACTATACTAAGATCTGAGTACCTTTGGGCTAGATGCCAGAAACATGCTGGGAACTAATTAATGCGTATGGAGATGTTCATATTTTCTGCTATTTGTGTTCCCCAAGATATCCTGATGAGCATTTTCATCAGTGACTAGGATTGTTCCTTACAGATTTTCAGATATCAGAGTTAGCTAAGTTTATGAATACATTGAATGATTACATCAAATGCAAAGGATTGAGACAACTAGAGTGAAGGAAAATATGATGGAAATAAAAGTAAGGTAACATACTTTATTCCAAATAATACTGCACAAGAGACAGAATGATGATAGTTTTGTCTTAGCAGCACTGATTATGAATGACTCATATGGCTTCAGCCACTAGTTGTTGAGCAGTATCTGTCAACATTATAAATTAGCTGCCCCATAAGGCTAATGTGATTCTAGGATGCATTAATGTAAATGAAATAGCCAGATTAACCAATTAAATAAACCTTTATTTTGTGTCAAGCACTCCACATCAAATATATTCAGGTTAGGTTCCAAACTCTAAAGAGGCTTTTCATAAATTAATCTATATTCAGAGAAAATCAACAAGGCTAAAAAAATGACTTGAAATTATGCATATAAGGATATATTGATAGAAGACGGATGTTAGCTTGAAACAGAATAAACTAGCATTGGAAGAGATGCATAATTTTTATTTATTTTGTTTTTTTGTTTGATTTGTTGTTTTGGTATTTAAAAGTAACATATTCACATTATTTTAAAAATTAAAAATTGAACAATACCTCACTGAATATGCTTCTAAACACTGTAGCATTTCAACACATACAACCTAATATCCAGGGGAACTAATTCAACCACCCCAATCAACTTAAGTTTTATATTTTCCAGATTTTCTTCCTTTGGAGTCAATCATTTCCCAAATGAAATTTACAATCATTTTGTCAAGTAAAAAAAAGTCCTATGAAGATTTTGATCAGACCTGCACAAAATTTATGGATTCATTTAGGGAGTTTTCCTGTCCCAAATAAGACAGCTGTTGTTTTATGTCTTTGTACAGAGTTCGTCAAGTTTTAAAATTGAGCTATAATTCAAATACCACTAAATTCACCCCTTTAAAAGTGTATAATTTAGTGGATTTTAATATATTCAGAGAGCATATAAACATCACCACAGTCTACTTCCAGAACATTTTTATCTTCCTGAAAGAAACTCTGTATCCATTAACAGTAAAAATCCCAGCCCCAAAGCCTGCATCTCATCTGGGTCCTCTGTCAGCTTCTTGACTTAGATTCCTACCAAGCACTGTGGGTTCCTTCTGTTTTTCATTCCTTAAGACTTCTCTCTCCCTCCCTCCCTCTTTCTCTCTCTTTCTCTGTGGCATTTATCTTCATTCGGAATGGGAGAAAATGAGTTGGAGTTTGTTCATTTTCCCATCTTGGCCTAGAAATCTCAACCTCTCTTTTGCAGAATATGTCCTTTTATTTGTAACATGTAATTTTATATATGGTTGCATGATTATTTGATTAAGGTCTGTGTCCCCCATTAGACTCAAAGCTTTGTTGGGGCAGACACTGTGTCTACTTTTGCTTTCTATGTGTTCCCACCACAAAGCACAATTCTGGTATTTTTAGTTGATTAAATGAATATATTTATTTTATTATTACATATGTAACAATGTCTTTTAGCATCCCACACCATTGCCATTCCTAGTCCATTCCTCTTACTTCAAGAATCCAGAATTTTCCCTCCCCTAACACTCATGCTATTTGGATACCACCATTCTCATCTTTTGCTTGTCAGTTTCAGATTTTACTCCATGTTCAGTTCAGTTCAGTCGCTCAGTAATGTCTGACTGTATGTGACCCCATGGACTGCAGCACGCCAGGCTTCCCTGTCTATCACCAACTCCCAGACCTTGCTCAAACTGATGTCCAACAAGTTGGTAATGCCATCCAACCATCTCATCCTCTGTCATCCCCTTCTCCTCCCACCTTCAATATTTCCAAGCATCAGGGTCTTTTCTAATGAGTCACTTCTTTGCATCAGGTGGCCAAAGTTTTGGAGCTTCAGCTTCAGTTTCAGTCCTTCCAATGAATATTCAGGATTGACTTCCTTTAGGATTGACTGGTTGGGTCTCTTGCAGTCCAAGGGACTCTCAAGAACCTTCTTCAGCACAGTTCAAAAGCATCAATTCTTTTGCGCTTAGTTTTCTTTATGGTCCAATTCTCACATTCATGCATGACTACTGCAAAAACCATAGCTTGGACTATATGGACATTTGTTGGCAAAGTAATCTCTCTGCTTTTTAATATGCTGTCTAGGTTGGTGGTGACTGCAGCCATGAAATTAAAAGATGCTTACTCCTTGGAAGGAAAGTTATGACCAACCTAGACAGCATATTGAAAAGCAGAGACATTACTTTGCTAACAAAGGTCCATCTAGTCACGGCTATGGTTTTTCCAGTGGTCATGTATGGATGTGAGCATCGGACTGCGAGGAAAGCTGAGTGCCAAAGAATTGATAATTTTGAACTATGGTGTTGGAGAAGACTCTTGAGAGTCCCTTGGACTGCGAGGAGATCCAACCAGTCCATTCTGAAGGAGATCAGCCCTGGGTGTTCTTTGGAAGGAATGGATGCTAAAGCTGAAACTCCAGTACTTTGGCCACCTCATGCGAAGAGTTGACTCATTGGAAAAGACTCTGATGCTGGGAGGGATTGGGGGCAGGAGGAGAAGGGGATGACAGAGAATGAGATGGCTGGATGGCATCACTGACTCAATGGATGTGAGTTTGAGTGAACTCCGGGAGTTGGTGATGGACAGGGAGGCCTGGCGTGCTGCAGTTCATGGGGTCACAAAGAGTTGGACACGACTGAGTGACTGAACTGAACTGAACTGAACTAAACTATGTAGGTCATAACTTTTCTTCCAAGGAGCAAGCGTCTTTTAATTTCACAGTAGCAGTTACCATCTTCAGTGATTTTTTTTTAGCTGCCCCCACCCCCAAATAAAGTCTCTCACTGTTTCCATCTATTTGCCATGAAGTGATGAGACTGGATGCCATGATCTTAGTTTTCTGAATGTTGAGTTTTAAGCCAACTTTCTCACTCTCTTTCACTTTCATCTAGAGGCTATTTAGTTCTTCTTCGCTTTCTGCTATAAAGGTGGTGTCATTTGCATATCTGAAGTTGTTGATATTTCTCCTGGCAATTCTTGATTCCAGCTTGTGCTTCATCCAGCCCTGCATATTGCATCATATACTCTGCATATAAGTTAAATAAGCAGGGTGACAATATACAGCCTTGATGTACTCCTTTCCCAGTTTGGAACCAATTTGTTGTTCCAGTTCAGTTCTAACTGTTGCTTCCTGACCTGCATACAGATTTCCTAGGAGGCAGATAAGGTGGTCTGGTACTCCCATCTCTTTAAGAATTTTCCAGTTTGTTGTGATCCACACAGTCAAAGGCTTTGGTGGAGTCAATAAAGCAGAAGTAGATGTTTTTCTGGAACTCTCTTGCTTTTTTGATGATCCAGTGGATGTTGGCAATTTGATCTCTGGTTCCTCTGCCTTTTCTAAATCCAGCTTGGACATCTGGAAGTTCTCGGTTCATTACTGTTGAAGCCTAGCTTGGGGAATTTTGAGCATTACTTTGCTAGCTTGTGAGATGAATGCAATTGTGTGATAGTTTGAGCATTCTTTGGCACTGCCTTTGTTTGGGATTGGAATGAAAACTGACTTTTTCCAGTCGTTTTGCCATTGCTGAGTTTTTCAAATTAGCTGGCATATTGAGTGCAGCACTTTCACAGCATCATCTTTTAGGATCTGAAATAGCTCAGCTGGAGTTCCATCACCTCCACTAGCTTTGTTCATAGTGATGCTTCCTAAGGCCCATTTGACTTCACATTACAGGATGTCTGGCTCTAGGTGAGTGATCACACCATTATGGTTATCTGGGGTCATTAAAATCTTTTTTTCATATAGTTCTTCTTTGTATTCTTGCCACCTCTTTTTAATATCTTCTGCTTCTGTTAAGTCCATACCATTTCTGTCCTTTATTGTGCCCATCTTTGCATGAAATGTTCTCTTGATATCTCTAATTTTCTTGAAGAGATCTTTAGTCTTTCAGTTCTATTTTTTCCCCTCTATTTCTTTGCATCAGTCAGTTAGGAAGACTTTCTTATCTCTCCTTGCTATTCTCTGGAACTCTACATTCAGATGGCTATATCTTTCCTCTTCTCCTTTGTCTTTCACTTCTCTTCTTTTCTCAGCTATTTGTAAGGCCTCTTCAGACAGCCATTTTGCCTTTTGCATTTCTTTTTCTTGGGGATGGTTTTGATCACTGCCTCCTGTACAATGTCACAAACCTCCATCCATAGTTCTTCAGGCACTCTGTCTATCAGATCTAATCCCTTGAATCTATTTGTCACTTCCACTGTATAATTGTAAGGGATTTGATTTAGGTCATACCTGAATGATCCAGTGGTTTTCCCTACTTTCTACAGTTTAAGTCCGAATTAAGGAGTTCATGATCTGAGCCACAGTCAGCACCAGGTCTTGTTTTTACTGACTGTGTAGAGCTTTTCCATCTTTGGCTGCAAAGAATATAATCAATCTGATTTTGGTGTTGACCATCTGGTGATGTCCATGTGCAGAGTTGTCACTTGTGTTGTTGGAAGAGGATGTTTGCTATGACCAGTGCATTCTCTTGGCAAAACTCTGTTAGCCTTTGGCCTGCTTCATTTTTTAGTCCAAGGCCAAACTTGCCTGTTACTCCAGGTATCTCTTGACTTCCTGCTTTTGCATTCAAGTCCCCTATGATGAAAAGGACATCATTTTTTGGTAAATTGGAAGTGGTAGAACAGGGGATGGCAAGAGTGAACATCAACATATTAGGAATCAGTGAACTAAAATGGACTGGAATGGGCAAATTTAATTCAGATGATCATTACATCTACTACTGTGGGCTTAGCAGTAGTTCTACTTAGAAGAAATGGAGTAGCCCTCATAGTCAACAAATGAGTCTGAAATACGGTACTTGGGTGCAATCTCAAAGATGACAGAATGATCTCTGTTCATTTCCAAGGCAAACCATTCAATGTCACAGTAATCCAAGTCTATGCCCCAACCACTAATGCCAAAGAAGTTGAAGTTGAATGGTTCTATGAAGACCTACAAGACCTTTAAGAACTAACACCAAAAAAAAAAAAAAAAAGATGTCCTTTTCATCATAGAGGACTGGAATTCACTCCTTATTAGTCACTTACAGTTGTAAAAATATACTGTCATCTGAAACTACCCCTGAATCATTTAGGATGCCTTTGGCTGCTATGAACAGAAAGCCCAGTTAAAATTTACTTTAGAAGATAAGGTCGTTTATAACTCACATAATAAAATTCAAGACCTAAGGCAGCTTCAGGCATATTCATCAGGGTTGATTTCGTTATTCCACAATCCCTCTGGTCTTTGTCCTCCTGTCTGTATTAGCTTTGACCTTAATCTGGTAGCAGGGGACCAAGACATATAGCATCCAAAGGAGGAAGGGCACTGAGTTTTCTTATGTGCCTCTTCTGTAGTGATGGAAAACATTCCCAGAAGCTCCCCAGCAGACGTTCCCTCATTCCACAAGACTAGATTACAGGCTTCATCTTAAATCAATCTTTGATAGAGAGACTGGGATTACCATGTTTCATTTAGTCTAATCACTGGGATGGATTGGAAGTTGATGGTGTCAATCATTTTGACCTCCATAACTCTACATTTAAAATCTAATAGAATTCCCATTTTGATTATATTTCCTATTCTTTAATTTTTCTCACCTCTTGACCTTCCCTCAATCTCTTCCTTTGTCTTTATTAAATCCCCTTGTCTGTCAATACAGCTCAGTTTTTCTAAAGTATCAGCCCTCAACTGGCAGAACTATCTCCTCTTCCTAGTCTAATACCCATCCCCACATGGGACTCTTCAGTAACCTGAGTTCCTTTATAGGACCATACTTTAGCCACTACAACAAGGTCTATCCTCAGTTAATCCTAGATGACTTCAACAGTTAACTTTTTGCCGGAAAAAAGTGGCATAGTTCTACAAGCTTGTGTTACTGTAAATCTGTACCTGTTAAACTGAGCATGGCTGTTATTGCCATGCAGATAAAGTGGGTTCTACAGAGAGTATGTCATATCCTGCTTCTACAATTCACTAGGCTGTGTGACCTCAGGCAAGTTATTTAACCTCTTAGATTTCCAATTACTTAATCTCTAAAATGAAAACAAAAGTGCTTATATCAAGAGATTGTCTTGCTTAAAAAGCAATATATGTAAAACAGTTTGTCCACTGGCTGACACATAGTGCTCAATTAATGCTAGCTTTTCTTTTAATTAAGAATACACAGAAGAACTATATAATATAGAGAAAAGCACTAGAATGGCAAAGACTAGAGATGTCTTCAAGAAAATTGGAGATATCAAGGGAACATTTCATGCAAGGATGGGCACAATAAAGGACAAAAATATTAAGAACCTAACAGAAGCAGATGAGATTAAGAAGAGGTGGAAAGAATACACAGAAGAACTATACTAAAAGGATCTTAATGACCCAGATAACCACAATGGTGTGGTTATCACCCAGAGCCAGACATTCTGGAGTGTGAAGTCAAGTGAGCCTTAGGAAACATTACTAGGAACAGAACTAGTGGAAGTGATGGAATTCCAGCTGAGCTATTTCAAATCCTAAAAGATGATACTGTGAAAGTAGTGAACTTGATACGTCAGCAAATTTGGAAAACTCAGCAGTGGCCGCAGGACTGGAAAAGGTCAGTTTTCTTTCCAATCCCAAAGAAAGGCAATGCCAAAGAATGTTCAAATTATTGTACAGTTGCACTCATCTCACATGCTAGCAAGGTAATGCTCAAAATCCTTCAAGCTAGGCTTCAATAGTACATGAACTGAGAACTTCCAGATGTCCAAGCTGGATTTAGAAAAGGCAGAGGAACCAGAGATCAAATTGCCAATATCCGTTGGATCATAGAAAAAGCCAGAGAATTCTAGAAAAACATCTACTTCTATTTCATTGACTACACTGAAGCCTTTGATTGTGTGGATCACAACAAACTGTGGAAAATTCTTAAAGAGATGGGAATGCCAGACCTCCTTATCTGTTTCTGAAAAACCTGTATGCAGGTGAAAAACCAGCAGTTAGAACGTTACATGGAACAACTGACTGGTTCACAATTGGTAAAGGCATACGACAAAGCTGTATATTGTCACCCCACTTAATTACCTTATATGCAGAGTAGCTCATGTGAAATACCAGGCTAGATGAATCACAAGTTGGAATCAATATTGCTGGAAGAAATATCAACAACCCCCAATATGCAGATGATAGCACTCTAATGGCAGAAAGCAAAGAGAAACTCAAGAGCCTCTTGATGTAGTTGAAAGAGGAGAGTGAAAAATCTGGCTTAAAACTCAACATTCAAAAAACTAAGATCATGGTCTAGTCCCATCACTTCATGCAAATAGAGGAGGAGGGGGGGGAGTTGAAACAGTGACAGATTTCACTTTTTTTGGCTCCAAAATCACTGTGGATGGTGACCACAACCATGAAATTAAAAGACACTTGCTCCTTGGATGGAAAGCTGTGACAAACTTAGTGTATTAAAAAGTAGAGACATCACTTTGCCAACAGAGGTCCATCTAGTCAAAGCTATGATTTTTCCAGTAGTCATGTTTGGATAATGTGAGAAGTGAACCATGTAAAGAAGGTTGAGCACTAAAGAATTGATGCTTTCGAATTGTGGTGCTGGAGAAGACTACTGAGAGTCCCTTGGACTGCACGGAGATCAAACCAGTCAATCCTAAAGGAAATCAACCCTGAGATATTCATTGGAAGGACTGATGCTGAAGCTGAAGCTTGAATACTTTGGCCATCTGATGCTAAGACCAGACTCAGTGGAAAAGACCCTGATGCTGGGAATGATTGAGGGCAGAAGATGAAGGGGGGTTGCAGAGGATGAAATGGTTAGATAGCATCATTGACTCAATGGACATGAATTTGAGCAAACTGCAGGAGATTGTGGAGGACAGAGAGGAGCCTGGAGTGCTGCAGTCCATGATGTTACAAAGAGTCAGACATGACTTACTGATAGAAAAACAACTTGCTTTAGTGGCAAATCCTAAAGCTTATTCCTCTTCTTGTATCTTCTACCTTGAACCGACTTTTCTTCCCCATGGGCCTCTACTCTTTTTTCTTTTCTTTTCTTTGGCCAAATGGCATGTGGGATCTTAGTTCCCCAGCCAGGAATTGAACCTATGCCTACTGCAGTGGAAACATGGAGTCTTAACCACTGAACCATCAGGGAAGTCCCCGGCTTCTACTCTTAATGACTGTCTTGATTTCATGAAGAACAGAGGCCAACATTTGTGGAACCTCTGGTTTCCTTTCATCTTCAGATATATGAACAACTGTATTCATTTTTTTGCTCCCTAAATGGCTAGCACAGGCCTGGCAGATGAAAATATCTGGCATTTGTTCCACTGAATTTAAAATGTCCTCATTTTTTATGTTCATTCCATGAAATTAGGGCAAGATAAGGGGGTAGGAATCACAATCGCAATTGTTTGAAAATTAGGCTCAATATTTGCTTGTGATGGTTGGTGAAAAATAAATCCTCTGGTATTTAAAATCTGCCTGAAGGAGACTTGAGAATCAGGAGATGTCTACACGAAAGGACTAATTTAGCTCTGATAATTAGTAACATAAGCAAAAAACACATGAATAAGCTGGCTTTATTTGTAAATAATTGTTTATGGCCCAAATAATTTCCCTTCTGTGACAGAGACTTCCTTGCTCAGTATTGCAACATCTCTCAAATATAAACAGTAAAACCAAATGGCTACAGACAATGATCAATGTGTTTTTTGATAGCAATACAGAGGGAGAACAAACATTCCCCAACTAACTAAACACAGCCAACCAAGCAAAGTCATCTGAACCTCTTGTGTCAGGATAGAAATGTGATAAATATGTTTTTTCAGTGTATACCCATATTGAACTTCTGTGACTAATTCTGACACTAAATGAAATTTCTTTTCCTGAAGTAAGCATGAATTTAGGAGAGAACTTTAGAATGATGTTATTGGCTTGAGGATATTTATTCTAGTATATGTGTTATAAGCTCTTAGTCTAAAAATCTGAGATGTGGAATTTTAGCCAAGGAAGTTTGTAGATTCAAACTCAACAACTTTTTCCCCTCAAGACTCTTCATTTTATTTGTATTCAATGCTGAGTATATAGGCTTTCATTAGCCACTGATATTCATGGGATTTGGAGAAGGAAGATGCCATGGATAATTTCTGAAATGTGAGGACATTGGCAGAATGAAGTAAAACTAGTTTTGAGTCAAACATTCTACCACTTAGGAGTTGGGATAATTAAGAGATTTTCTACCTTTCACACATATTTCGTGAGCAATTGCAATGATCCATTCCTGGAACTGCCAATATAGACTTAATTGGGCTTTCTGTTTTTGTAGTAGAAAGCTGTAACTCACTTGGCCCTGTTTCTTTTCTTGAGTTCTTCTTTATTCAAAGAAACATATGTAATCTTTCTTTTCCTTTTCATTAACTTCTTATGTTTCCCAAAAAGAACCACTTGAAATTGAGAAGGTAACATTGATACAAATTCTGACATCACCTATCATTGTATTGAGTTTTGTTAACTCTGTGTGTTTATAATGATGCTCTATTAAACTCTTATTAAACTTAAGGAAAATAGATGGATTTGTTTGAATGATTCTAGGGACTCCTGTGGAGAAGGCAATGGCAACCCACTCCAGTACTCTTGCTTGGAAAATCCCATGGACGGAGGAGCCTGGTAGGCTGCAGTCCATGGGGTCACTAAGAGTTGGACACAACTGAGCGACTTCACTTTCACTTTTCACTTTCATGCATTGGAGAAGGAAAGGGCAACCCACTCCAGTGTTCTTGCCTGGAGAATCCCAGGGACGGTGGAGCCTGATGGGCTGCCGTCTATGGGGTCGCACAGAGTCGGACACTACTGAAGCGACTTAGCAGCAGCAGCAGCAGCAATAGGGACTCTTGTGGGATTCAAGAGCGGTATGATGCCATGTTTCAGGAGAAATTGAGAAAAAACTGTGCTATACATTCTCTTTCTCCATTTCCCCCCATAATCTCTGCACATTTGCTTTATTTTTATTTTTTAAATTTTTTATTTTGTATTCAAGCATAGTTAGTTAACAGTGTTGTGTTTCAGCAAAATGTGCAGCAGAGTGATTCAGTTATATATACATGTATCTATTCTTTTTCAAATTCTCTTCTCTTTTAGGTTATTACAGAATATTGAGCAGCATTCCTTATGCTATACAGTGGGTCCTTGTTGGTCATCTATTTATTTTATTTTATGTTGTAAACTTTTTATTTTGTATTAGAGTATAGCCAGTTAACAATATTGTGATAGTTTCAGGTAAACAGTGAAGGGACTCAGCCATACATATACATGTATCCATTCTCCTCCAAAATCCCCTTCCATCCAGGCTGCCACATAACATGAGCAGAGCTTCATGTGCTATTCAGTATGTCCGTGTTGGTTATCCATTTTAAATATAGCAGTGAGTCCATGTTAGTTCTAAACGCCCAGTGTATCGCTCCCCCAACCTTAGTTCTCTAAGTCTGAGTCTGTTTTTGTAAATAAGTTTTCTTGTGTCATTTTTTACAGTCCCTATATAAATGATACCATATGGTATTTGTCTTTCTCTGCGTGACTTATTTCAGGCAGTATGATAATCTCCAGGCCCATCCATATTACTTCAAATGGTGAAAGAAGTATGTCACAGAGTATGTGCCCAAGAAATTCACTAGTATTGCATTGCTAGAAGCAGTGAGAGACCTGTTGAAAAGAGGCATTTATTTGATTTAATTTTGGTTCCTGATCGTTTCATCTTTGTCCAGTGTCTTCACAGTCTTAAAAATTTTTTTTATTGAAGTATAGTTGATTTACAATGTTGTGTTTAATTTCTAGTGTACAGCAAAGTGGCTATATTCTTTTTCTTGTTTTTTTCCATTATTTCATAGTCTTTTATGTAAGAAGCAGACAAGCTCAATGGGGAACTGCTAGCCAGATGTCATTGTAATCCAGAAGTATTTTACAGAATTTTTAAAAAACCTAGGGCAAGTTTTAGTTTTTCTTCAATTGTCCAAGATACAGTCATGACTCCTGTAACTGTGTGATACTGACCAACAAACAACATTGGTGCCCCATGGCTTGTAGTTGTTGCATTAAGAGATTCCAGGTTCAAATTAGAAGCTCAAGGCATTGAATTCCAGCTGGATGAGACTCATACCCTATTTGCAATGTTGAACAATCAGCCGTAAACAAAGAGAACTGGGGGGGGGAAAATCTGCTTTTTGTATAATTTCCCTAATTCTTGTGCTCCCTTGGGTATAGTGGCCTGATTAGGTGTTAGGTTTCTTGATCCTCTCAAATCAACTTGTTGCCATGGGATTTTGTATTTAAAGTCCCTAGGTTGTACAAGTTGCTAGGTTAACGGTTTTCAAGACAGTCTTTCCAGGGCCTGAGTGCTGAGTATCTCATGGAATAGTCCTGTTCGGAGCTTCGAAATGTTCTTCATCAGATGGATGCTGTGTCCACTGACCAGGAGGCCTGTTCTGCAGGGATTCAGCTGCAACATTTGCTACTGATCATCAGGGGCTTAGAGAAGACAAACCCTTTTTCTAGCGAAATCAAGCTAACAACTAAAAATTAACCCTCTCTGGCCTATCTCATCTCTGTGTGCACTTTAGCAAACAAGTTGTGCTGAGGGGCATGGAGAGCATAATCTGGGATGGAAGAGATCCATGTCTTATCACCCCTTCCTACAAAGCTTTAATATTTGAAAATACTGTGAAGTTTCAAAGAGTCTGATATAACCAGAAGGTGATAAGGAATCCCTTGCAAACCCTGCTGGGGTACTTCCTTTGGAAATGAATTGTGGCTCAAAGACACTAGGCTGCGGAATGTACTCTGTCCTTCCCAAAGCCCCTGGATCCAAATCCTTCCCCTAAATAGCCACATGTGAGGACTCCTTTCTTTACTTCTGTTTCCTCATCTCTAAAAACAAATGCATACTCAGTTGCTCAGTCATGTCCAACTCTTTGTGACCCCATGGACTGTAGACCACCAGGCTCCTCTGTCCATGGAATTTTCCAGGCAAGAATACTGGAGTGGATTACCATTTCCTACTCTTCCCAGCCCAGGGATGGAACCCAGGGATTCTGTGTCTTCTGCTTTGGCAGGCGGGTTTTGTTTTGTTTTGTTTTTTACCACTGTGGCATCTGCCTACAGGTCTAAAACTAAATGGCTGATCTTAATTGATGTAAGGATGCATGTAAAGGGCCAAAGCACATATAGGGCTTAGCTTAACGGGTGCTCAATAAATGTAATTGGAACTCCCTCCTCAATTCAACCTCATAACAAACATCTGGGAGGAGAATGCTCTTAGCTAATTAGGGGAGCAATTAGGAAATTGCTTCCTATGGATTAGACTTTCCTGTGTTTGTTTTATGGCAGTGGATGTGGCTGCTTTTTATATATGTCTCTAATGATTCAACAGTTAATCATTGGGCAATCTGAAGAAGTTTGTAAGTATGTGGGTATGGTGACCTCTAAGGGGAGCTGGGGAGGAGCACCCAAAAGTGAGCAGCTTTCTGATAGTCACGTCAAGACAGACACAGAAGAAACTCTCTCAAATAAATGTGGAAGGTGATCACTGCCAGATATGGTACCACTTCCAACTCTGCTTAATAGATTTGCATTCAGGTAATATCTATACGACCCTTACTTTCTGACAGGGGCAGAGATAAAACACAGTTTTTGCAAATAGGATGGTTACAATGGGGAATGATACAAGCAAATAAGCAAGCACAAATCATTGGGATAGATGTGTGGACAAATATGCGCACAAGAAGCTTTGATTGCACACAGGAGGGACTGCTTCAGGGGAAGGAGCATCAGGGAAGGCTTCCTGGAAGCAATGACTTCTGATGAGCAAAGAAGTCAAAGAAGTGGATTGAGGAAACTCACTGAGGGGCATTGTTGGAAATATGTGAGCAAATGCTGGTGAGTGTGCTGTATGAAGCATGGATGGAATGGGCTATTTACATATCAAGGTGGGCTTTGCAGAGTATTCAACAGTTGTTTATTGAGTGAATTAGAGACTTTGTTCCATGCCCTGCTGAAGTGCAGATAAGTGATTTCTATTGCCTTTCTCTGATCATTCTATCATGAATCTGTTAAAAGAGAAATGGAGATAGTTTACCACAACCATTTTTCTATAGCCGTTATAGTTACATGAGCTCTGATTTTCCTTTTTAAAAATTTTTAAATATTTTTGTATGATTTTAAAGGTTACTTTTCGTTTGCAGTTATCATAAAATATTGGCTATATTCCCCATATTGTATAATTATCCTTGAGCCTATCTTACACCTAATAGTTTGAACCTCCCACCCTCTCACCCCTATATTGCCCCCCACCACTGGTAACCACTAACAGATGTTCTCTATATTTGTGAATATGATTCTTTTATATTATATTCACTGGTTTATTGTATTTTCTGTCTTATGATATTTATCGTACTTACCGTTTTCATGTTTTATGCCTTTCCAGTTCACATGAATTTAGCACAGGCTTTATTCCTAAGGTTTCTGTGACTGCTCTTGACACAGTTAATGGCCTCTGCAGTCCAACCAGACTTAGTAATATGTTATAGTTGCTTCAGATATTTTTTTCTGTTAAACAGAAATAAAGTGTTACTGGTCGAGCAGAAGCCCATCTTTTCCCTTCCCTCCCTCCTGGGAGTTAGCTTGTGTCCTGACATTCTCATGCATGTCTTAAATCTTTTACTATAAATGTATATATCTATAAACATAGTATTCTAAATATGAATAATATGGTCATTTCCTCATATGTTTTCATATTTCAAAAAATCAGACATCATTTCAAGATGAACCAATTCAAGATGAACCTTCAAGAAAATGTATCACTTAACAAAAATGTGGGAGGGAACTCAACCAAAAGCACTATATTTAAAACAGATGCTCTAGTGTCTGAAACAGGAAAGAAAATTTAAAATCACAGAATGAAAAAGCAAAATGATCACTTCAAAAATCATTTGTGTTATTTTATATTTCAGGAGGAAAATATGTTAAAAAATTTTACTTTGGTTACCATTAATCAAGTATGGAAAAATTGATACTAAAGGAGGAAATGGAAGAAAAAGAAACCCAATGAGGCTTTTATACACTTTGCATCCTGATAAGATTTACGGCAGTTTAGTTAAGGACTCTATAATTGGATAGATCAGTGATGAAACAAACTAATACAGGGCATTTCTCCTTCATCTAATTAGACTCCCTGAATCGTGGAATTTAAATTATATGTGGAGAGGCTCTGTCAAAACAGACTCTCCTGCGTCTCCAGTAATTGAAAGCAACTGGATTTTTGCCCCTGGCCCCCAACATCTGGAAAACTTTCATCTAGTTTTTTTTCCTCCCAAGTGTGTATATGCATAAAAGCAAAAATTTCCAGTTTCCCAAATAGATTTCAAATTTGTCCTCATTCAGCATTTTGTTGAGTTTTAATTTGTCATTAAAATTATATCATAGACATAGTAAAAGAAAACCAAGGTGAAGGAAGACCTAGTTTAAGCTTACCTACAATTCTCATGTGTTCACCTGGGCCATATGTTTATCCTGCCCTCAAGTCTGTCCCAAAGGGCAAGATATTTCAGGGTTATTTCACATGGGTTTAGGATTCTTTTGTGGAATTGCAGTCTCTGAATTACAGCCCCTAGGAGCTAAGACAGATAAAGACAGAACTCAGGTAAATTCTGCCTCAGAAGGTGAGACACACCCCGGGGCTATTAGCCTTCTGAAGCTGTGTGTTAATTGCTCAGTCGGCTCTGACTCTGCAATCTAATGGACTATAGTCCATCAGGGTCCTCCATCCACAGAATTCTCCAGGCAAGAATACTGAAGTGGGTTGCCATTTCCTTTTCTAGGGAACCTTCCCAACCCAGGGATCAAACCCAGGTCTCTTTCATTACAGGCAGATTCTTTACCGTCTGAGCCACCAGTGAGGACTGAAGAATCATTGTGCTTGTGTGTTAAATCGCTTCAGTCATGTCGGACTCTGTGACACTGTGGACTGTAGCCTGCCTCCCACTGCAGGAGACGTAAAAGACATAGGTTCAATCCCTGGATCGGGAAAAATCCCCTGGAGAAGGGTGTGGCAACCCACTCCAGCATTCTTGTCTGGAGAAACTCATGGACAGAGGAGCCTTGAGGGCTACAGTCATGGGGTCACAAAAAGTCGGACACGACTGAGGTGACTTAACATGGACTGTAGCCCACCAGGCTCCTCTGTCCATGGGATTCTCCAGGCAAGAATACTGGAGTGGGTTGCCACTTCCTTCTCCAGTAGATCTTCTCGACCCAGGGATCAAACCTGCATCTCCTATGTCTCGGGCATGCACAAGTGGGTTCTTTATCATTAGCACCACCTGGAAAGCTGAGTGCTTCCCCAGTCCTTGGGGCTATTTCTCCAAGACAGATCCTAGCTCTGACTTCTTTCCTTTTTATTTTTTAAACTTCTTTCTTTATTTTGGAGGATAGATGATTAACAATGTTGTGATAGTTTAAAACATATCTGTTGGGATAGTTCAAACATATCTGTTGAATATATCCCAATTTAACTATTAATGAATAATTTAACTATTGATTGACTTTTCCTTTTTGCCTGTGTACTCTAAAAATGTTTATAGGATTGCTCTAAATTATTCCAAACACAATGGGATATTTGAAAAGCAGAGCACTGTGGCTTAAGTACAGTTATTTCTAGTAAAAATCCTATAGATGTTTTGAATGAAGATTCAAAATATTTACAGACCTGTATATTTTAAGATCCCTTGTGTCTTGCAGTTGTAGCAATAGCTTCCACCTCACTTCAAAAGAAGGGATCACCCAGGTAAAGAGACGAGTGGAGTCCCTTTGCTTCCACTTGAGACTTCACTTCTCTTTACCTGGATGATCCCTTCCTTTTTAAAAAAAACTTTTTAAAAATTTTATTTTTAATTGGAGGATAATACTTTACAATGTAGTGATGGTTTCTGCCATACATCAACAAGAATCAGCCACAGGTATACATGTGTCCCTCTGTCTTAAACATCACTCCCAACTCCTTCCCCATCCCATCCCTCTAGATTGTCACCAACTTTGGGTTCCCTGCATGATCGAGTAAATTCCCACTGGCTATCTATTTCACATATGGTAATGTATATATTTCAGTACTATTCTCTCAAGTCTTCCCACCCTCTCCCTACCCCACTGTGGCCAAAAGTCTGTTCTTAATGTCTGTGTCTCCTTTGCTGCTTTGCAAATAGGATCATCAGTATCATCTTTCTAGATTCCACATATATGCATTAATATATGCTATTTGTCTTTCTCTTTCTGATTTACTTCACTCTGTATAATAGGCTCTAGGTTCACCCACCTCATTAGAATTGATTCATATGTGTTCCTTTTTATAACTGAGTAATATTCCATTGTGTATATGTACCACAACTTTATCCATTCATCTATTGATGGACATCTAGGCTGCTTCCATGACCTAGCTATTGTATGATCCCTTCTTTTGAAGTGAGATGGACGTTATTACCACAGTTGCAAGATACAAGGATCTTAAAATATACAGTCTATGAATACTTTGATTCTTCATTCAAAGTATCTGTAGGATTTTACTAGAAATAACTAAAGCCATGATGCTCTGCTTTTCAAATATCTCATTGTGTTTGGAAAAATTTAGAGCAATCCTGTAAACATTTGAGTACTTAGGCAAAAAGGAAAAGTCAGTCAATAGTTAAATTCTTCATTCATCAAGAGTTAAATTGGGGTATATCCAACAGATATGTTTGAAATGGCTGTTGGTAAAATACAACTTCAGGAATTGTTTCTAAAAAGACTGATTTTTTAAAAATGGCATTGAACAACAAAAGAACAGTTTTTTAAAAGCAAAAAACAAACCAAAACGCTACCAGCACAATTGGTAGACTTTTTAGCAATATAAACAGAACTGAAAAAATAAAACGTGAAAACTAAAAATATGTCAGAAAAATAATTACTGATTTTCAAACTTTAGATCAAGAGACAGACACAAAGAAAAGATATCATAAGAGGAGGAAATTTTTAACCCAAATTTTACAAATAATTTTTATATTTATTCTGAATATTGGTCCCTAGAAGAATGTGTGCATATCCCATAGAGATAGGGGTCAGATACAGAGATGGAATTTCCACGTCTTTCTGCAAAAATCATTTCCTTCATTGGTCTGTCATTGTCGTAACCACCCTCCCCAAGTCCATTAAACTTCCTGCCTGTGAAAATATCATTTCAAATCTCCTTGGTGAATTAGACAATTGATGAGAAAATGTTAGCCAAAAAAAAATTTGTATTAAACTGAACTGTTTGTATTTCAAAACTTCTTCACTGTTTTCTCTGGTGAATTCCTGCCTCTTCAGTCTTAAAATCCCAAACTTAAGAAACTTCTCCTCTATGAAATCCTTAATAACACTCCTCACCATCTTCCTGTGCATTCCTCTCCCTGACATGATGAGTTCTTTTGTGCTCTCTCTATGCTTGTGTAGACTTTAATTGTATCGTTTATAACCATTGAGTCATACTTGATTACTATTTACACACTAGTAAAATATACTGTGAGATCTTCAAGAATAATAACATTTTTTTGTTTGTTTGTTTAGATTCAAAGCATTGCTAAGAACCTGTCTGATGGTCAGCTCAACATAACACATGTTCATGAGTAAATGATGGGAAGGTGAAGAAAAGTCCTGGGGCTCCCCTGCATGGCACACCAGATTTAGCTGATCCTGGCTCTGGAAGCATGAGAGAAAGGATTTCTTCAAAACAAATTCTGAGAGGAATGGAGAGTTTTAGTTTAATGGGTAGTATTTCATTTTGGCAAGATAAAAAGGTTCTGGAGATTGGTTGCACAACAACGTGAATATGCTTAATTTAACACTGCCAAATTGTTCACCTGAAAATGGTTAAGATGGCAAATTTTATGTTTTGTGTATTTCACCATAATTAAACGTTAAAAAAAAGTTTGGATGATGAGGAAGAGGACATATGAGCACAAGACATTGTAAGTGACCTAATGACCTCTCACCTGTGACAAGCAGAGATAATATCCATGACAACTGGCTACTCACACTTGGTGTTTTTCCTTTTAGGTGCACTGTGTTTCAGATTCTATCTTGTTTGATTTTTTGACTAACCCTATGAATGGAAGGCATTTTTTCTCCTGCATTTTAAAGACCTAGAAACTAAGATGAAAAGAAGTGAACTGAACACTGGGGGTCTGCTGGGTCACTGCCAAGACTGGTGGTCAGCTGTCTGGTGTTAACCACATAGGCTGGGCTCATGATCTCATGATGTCTTGTCCTACCGGTGGTGCTTCAGGCCCAGAGAAAGCCACTCTGCTCCTGCTTGGGGCTCTGGGGACTGGTCCACTATGCTGCTGTTAGGAGGTCATCTTGGATGAACAGGAGAGGAAGAGTTTTCTCTCAGGGATGGCGCCTGTCCTCTGTCTGGATGATCTTCTCAAGCAGCTAGTCTCCTATTTGGTGGGAGACACATTGAAATCTGTGGTGAGGGTCCCTTCTCCACTCACATTTCCTTATGCCATTATCATCATCATCATATTATATCATTTTTACAGGAGGCCCAGTGGATCATGGAGCCGGAGTGGTTTCGACTGTACAGTGGCAGCGTTTATATCTACTTGTCCTTGTCAGTGTGGCCAGCACTCAGGTCCAGGTGTCACACAGACAACCTCTGAGTGGACATACAACAACCTCATGCACATTATAAATGCCACATTCTAACCCAACTTCAGCTGAGTCAATTGAATCACAGGATTGCAAACTGATAGCTCCTGTATTGCCCAAACGTTGTCCCTGTGAGCCTCAGCTGATGCAGTGCTGGCCACTGTAACACAGCTGCCTTTAAACCAACTGAGAGAATTCTATTTTGAATGCCAACAAAGTCTAGATTTGGGAGTAAGGCAGTGACTTCTAATTCTTCCCTTGCAGCTGCCCAGGAGACCAAGTTTCCCAGCCTCCCTGGCAGCTGGGTATGGCCATGAGACTGAGTGTTGACCAATAGGATGTGAGCAGGAATAGCAACTTCTAAATGGACTTTGTTTAAGAAAGTCACCTTTATTTCTTCTCTGCTCTTTTCCATGAACTTGTCTCGTGAGTTAGACTCAATCACGCTGCCTTGGGTCATTCCCTAGGGCAGGATTTTCTCAAACTTTTTGGTCTTAGGACTTCTTCAGACTCTGAAAAATTATTGAGGAATCCCAACTAGCTGTTGTTTCTATGGGCATATTTACTGTATTTAAAAAGTAGAACTAAAAAAAATTGTATTAATTATTAAGTCATTTAAAGCTAACTATAATAAACCTATTATATAGTAACATAATATTACATATTAACATAGAAGAACATTTTAATGAAAACTAGCCATATTGAAAAATTTAAGCTATGTATTAATTCATTTAAAATAATTATAATAAAACTGGTATGTGTTAATATAAGAACATATTTTATTAAAATATTTTAGTTTCCTAGACAAAAAGTCAGTGAGAAGAGGGGAATTGTTTTACATTTTTCAAATCACCTAATGTTTGGCTTAAAAAAACCAGCTGTGTTCTCACATATGCTTCTGCATGAACTCTGCTGGGACAGACTCTTTTGCTTGCAGTCTGTGAGGAAGAACCAGCCTCACACAGATAGTAGCTGGGAAAGGAAGGAGTATTCTAGTAGCCATTTAAAAAAATGTTATTCTTCTTTGATACTGCAACAGATATAAGTGATAGTTTCTTAAAGGTTAGTTGCAATGTGAAGTCTGAAACTTGTATCAAGTGCCTTTCATACTCAGGTACATGAAGAATCTACTGGTCTGTTTTGCACTTTAAATGGATCTTTTACCCATTCATGACCTTACAATATTGCCTCACTGAGTTGCATAGACCTTTCAAATGTTGACACATTTTATTAAACAACATTAAAACATCCCAACTGTTCACATCAACACCAATCTCAGAAAAAAAAAAAAATGGTAGTAACATAAAGATAGTAAAAATTCTTTAAGTACTGGGAAGCTGTCAAGTTCAAGGTACAGGTACAGATTTTCCAAAATGGTAATTTTTGCTTCAAAGCTCAAATTTTGTAATTGGCAGCAAATACTGTCAGTTGTTTTTCTTGATTTGCCTTTTAAATGTTCACAAAGATGTCTGTCAAACACCCAAATCTGAATAAGAATATTTGTCTTTCAGCTATTCTTTGAAGTGAAAATCATGATTCATGGAGAAAATAAAAGTAGCTAGCTCTCCTTGAAGTGCAAAATTTCACAAGTGCTTTTCTTGGAGACAAATACATTACCTTGGAATTCATCAGACTTGACACATACTGCCAAATTCATTACCCAAAGTATTATGAAGAATCAAGAATTAATAACGTTAATACTTCTTGCTGCTTCATCAAAGGAATTTTAGAGTGAATCTGGCTTTTCTACCTTGTGATTGTGTGGCAGTTAAGAATACAGTGAATGCTAGTCCGCTTGGGCTTTCTGGTGTCCCTGCCTTGATTGAGGCCAGCGGTTTTATCTACCATTGCTTGTGTAACATTAGTTTAAGTATCAGTGCGGTGAAAAAGGCAAGATATCTTAGTATCATTACGAAAATAGTTCTGACCTATGCTCTGCCCGAATGGGTCTCTAGGATTCCAGTGTTGCAATACAAGGGAAGGTCAAGGCCTTCACGTTCTTGAAAACTTCCCCAGTGTCCATGTGGAGCTGCAACAAGAAGTTAAATGCAATGTCATTGTGGGGGGGGTGGGTGGGCACCCACAGAACCTAGTCTTATGACCTACTGTTTCTGAGTGTTCTTTATTCCTAGCTGAGCTAAACTGTCTGGAATGGGAAAGTGAGTGTCTTATAAAACCGTTTTTTCAGGGCCTGGGAAGAAGGGGCAGGGCAGCATGAGGCAGGAACTGGTGGCTGGCCAGAGTCCCTGCAGCCCCAAGCTTGCTGGGCAGTGTAATGGAGCACGTTCCAGTGTTTCTGAAAACCTGGAGACAAGGGATGCCAGGCATTACTTTGCCTTGAAGCTCTTCCACCTAGGGATTTAGCTTCTGCAGCCCCATTTGGGGGGGGGGGGGGCGGGTACAGATCCATCTCTCTATTCTGCCAAAAAGTCCTCCTCCATCCCACCTTTGCTCAAGATACCCAAAGGAGCAAAAGGCACGGTGGGCTTCCTGTATCCTTATCATCAGCACTGCAGCTATTGCTCAGGGCTACCAGGGTCCTTTCCAGGCTTCTGGTGGCCTCACTCGGAAAACTATACTCTTGGAATTGTAAGTGAAGCTTGTTTCAGAGTAAATGACATTTTAGGGAATGGGGAAACAGTGTCTGAACCTCTTTGGGGTCGAATTCTGGTGGTATCCTGGCAGTTCTGTTTGTGGTATAATTCTGATGACATCTTGGCTTTTCCTGTTGCTGGTGTATGTTTCACCTTTCTTGGGTCTGACAAGTTGGTTATCATTTATCTTTGTATTTTTAGCTTCCAAAAATGTATTATTTCACTGAGTCAGCTCTGGGATGGTGACCATAGGCCTGTCTTTTCCCGGTATCACCATTCCCTAGTGTTATGTTCCATACCCTGATGAATTTCTCATAGTTAATCTCTAAAAGAGAACCCAGAGCCACTTAACATAATTGTAGAGTTTATCTCTTTGACAAAGGTGGCTGACTCAGAGGGAGGATGAAGGCTGATACTCAGCCCTGTTCTGCTCACCAAGCTATATTCCCACAGGGCTAGATGTGCCCAGAGTGAGCATCTTTTTCTCTTGTCTCCACAGAAAGGGTGCCTTTCTTTAGCTTGTATCAAAATCTTCTGACAGCGGCTTAAGGTGGCTCTATCAGGACTTACCTTGGCCCCTCCTGGGTCCTTTGAAGGATGTTTTCCTTTGTGGCCTGACCATTTGTGTCTTACTCAGAAGGGCCTTCCAGATATAAGTCCTGTTGTCTATTTCTTTCCCACTCAAACTGGCTTTTGCCCAGAGTCCTAGGGGAGTGGGCCAAGAGCAGTACTTTGTCCATGTTGGACAGCTGGGCTATTCAGCTAAATTGTAAGGACTAAGTTCTACAAACTCATCTCCTTCCTGTGTCCAATCTAATGCACACCCTCTTCTACAGCAAAAAGAAGGCTTTTGTTATGTGTAAGTATAGGAAGGAATGTCTGATAAGCCAGAGACCAATATACAGCCAGCAAGCATCAAGCACCCACAGGGGAGACCACTTAAGTAAGAACAAAAATGTGGTTTTTCTCTCATGACCACCAGATGACTCTGGCTATGACAACATCAGACATGGTCCCAGAAGTAGCTACTCTTGCTGCTGCTGCAGTTTCTGTTGGGCAGTCCTTTGTCTAGAGCTGCCGCATGCGACAGAATCTGATCTAGATATTTCTTTCTTCTTCCCCAGCCCCTCACATCAAAGGGTGCCATGAGCTTTCTGTCCTTGCTGGCCCTAAATTTTCTCTGGAACCCTGGTTCTTTTAATCATGGCCCTTGTAGCTAGTTTCTTTATTAAAAAGTCTTTAAAAGTTCCATCTTGGAATATGGTTGGTTTCTGTCTCTGGTTGGTCCTTAGATCATCATGAAAGTACAGAACCATGGGGACAAAGAGAATCTCATACGCACTTGGAGGTAGAGGTGAGCAGTTGGGAGAGGTTGGCAGAGAGTGATTTGGGATTTTTCAAAAGCAACTAAGGAAGTTAGAAATTAATGGAGAAATTTCTTACCAATTCTCAAAGGAAATTCTCTTTCACCTAGAATTTTATTCCTAGTCAGAACATCAGTTAAGGGATTTCCCTGGCGGTCCAGTGGCTAAAAGACTCCATGGTCGCAAGTCAGGGGGCTGGTTCAATCCCTGGGACGACCCAGAGGGATGGAATGGGGAGGGAGGAGGGAGGAGGGTTCAGGATGGGGAACACATGTAAACCTGTGGCGGATTCATTTTGATATTTGGCAAATCTAATACAGTTATGTAAAGTTTAAAAATAAAATAAAATTAAAAAAAAAAAAAAAAATCCCTGGTCGGGGAACTAGACCCCCCACGTGCCACAACTAAAGATCCCGCCTGTTGCAAGTGAAAAATTAAAGATCCTGCATGCCACCACGGAGACCTGGCACTGTCAAATAAATAAATAAACAAACATATGTTTAAAAAGGACATCAGTTAAATATTAAATAGACTGAAGATATTTTCAGAACTTTAGGGTCTCTAGGAATTGACATCTTTTCTCAGGAACCTCCTGGGGGAGGTACCCCTTCACAATGAGAGAATAAGCAAATGAAAAGGAAGACACAGGACCTGGGAAACAGGAGATCCTAAGGGAGACAGAGGTGAAGGGACTCCTGCCAGTAAGGATCAGGGGAGATACCAGGTCAGCACAGGAAGCACCTGAACCAATTAAAACAGGTTAGGGCTCCAAGCAAAGCTTTAATAGAATAGTTTTGAGAAGAGATTTAGACAATGGAGAAGAATTTGAAAGTGCATTAGTGATAAATATATAGAAAGCAAAGCAAAAAGTGGCATACTTCCTGGCTTAGCAATGGATAATATAAATACTATTGACCTAACAAAAATGAATACATGTCAAGAATACAGGGGATAGGAAATGTGTGATTGTGTGTGTGTGGTAGTGGTGGTGGTGATGGTGAAAGTGGGGGAGAGATGAAGGGCCGTCAACGCCAAAGCACCAGCCAGCTAATAAATAACTTCTCAAAGTGACAAGGCAAGAAAAATGACTATAAGCATGGTACTGAGATATATGGAGGTATATATACAGAATCACGCTAAGTAGCTTCAGTCATGTCCGACTCTTTGCAGCCCCATAGACGTACCCTGCCAGGCTCCTCTGATTATGGGATTTACCAGGCAAGAATACTGGAGTGGGTTGCCACTCCCTTCTCCAAGGGATCTTCCTGACCCAGGGATTGAACCTAGGTCTCCTGCATTGCAGGCAGATTCTTTACCATCTGAGCCACCAGGGAAACCCTATAAACTCTATATGCAGGTTTAATTTTAAATTTTCCTTTAAAAAACCCAAACTAAAACCTAAAAATGGGAAGAGAGATAAGAATGAAGAAGTCTATGTGATTTTTTTCTTTTCTCTAATTTGCCGTACTAATAAATTGTTCACAGTTTCAAAAAAGAAATCCAAACTATTAACAAGTAGATCTGAAATAAAATAACTGGGCAGAAAATATTGCTCCCCTGCTTCCTTGGGCTGGTGCAGGGGCTCTTGCCAAATGATGTGCTCAATACTCACATAGCTTTGATCTCTGAACTGCAAACGAACATCCCATTTCCTTCCTGAGCATGGGTAGGGCTCTCTGTGTTCCAGTCACACCTCACCCCTTGACCTCCCTAGCCCTGGACAGTTGTAGTGGGTTGAATTGTGTTCCTCAGAAATCCCAGGTCCTTGCAAATGTGACTTTATTTGGAAACAAGGGCTTTGCAGGTATCATGTCCATGACCTCAAGTTGAAGTCATCCTGGTTTTAGACTGTGTCTTGAGTCCAGTGACTAGTGACGTTATAAGAGAAAAGAGAGGGAAATTTGAGACACAAACACAGAAGAGACACAGGGAAGAAGGCCTCATGAAGATGGAGGCAGAGATTGGAGTGATGTAGCCACATCCAAGGCACCAGGAGCCACGAGAAGCTGAAGGAGGCAAGGGTGGGGATCCTCCCCTAGAAAATTTTAGAGGAATCTTGGCTCTGCCAACACCTTGATCTCAGACTTCTGGGCCTCAGATCTGTGATAGAACCCATTTGTGGTCATCCCTAGGGCAGCCCTAGGAAACAATGGAGTACATAGATGCAGATGAATGAGAAGCAAGCCTTTGAGTCTGTGGTGTGAATTTTTCAGGTCCTCTTCTCATCAAACAAATGTTTGCTGAGCTCCTGACATTTATCAGGCGCTGCACTGGGCCTCGAGGTTGGAAATGAGAACTTAGAGGCAGAGGCAGCTTGGCCATGTGCTGTGGTCCATGTCAAAGCATTTAGGCTTCATCTCCTGAACCAGAACAAGCCTCTGAAAGGTTATAAGATGAGTCTGGTGCCTTGGAAAAAGAACTCGGAGCAGAGGGCAGTAGGGAGAAGGGATTTTGGTGGGAACCTGGAAAATGTAGTTAGGACCAGTGTTTTCAAACGTGGAGAGTTTGGCCCTTCATTGAGGAGACTTGGGTAGGAGAGGCCTGTCCTGTCTGAAAACATTCATCAGGCCTAGTGTTTTCATAATATAAATGATAAGCGATCCCATCATGAGAAAACCTGGGGTAGTGGAACCCTACAAAAGATAGCATGACAAAACGTTGTAGGGTGATGGATTCTGAGAGATTAATCACAGTACACCTCATCTTTTCTGAGTATTTATGTACCATACCAAGTGCTTTTTACTGTTATTTCACTTAATTCTCTAGCAGTCCTGTGAGGAGAGTACTATTATTCTGCTTCTGCTAAGTCACTTCAGTTGTTTCCGACTCTGTGCAACCCCAGAGACAGCAGCCCACCAGGCTCCCCCGTCCCTGGGATTCTCCAGGCAAGAACACTGGAGTGGGTTGCCATTTCCTTTTCCAATGTATGAAAGTGAAAAGTGAAAGGGAAGTCGCTCAGTTGTGTCCGACTCTTAGCGATCCCATGGACTGCAGCCCACCAGACTCCTCCGTCCATGGGATTTTCCAGGCAAGAATACTAGTACTTCTACTTTAATCATGAATAGCTGAGGCTTAGATTTAGGTCAAGTCACACAGTTAGGCAGAGGTGGGACTCAACTCTAGTGACTTTACTCCTTAGCCATTCCCCAGTATTTCACTCCCTTTAAAAAAATTCATTTATTTCTTTAAAATTTATTGTAGTTAATTTACCATGTGTTAATTTCTGCTGTGTAGTAAAGTGACTCAGTCATACATCATATATATTTTTTGATATTCTTTTCCACTATGGTTTATCATAAGATATTGAATATGGTTTCTTGTGCTATTCAGTAGGAGCTTGTTGTTTGTCCAGTCTATATATGCTAGCTTACCTCTGCTAACCCCAAACTCCCAATCCTTCCCTCCCGCACCCCTCTGCAATTACAAGTCTATTCTCTGTGTTTGTGAGTCTGTTTTGTAGTTATGTTCATTTGTTTTATATTTTAGATTCCACATATAAGTGGTATCAGATGGTATTTGTCTTTTTGTTTCTGACTTCACTTAGTATGATAATCTCTAGATCCTTTCATGTTGCTGCAAATAGCATTATTTCTTCTTTTTGTGGCTGAGTAATATTCCATTGGAGAAGGCAATGGCACCCCACTCCAGTACTCTTGCCTGGAAAATCCCATGGATGGAGGAGCCTGGAAGGCTGCAGTCCATGGGGTCGCTGAGGGTCGGACACGACTGAGTGACTTCACTTTCACTTTTCACTTTCATGCATTGGAGAAGGAAATGGAAACCCACTCCAGTGTTCTTGCCTGGAGAATCCCAGGGACGGGGGAGCCTAGTGGGCTGCCATCTATGGGGTCACACAGAGTCGGACACGACTGAAGTGACTTAGCAATAGCAATAGCAATATTCCATTATATATATATATAATATTTCAAATATATAATTTCATATATGTATATATATCTTCTTTATCAATTCATCTATAGATGAACATTTATGTTGTTTCAATGACTTTTCTATTGTGAATAGTGCTGCTGTTAACATAGGGGTACGTGTATCTTTTTGAATTATAGTTTTATCCAGGTATATACCCTGGAGTGGGATTGCTGGGTCATATGGAAACTGTAATTTTGTTTTTTTGAGGAACCTTCATACTTTTTTCCACAGTGGCTGCACCAATTTACATTTCCACCAACAGTATTTCACTCCCTTTGAAAAGTTTAGTTTGATGGCCAAAGGATGGGCTAGAGATTATAAGGATGTAAATGAAGGCAGTGGCAGTCAGTCTGGGTTGAGCAAGATCGATGTGAGGGCTGTTTGAAAAGACTTGTTGACAAATCAAACCGGGAAAGGTGAAGGGAAAAAAATAACTTGGGACACAAGAAAAGATATTATCCACACTTTTTTCTTTCTGCTTTGAAAATATTATATTTAGAATTTTTTGTTTCAAAGAGTAAGAGTTTTGCATAATCAACTCAATACAATCTATATAGAGCAGTTCACTATAGCTTGTGGTACAACATCTGAGCTATAGAACAGATGTAATTTCATGCAACCGTATTCATCAGTGAATTTTGTAGCGAAGATGATATAAAACACAAGTAATCACACATGAGTTTCTCTCCTGTATGGTTAGACTTCTATAGAATGTGTAAATAGATTAATACCTTTTACACAGAACAGTTGTGCATCATCAAATACCCTCAACTGCAAAACAAGTCTGCTTTTTTTCTCCATTTAACTTCATTTGAGGAAATATCTGGCACTTATTTTAAGCCATGTCTAATAAGTGCCTGTCCAGTCAAGTGTCTAGTCGAGGCTATGGTTTTTCCTGTGGTCATGTATGGGTGTGAGAGTTGGACTGTGAAGAAGGCTGAGCGCCGAAGAATTGATGCTTTTGAACTGTGGTGTTGGAGAAGACTCTTGAGAGTCCCTTGGACTGCAAGGAGATCCAATTGGTCCATTCTGAAGGAGATCAGCCCTGGGATTTCTTTGGAAGGAATGATGCTGAAGCTGAAGCTCCAGTACTTTGGCCACCTCATGTGAAGAGTTGACTCATTGGAAAAGACTCTGATGCTGGGAGGGACTGGGGGCAGGAGGAAAAGGGGACGACAGAGGATGAGATGGCTGGATGGCATCACTGACTCGATGGATTTGAGTCTGAGTGAACTCCGGGAGTTGGTGATGGACAGGGAGGCCTGGCATGCTGCGATTCATGGAGTCGCAAAGAGTCAGACATGACTGAGCAACTGAACTGAACTGAATAAGTGCCTGTATTGCTTTTCTAGGGCTGCATAATAAAGTACCACAGACTAGGTGGCTTAAACAACAACAGAAATGTATTTTCTCCCAGTTCTGAAACCTGGAAGTCCAAGATCAAAATGTCAGCTGGTTGATTTCCTTCTGAGGCCTCTCTCCCTGGCTTGAAGATGGCTGCCCTCCTGCTATGTCTTTGCCTTCTTCTCTGTGCTTTTGTGTCCAAATCTCCTTCTCTTATAAGGACACAAGTCATGCTGGATTATGATCCACCCAAAAGACCTTATTTTAACTTAAGAATTCCTTTAAAGACCTTATCTCCAAATTCAGTTATTAGGTTGGTGCAAAAGTAATTGCAGTTTCAAACCATGAATCGTTTTAACTAGACTCAAACACATATTTATTAATCAAAATAGGAATCATTACAATCAACACATTTTTGCTAATGAGAAATATTCCTATTGTGTAAAAATCCATTCTTCAGGATTCAACGAACTCTTGGAAAGCATTTTCTGTGTCCTGCTGGTTGTGGAAGCGTTTGACCTGTGAAAAGTTGTCGAGATGCTTGAAGAAGGGGTAGCCAGTTGGCAAGAGATCAGGTAAATATAGTGGATAAAGCAAAACTTTTAGCCTAATTTGTTCAACTTTTGAAGTGTTGGCTGTGCAGTGTATGGTCAGGCTTTGTTTTGGCAAAGAATTGGAGCCATTCTGTTGACCAATGCCAGCTGCGGTCATTGTAGATTTCAGGGTATCTCATCGATTTGCTGAGCATATTTCTCACATATGATTGTTTCGATGGGATTCAGAAAGCTGTAGTGGATCCGACGGGCAGCAGACCACCAGACAGTGACCATGAACTTTTTCTGGTGCAAGTTTGGCTTTGGGAGGTGCTTTGGAACTTCTTCTCAGTCCAACTACTGAGCTGTTCATCACTGGTTGTCAAATGAAATCCACTTTTCATTGCATGTTACAACCTGATTGAGAAATGGCTCATTGTTACTGTGTAGGATAAGAGAAGACACTTCAAGACAACAGTTTTTTAAAATTTTCAGTCAGCTCATAAGGCATGCACTCATTGAGCTTTTTCACTTTTCCAGTTTGCTTCAAATGCTAAGTGATGGTAGAATGGTCGATGTTGAGTTCTTTGGCAACTTGTGTAGTTGTAAGAGGATCAGCTTTGGTAATGGCTCTCAATTGGTTGTTGTCAACTTCCGAGGGCTGGCTGCTATGCTCCTCATCTTCAAGGCTCTCATCTCCTTTGCAAAACTTCTTGAACTATCACTGCACTGTATGTTTGTTAGCAGTTCCTGGGCCAAAGGCATTGTTGATGCTGTGACTTGTCTCTGTTGCTTTATGAACCATTTTGAACTCAAATTAGAAAATCGCTCGAATTTGCTTTTTGTCTAACATCATTTCCATAGTCTAAAATAAATGTAAAATAAATAGCAAGTAGTAAGTCATTAGCAAAAAAAAAAAAGTAAAATGTGAAATGCACATTAAAATGATGTATAACATAATCACATTTACTTAAGGTATTCCAAAATCAAATGGCAAATTTCTACAATGCAAAAACCACAATTACTTTTGCACTAACTTTCTGAGGTTCTGGGGGTTAAGACTTCAACATGAATTTAGGTAGGGGACAGTTTAGGTAGCCCGTAATACACTCTAAGATCACAAAGTTCAGAGCCATATTCACGCTGTAGGAAGCCGTTTCTTGAGATGATGGGATCCAGTTGCTCAGGCCATTCAGACAATCAGAACAGAGCCAAAAGTGACTTCACTGTGGGACACTTAGTGAAGTTACCTCCCTCTTCCTTATTATGTGGCTTGTTTCCCAGGGCTAGAGAGAGATTTCAGTCATTCTTTGGCATTATTGCTGGCCATGGGGACCTCTACATCTGATATTTTAAAGGGATGAGAACATGGGTGGGTGGAGGTTGAAAGTATTTTTTAGATACAAGTACACAGACAGGCTGAATGAAATGGTGTGATCTCAGAGGGTGTGTGGAAACTGGCAAAAACTTTGGAGGTCAGTGCTCTGAGACTTCTAGAACTTTGTCTCCTTCTCCCTAGTGCAACACTCTCTATGAAAGGTCACTGCCCATTCATCAATTTGACATCATGGAAGAAAGGCTCCCTTCAATCTTGTTTTTCCTTATGTGTGACTCAGAGTTCATTTATTAAGGGAAAACGCTGTGGGGGTACATGTATATTTCCTAATAAACAAAGTGAAAAGGAATTTTTTTGCCACCTATTGTTTAATTAAAACATATTGCCAACTGATTGGCTCTGTAATAAAACAAAACAGGATAACAACTTTCCATTATTTAAAAATCCTTCCCTGTCTCCCCAGTTGAAGTATTCTTCTGCTCCCTGTCCAATGAATGACCTTTTATTTAGCCTCACTTTTGGCTTCACACTGAAGAGTCTCAAATCTGTATCTGCCACCTAGAATTTCCCCTAAGCTTCATAAGTTGATTGCCAGTTCTCTCTAGGTCTTGCCATTGACTGCTCTATAGGAAGCTTACACTCTTATATGTAGTGTACCAATATGTACCAAATATGGACCAAAGTGAACTTCTTTTTTAAAATTTATTTTATTGAAGTATAATTGATTTACATAGTAGTATTAAATTTCTGCTGTCCAATGAAGTGACACAGTTACACACACACACATACACGTTCTTTTTTGTATTCTTTTCCACTATGGTTTTTCACAGGATATTGAATATAGTTCCCAGTGCTATACAGAAGGACCTTATTGTTTATCCATTTTCTATCTAGTAATGTACATCTGCTAATCCCAAACTCCCAAAAAAGTGAACTTCCTGTGTCCCTCAGAAACGCTGCTCATCCTCCACATGCCGCATTCTGGTTCATGAAACTTACTCAAAGAACTTAGAGATACACTTGCTTTCCTCTCATGCCTCACCTCCCATAATTAGACCCCCAATCCTACTAACTCTACGTCTTAAGTACATACCCTGGCTAGGCTTTCCTCTTCCTTCTCTTACATTTAGATTCCAACCATCTTTCCCCGAAGCCTATTACATTTGCTTCCCCAGGTGTCTCCTTGTCTCCTGTCTCACTTTTTTCTCCTTTCCTTGGATCCTAAACCTACAGACACATTTCAGCTTCCTTAGCCAACATTCCAGGCTCCCATCCTGGGCCTGACCACTTACCCAACATTCTACCCTGAAACACACCTTTTCCTAAACTTGCTGTTTGTTGCTTTAATGTAGCCTGATGGTCCCCAACTTGCAGTCATGCGCTCATGTGGATATGCAAACTCTTACTTCACTTGCAAGCATCACTCCCTTGGGATGCCTTCCATGGTCCCCATAGCTTGGACTTGGTGCTCTTTTCTGTGGTTTATGGCATATTGTGCATATCCTTCATTTCACTGGTCTGCTAAGGTGAACCAGTTTCCTTATCTGTCTCATACATCAGATTTCCAGTTCCTTACGCCCAAGGACAGTTTTCTTCACCCCTGTGCCTCTAGTGTCTAGTCAATCACTGCCTTTAAGTATATTGAATAAATGTGAAAGTGCTTTCAAAAGTTTCAAATCTGATGGAAGTATAGGGAATCTTTTTATAAACATATCCCTTAAGCATCTATAATGAACTATTGTTTTATTGTAAGAAGACCAGTGAAATCAGAGTTAAAAGCTTCAGGTGCCAATCTGTATCTAAAATGGGGCTAGTGATACTATCTAAGCCAGTGGTGAGAATCAACTATGATAATATGGGAAAAATTTATTTCTAAACCCTAAATACCGTTCTATGAAAACATGAGTTTAACACCAACTATGGTCAAGTCTTTCTAAAACTATATCCACCTATCTACCTGTTGATATCTATACATATTTGTATATACACAGATATATGTATATTTTGTACTTTGTCCTGCTTGACTCTTTAAAAATTGATCATCACCATCTGTGTAATATTCCCTCAAGTGGTGATTCAGTGACTTCCTTATTTTCAAAAGAGAGCAGTGTTTTTGGTAAGATTAGATTAGGTTAACAAGTCCTTTATCATGTATTTGATCAGGTACCTGCTCATCATATATTAATGCAAATAAACATAGAATTATCTAACAAAATTCAACCTGTTCTCCAAAAATAAAGGGAAGGAATTGAATCCTATTTACGTAAAGAGAGTTGTTCGAAGCCAGAAAAATCAGTGATTGAATGACTTGAGCTCATGTTTTAATTTTACCTTGAAAGAACCAATAAGTTTTCCCCAAATTTTTAGGTATTTTGAGAGAAGGTGGGAATTAGCACTGATTTTGAATATAGAAATGAAAAACAGCTCCTCTATCCACCTCCATAAGACATTTTCTATTTTTCCACATGGTATGTAGAAAGTGCTCAATAATTAGGGAGACCATACCTCCCATTTTGTTCAGAACAGTCCTGGGATGGCCTTCTGTCTAGATAGAATTAATATAGCATCTCTCTCCTTCTCTAAACTGTCCCTGTTTGGATGATAAATCCCACCCTCAGTACTTATTGAATGAATGAACGAATGAACTCCTAGCTTCATTCAACGAGAGGAAACAAAGAAGGTAAACATTTCAACTGTAACATTCTGCATTACATTATCCAGTGTTGTTTTACCTGGGAGCTTTATCGCTCCCAAAGAAATATTCAGGTTTTCTAATATAGAAGAAGTAGAAAGATGCCTCTTCTTGCCTCAGTTCTCTTCTATTTTCACTTAACTTTTTCCATTAAAAAATTAACATAGTGATCTGGCTGGACAGACCAATGGAGCCATCAAGGTTCTGGAGATGCAGTGACTGTTCTGGCAGAAGCAGACAGACCCTACAGTCACCAGATGTCAGAGTTATTTACATATCATGTGTGATTTAAACTAACCTGATGATGAGATTTATAGCACTTAAAATTTTATTTTATTGAAGCATAGTTGATTTTCAACGTTGTGTTAGTTTCTGCTGCTGCTAAGTCGCTTCAGTCATTACCGACTCTGTGCGACCCCATAGACGGCAGCCCTCCAGGCTCCCCTGTCCCTGGGATTCCCCAGGCAAGAACACTGGAGTGGGTTGCCATTTCCTTCTCCAATGCATGAAACTGAAAAGTGAAAGTGAAGCCACTCAGTCGTGTCTAACTGTTAGCGACCCCATGGACTGCAGCCTACCAGGCTCCTCCTTCCATGGGATTTTCCAGGCAAGAGTACTGGGGTGGGCTGCCATTGCCTTCCTCTGTGAATTTCTGCTGCAGCTGCTGCTAAGTCACTTCAGTCTTGTCCGACTCTGTGCGACCCCATAGACGGCAGCCCTCCAGGCTCCCCTGTCCCTGGGATTCCCCAGGCAAGAACACTGGAGTGGGTTGCCATTTTCTTCTCCAATGCAGGAAAGTGAAAAGTGAAAGGAAAGTCGCTCAGTCATGTCCAACTCTTCGTGACCCCATGGATGGCAGCCCACCAGACTCCTCCGTCCATGGGATTTTCCAGGCAAGAGTGCTGGAGTGGGATGCCATTGCCTTCTCCCTGTGAATTTCTACTGCTCAGCAAAATGATTCAGTTATACACATATATGTTTTTTCATATTCTTTTCCATTATGGTTTATCATAGGATACTAAATATAGTTTCCTGTGCTATACAGTAAGAGCTTGTTATTTACCCATTCGCTTTGAAACCCCATGGACTGCACCATGCCAGGCTTCCCTGTCCATCACCAACTCCCAAAGCTTACTCAAACTCATGTCCATTGAGTCGGTGATGCCATCCAACCAGCTCATCCTCTGTTGTCCCCTTCTCCTCCCGCCTTCAATCTTTCCCGGCATCAGGGTCTTTTCCAATGAGTCAGTTCACATCAGGTGACCAAAATATTAGTTTCAGCTTCAACATCAGTCCTTCCAATGAATATTCAGGACTGATTTCCCTTAGGATTAGCTGGTTGGATCTCCTTGCAGTCCAAGGGACTCTTGAGAGTTCAGAAGCATCAATTCTTCAGCCCTCAGTTTTCTTTATAGTCCAACTCTCACATCCATACATGACTACTGGAAACACCATAGCTTTGACTAGATGGACATTTGTTGGCAAAGTAATGTCTCTGCTTTTTAATATGCTGTCTAGGTTGTTCATAGCTTTTCTTCCAAGGAGCAAGTGTCTTTGAATTTCATGGCTGCAGGCACCATCTACAGTGATTTTGGAGCCTAAGAAAATAAAGTCTGTCACTGTTTCCATTTTTTCCCCATCTATTTTCCATGAAGTGATGGGACTGGATGCCATGATCTTAGTTTTCTGAATGATGAGGTTTTTTTTTTTTTAATTGGAGGCTAATTACTTTACAATATTGTGGTGGTTTTTGCCATGGGTGTACATGTGTTCCCCATCCTGAACCTTCCTCCCACCTCCCTCCCCGTCCCATCCCTCAGGGTCATCCCAGTGCACCAGCCCTGAGCACCCTGTCTGATGTATTGAACCTGGACTGGCGATCTATTTCACATATGGTAATATACATGTTTCAGTGCTATTCTCTCTAATCATCCCACCCTCGCCTTCTCCCACAGAGTCCCAAAATCTGTTCTTTACATCTGTGTCTCTTTTGCTGTCTCACATATAGGGTCATCATTACCATCTTTCTAGGTTCCATATATGTGCATTAATATACTGTATTGGTATTTTTCTTCCTGACCTACTTCACTCTGTATAATAGGCTCCAGTTTCATCCACCTCATTAGAACTGCTTCAAATGCATTCTTTTTAATGGCTGAGTAAGATTCCATTGTGTATATGTACCGCAGCTTTCTTATCCATTCGTCTGCTGATGGACATCTAGGTTGCTTCCGTGTCCTGGCTATTGTAAACAGTGCTGCAATGAACATTGGGGTACATGTGTCTCTTTCCCTTCTGGTTTCCTCAGTGTGTATGCCCAGCAGTGGGATTGCTGAGTCGTATGGCAGTTCTATTTCCAGCTTTTTAAGGAATCTCCACACTGTTTTCCATAGTGGCTGTACTGGTTTGTATTCCCACCAACAGTGTAAGAGGGTTCCTTTTTCTCCACACCCTCTCCAGCATTTATTGTTTGTAGACTTTTTGATAGCAGCCATTCTGACCGGCGTGAGATGGTACCTCATTGTGGTTTTGATTTGCATTTCTCTGATAATGAATGTTGAGTTTTAAGCCAACTTTTTCACTCTCCTCTTTCACCTTCATCAAGAAGCTCTTTAGTTCTTCTTCAGTTTCTGCCATAAGGGTGGTGTCATCTGCATATCTGAGGTTATTGATATTTCTCCTGGCAATCTTGATTCCAGCTCGTGCTTCATCCAGTCCAGCATTTTGCATGATGTACTCTGCATATAAGTTAAATAAGCACAGTGACAATATACAGCCTTGATGTACTCCTTTTCCGATTTGGAACCAGTCTGTTGTTCCATGTCCAGTTCTAACAGTTGCTTCCTGACCTGCATACAAATTTCTCAGGAGGCAGATCAGGTGGTCTGGTATTCCCATCTCTTGAAGAATTTTCCACAGTTTGTGGTGATCCACACAGTCAAAGGCTTTGGTGTAGTCAATAAGGTAGAAACAGATGTTTTTCTGGAATTTCTTGTTTTTTTGATGATCCCGTGGATGTGGGCAATTTGATCTCTGGTTCCTCTGTCTTTTCTAAATCCAGCTTGAACATCTGGAAGTTTACAGTTCATGTACTGTTGAAGCCTGGCTTGGAGAATTTTAAGCACTACTTTGCTAGCGTGTGAGATGAGTGCAATTGTGCAGCAGTTTGAGCATTCTTTGGCACTGACTTTCTTTGGGATTGGAAAGAAAACTGACCTTTTCCAGTCCTGTGGCTGGGTTTATTCCGTTTGTTGTTTGACTGTTCCATTTCAGAACACCGGAAATATGGGAAAACAAGTCCTTAAAGAGACACAGATGTATAGAACCATCTTTTGGACTCTGTGGGAGAGGGAGAGGGTGGGATGATTTGGGAGAATGGCATTGAAATGTGTATAATATCATATAAGAAACAAATCGCCAGTCCAGGTTCAATGCAGGATACAGGATGCTCGGGGCTGGTGCACTGGGATGACCCAGAGGGATGGTACAGGGACAGAGGTGGGAGGGGGGTTCAGGATGGGGAACACATGTACACCCATGGTGGATTCATGTTGATGTATGGCAAAACCAATACAATATTGTAAAGTAATTAGCCTCCAATTAAAATAAATTAAATTAAAAAAATTAAGTGTATAAAATAAACACCTGCCGCCCCTTTGGGAGAATTGCCAGGAATAAATGCACATGATAGAAGCTTTTTGCAGGAGACTGTCGGACTCCTTTGGCAGGAGATCTAGGCAGGCTGGGCAGTGCTGTTGAAGCCCTCTCCTCCAGACAGAGTGTGATCAAGCCCTGCCATTAGCATTAGCAGAAGCTGTCAGGCCAGGGGCCCTGCTGTGGGCTGCAAAAACCCCTGTAAAGCTGTGGGCAGTGGCTGCCGGGTATTTACTTAACACCCTCCAACCAGACAAAGGAAAGTTTATGGGAATAAACTAAGGGAACAAATGCCTAAGGGAACGGAGGAAGCTAATTAAGGGGAAAATCTGAAACCTGCTGGGATTTCATTTCCTTAAGTGCTCCGGACACTGGAACTGGCTTACCTGGTCCTGCTGCTCTCATCTTGTGGTCCTACTGTGGGTGTAAATCCCCCCCAAATGTCAGTCCTCGGCATTTGAAAAAACCCACTGGGACAGATAGCGTAATGGAATCTCCAACCTGAAACCAGAGACTGCCAGACAGTACAGATGGAGCCCTCAACTAAGAAGGAGGCGGGACACCGGGTGATCTTGCTTTTATATGGATTCTAAACAATGTTCATTCCCAGAAGCCGAAACAGAGACTTAGAATGGTGGTTGCCAGAGCTAGGGATGGGGGAAATGAGGAGATGCTGGTCCAAGGGAATGAACTTCTGGTTATAATGTGAGTAAGTTCTGGGGATCTAATGTATAGAATGGCGACTATAGTTAAAAATACTGTGTTGTAGACAATGGCACCCCACTCCAGTACTCTTGCCTAGAAAATCCGATGGACGGAGGAGCCTGGTAGGCTACAGTCCATGGGATCGCTAAGAGTCGGACACAACAGAGCGACTTCACTTTCACTTTTCACTTTCATGCATTGGAGAAGGAAATGGCAACCCACTCCAGTGTTCTTGCCTGGAGAATCCCAGGGACGGGGGAGCCTGGAGGGCTGCCGTCTATGGGGTCGCACAGACTCGGCCACGACTGAAGTGACTTAGCATAGCATAGCATAGCATAGTCATACTTTGCTAAGCGAGTAGATCTTAAAGTGTTCTCACCACACAAACACAAAATGGCAACTTCATGAGGTGATGGGTGTGTTACTGAACTTGACTGCGGTGCCCGCTTTACAATGCATACATATGTCAAATCACCTCATTGGCGCTGTCTGCCCTTCACAGGGGACACACGGGGGCAAAGTTTGTGGAGCTGGGTCTCCAGACTGCACGCTGGGCTAATGGTGGAGGGAGGCCAGGCCCAGGTATAAGTTCACCAGGTAGGACAGGGCTCAGATTCTCCATGGAGGCTGCCAGTGGGTGACTGTCTTCTGGCTCTGCCTGACATCTCAAATCATCATTAAGAATGTCACTTCACCCACAAAGAGGAAAATCAGGCTCACGTGAGTCAAGAGGTCTTCTGAGCTCCTGAACAAATACCAGTATCTTTCCAACTTCTTATGTGACATCTGGTTCTTAAAGAGAGAGAGCCTTTCCTTCTGACATTTGAGATCACTTTGGTCTCGTGTAGCATGGCTGAGTGTCACGTTACAAACAGCTTCCCTTTGCTTGTCTTGATAGTGTGACAAACCAAACATTTTTTAGGACGATGGGTCCCGAGGAAGGGAAAGGTAGAATGGTTACAACCTGGGCTAGGCATACAGAGAGACCCAGCTCTTAGTGGTTGCTTTGTCACTGTTTGGATGGAGGAGCCTGGTGGGCTGCAGTCCATGGGGTCACGACTGGGCAACTTCACTTTCACTTTTCACTTTCATGCATTGGAGAAGGAAATGGCAACCCACTCCAGTGTTCTTGCCTGGAGAATCCCAGGGACGGGGGAGCCTGGTGGGCTGCCGTCTCTGGGGTCGCACAGAGTCAGACACGACTGAAGCGACTTAGCAGCAGCAGACCTTTTCTCATCAGTAAAGAGGAAGTACTAACCATGAGAAATTAAATGAGACTTAAACCTGTATCTTTACATAGTAAACCCTCACTGAATGAGACCAAATGGTTTATGAATAGATTTGTTAGGGAAAAAAGAATCATGAGGCTCCTTAGCAATGGAGACCGGGGTCTGGATTTCCCTGGATTTCTCCAGTCTTCTCTAGGGGGTTAGCATTTGGTCAGTTACTGACAGATTGTGACTTTGCCTGAGAATGTGTCCATCTGCAAATTCTCATGTAATAGACTTAAATCTCCCAGGACTGGTTATAACCCTGAGGTGGGATGATACAGAGGGATCTTCTGAGGTATAGGTTTTGTGGATTCTGTCATCATAGGAAAAATAATACCTAACAGTTTTTAAATATTACTATGTACCAGGGAGTGTCCTAATGTTTTAAATACACTTTCTCATTTAATCCAATAATGACCATATGAACTGTCATGTGTCCTCCTTTCATTTAAATCACAAGCCCTTTCCCCTGCTATAGTGTTTCTTATCTTGTAAGGTATAATTGACAAATAAAAGTTGCATATATCATGGCATCTGGTCCCATCACTTCATGGGAAATAGATGGGGAAACAGTGGAAACAGTGTCAGACTTTATTTTTGGGGGCTCCAAAATCACTGCAGATGGTGATTGCAGCTATGAAATTAAAAGACACTTACTCCTTGGAAGGAAAGTTATGACCAACCTAGATAGCATATTCAAAAGCAGAGATATTACTTTGCCAACAAAGGACCGTCTAGTCAAGGCTGTGATTTTTCCAGTGGTCATGTAGGGATGTGAGAGTTGGACTGTGAAGAAGGCTGAATGCCGAAGAATTGATGCTTTTGAACTGTGGTGTTGGAGAAGACTCTTGAGAGTCCCTTGGACTGCAAGGAGATCCAACCAGTCCATCCTAAAGGAGACCAGTCCTGGGTGTTCATTGGAAGGACTGATGCTGAGGCTGAAACTCCAATACTTTGGCTACCTCATGCGAAGAGTTGACTCACTGGAAAAGACCCTGATGCTGGGAGGGATTGGGGACAGGAGGAGAAGGGGATGACAGAGGATGAGATGGCTGGATGGCATCACCGACTTGATGCACATGAGTTTGGGTGAACTCCAGGAGTTGGTGATGGACAGGGAGGCCTGGCATGCTGCAATTCATGGGGTCACAAAGAGTCAGACACGACTGAGCAACTGAACTGAACTGAACTGAACTGAAGGTGTATAAGATGAGACATTGTGAAATGATTGCAACAATCAAGCTAATTAACACATCGACATTGATTTCTGTAGTAATGTGTGTGTGTGGTGAGAACACTTAAGATTTATTCTCAGCAACTTTTCCTATTTCCACCTATGTCCAGTCCTTGGGACTCTCCATTCCAGCCTCTGCTTCTGTGAGTTGACTTTTTTGAATTGCATGTAAAATTGAGACCATCGATAACACAGTATTTGTCTTTCTGGGTCTGGCTTATTTCACTTAGCCTATCTTAACGTCCTCTAGGTTTATCCATGTTGTCACAAGTGCATGAATTTCCCTTTTTTACAGTTGAATAATATTTCGGTGTGTGTGTATGTGTGCCACATTTTCTTTCTTTATTCATCAGTGACACTTAGGAGAAAGGAGCAGTGACCCTACAAAAGACTGACCCAGACATGCCTGAGAGTGTCCAGGAGTCTCCGGCAGAGGCGTGGGTTGGCAGTGGCCTATGGCAGGGTTGGGGGCACTGAGTGCAGCAGTGCATGCATGGGAGCTTTTGAAGGAGGTCACTATTATTTTCATTACCTCCTCCATAGGGCTTCCCTGGTGGCTCAGAGGTTAAAGCGTCTGCCTGGAATGCAGGAGACCCGGGTTCGATCCCTGGGTCAGAAAGATCCCCTGGAGAAGGAAATGGCAACCCACTCCAGTACTCTTGCTTGGAGAATCCCATGGAGGGAGGAGCCTGGTGGGCTACAGTCCATGGGGTCACAAAAGGTCGGACACAATTGAGTGACTTCACTTTCTTTCACTTTCCACCATAGTTTGGCCTCAGGTCAAATAACAGGGAGGGAGCATAGCCCTTCCCTTCAATAGAAAATTGGATTAAAGATTTACTGAGCATGCCCCCCACCCCCCCACATCAGAACAAGACTCAGTTACCCCTTAGTCAGTCTCTCCTATCAGGAAGCTTCCATAAGCCTCTTATCCTTCTCCATCAGAGGGCAGACAGACTGAAAACCACAATCACAGAAAACTAACCAGTCTGATCACATGGACCACAGCCTTGTCTAACAGTGAAACTATGAGCCGTGCCGTGTAGGGCCGCCCAGATGGACGGGTCATGGTGGAGAGTTCTGACAAAATGTGGTCCACTGGAGAGGGAATGGCAAACCACTTCAGTATTCTTGCCTTGAGAACCCATGAACAGTACAAAAAGACAAAAAGGACACTTCAAGATGATCTCACCGGTTGGTAGGTGCCCAACATGCTACTGGAGATCAGGGGAGAAATAACTCCAGAAAGAATGAAGGGATGGAGCCAAAGCAAAAACAACACCCAGTTGTGGATGTGACTGGTGATGGACGTGAAGTCCGATGCTGTAAAGAGCAATACTGCACAGGAACCTGGAATGTTAGGTCCATGAATCAAGGCAAATTGGAAGTGGTCAAACAGGAGATGGCAAGAGTGGGCATTGACATTTTAGGAATCAGCAAACTAAAATGGACTGGAATGGGTGAATTTAACTCAGATGACCATTATAAATACTATTGTGGGTTAGAATCCCTTAGAAGAAATGGAGTAGCCATCATAGTCAACAAAAGAGTCCAAAATGCAGTACTTGGATGCAATCTCAAAAACAACAGAATGCTCTCTGTTCGTTTTCAAAGCAAACCACTCAATATCACTATAATCCAAGTCTATGCCCTGACCAGAGATGCTGAAGAAGTTGAAGTTGAATGGTTCTATGAAGACTTACAAGACCTTCTAGAACTAACACCCAAAAAGATGTCCTATTCATTATAGGGGACTGGAATCCAAAAGTAGGAAGTCAAGAAATACCTGGAGTAACAGGCAAATTTGGCTTTGGAATACGGAATGAAGCAGGGCAAAGGCTAACAGAGTTTTTCCAGGAGAACGCACTGGTCATAGTAAACACCCTCTTCCAACAACATAAGAGAAGCCTCCACACATGGAGATCACCAGATGGTCAATACCAAAGTCAGATTGATTATATTCTTTGCATCCAAAGATGGAGAAGCTCTATACAGTCAGTAAAAACAAGACAGGGAGCTGACTGTGACTCAGATCATGAACTCTTTATTGCCAAATTCAGACTTAAATTGAAGGAAATAGGGAGAACCACTAGACCATTCAGGTATGACCTAAATCAAATCCCTTATGATTATACAATGGAAGTGACAAATAGATTCAAAGGATTAGATTTGATAGACAGAGTGCCTGAAGAACTATGGATGGAGGTTTGTGACATTGTACAGGAGGCAGGGATCAAGACCATTCCCAAGAAAAAGAAATGCAAAAAGGCAAAATGGTTGTCTGAGGAGGCCTTACAAATAGCTGTGAAAAGAAGAGAAGCGAAAGGCAAAGGAGAAAAGGAAAGATATAAACATCTGAATGCAGAGTTCCAAAGAATAGCAAGGAGAGATAAGAAAGCCTTCCTCAGTGATCAGTGCAAAGAAATAGAGGAAAACAATAGAATGGAAAAGACTAGAGATCTCTTCAAGAAAATTAGAGATACCAAGGGAACTTTTCATGCAAAGATGGACACAATAAAGGACAGAAACGTTATGGACATAAAAGAAGCAAAAGATATTAAGAAGTGGCAAGAATACACAGCAGTACTATACAAAAAAAGATTTTCATGACCCAGATAATCACGATTGTGTGATTACTCACCAGCCAGACATCCTGGAATACGAAGTCAAGTGGGCGTTAGGAAACATCACTACTAACAAAGCTAGTGGAGGTGATGGAATTCCAGTTGAGCTATTTCAAATCCTGAGAGATGATGCTGTGAAAGTGCTGTTTTCGATATACCAGCAAATTTGGAAAACTCAGCAGTGGCCACAGGACTGGAAAAGGTCAGTTTTCATTCCAATCCCAAAGAAAGGCAGTGCCAAAGAGTGCTCAAACTATTGCACAACTGTACTCATCTCACACGCTCAAAATTCTCCAAGCCAGGCTTCAACAGTACGTGAACTGTGAACTTCCAGATGTTCAAGCTGGTTTTAGAAAAGACAGAGGAACCACAGATCAAATTGCTAACATCTGCTGGATCATGGAAAAAGCAAGAGAGTTCCAGAAAAACATCTACTTCTGCTTTATTGACTATGCTAAAGCCTTTGACTGTTTGGATCACTACAGACTGGAAAATTCTTCAAGAGATGGAAAGACCAAATCACCTGATCTGCCTCCTGAGAAATCTGTATGCAGGTCAAGAAGCAACAGTTAGAACTGGACATGGAACAACAGACTGGTTCCAAATCGGGAAAGGAGTACGTCAAGGCTGTATATTGTCACCGTGCTTATTTAACTTATATGCAGAGTACATCATGAGAAATGCTGGACTAGATGAAGCACAAACTGGAATCAAGATTGCCAGGAGAAATATCAATAACCTCATATATGCAGATGACACCACCATTATGGCAGAAACTGAAGAACTAAAGAGCCTCTTGATGAAGGTGAAAGAGGAGAGTGAAAAAGTTGGCTTAAAACTCAAATTCAAAAAACTAAAATCATGGCATCCAGTCCCATCACTTCCTGACAAATAGATGGGGAAACAGTGGAAACAGTGACATACTTTATTTTCTTGGGTTCCAAAATCACTGCAGATGGTTACCGCAGCCATGAAATTAAAAGACGCTTGCTCCTTGGAAGAAAAGCTTTGACAAACCTAGATGGTATATTAAAAAGTAGAGACATGACCGATACTGAAGCCGAAGCTCCAATACTTTCGCCACCTGCTGTGAAGAGCTGACTCATTTAGAAAAGACCTTAATGCTGGGAAAGATTAAAGGCAGGAGGAGAATGGAACAACAAAGTATGAGATGGTTGGTTGGTATCACCAACTCAATGGACATATGTTTGAGCAAGCTCTGGAAGATGGTGAAGGACAGGCACTCTTAGTGTGCTGTAGATCATGGGTTACAAAGAGTCAGACACAACTGGGTGACTGGACAACAACGACAACAACAACAAATATTTCATTTACAGTTATTGCAAAATATTGGCCATATTTCCCATGTTGTACAGTATATATATCCTTGTAGCTTCAGTTCAGTTCAGTTCAGTTGCTCAGTCGTGTCCAACTCTTTGCGACCCCATGAATCTCAGCACGCCAGGCCTCCCTGCCCATCATCAACTCCTGAAGTTCACTCAGACTCACATCCATCGAGTCAGTGATGCCATCCAGACATCTCATCCTCTGTCATCCCCTTCTCCTCCTGTCCCCAATCCCTCCCAGCATCAGAGTCTTTTCCAATGAGTCAACTCTTCGCATGAGGTGGCCAAAGTACTGGAGTTTCAGCTTTAGCATCATTCCTTCCAAAGAAATCCCAGGGCTGATCTCCTTCAGAATGGACTGGTTGGATCTCCTTGCAGTCCAAGGGACTCTCAAGAGTCTTCTCCAACACCACAGTTCAAAAGCATCAATTCTTCGGCGCTCAGCCTTCTTCACAGTCCAACTCTCACATCCATACATGACCACAGGAAAAATCATAGCCTTGATTAGATGGATCTTTGTTGGCAAAGTAATATCTCTGCTTTTCAATATGCTGTCTGGGTTGGTCATAACTTTCCTTCCAAGGACTAAGCGTCTTTTAATTTCATGGCTGCAGTCACCATCTGCAGTGATTTTGGAGCCCAAAAAAATAAAGTCTGACACTGTTTCCACTGTTTCCCTATCTATTTGCCATGAAGTGATGGGACCAGATGCCATGATCTTCGTTTTCTGAATGTTGAGCTTTAAGCCAGCTTTTTCACTCTCCTCTTTCACTTTCATCAAGAGGCTCTTTAGTTCTTCTTCACTTTCTGCCATAAGGGTAGTGTCATCTGCATATCTGAGGTTATTGATATTTCTCTCAGCAATCTTGATTCCAGCTTGTGCTTCATCCAGCCCAGTGTTTCTCATGATGTACTCTGCATATAAGTTAAATAAGCAGGGTGACAATATACAGCCTTGACATACTCCTTTTCCTATTTGGAACCAGTCTGTTGTTCCATGTCCAGTTCTAACTGTTGCTTCCTGACCTGCATATAGTTTCTCAAGAGGCAGTTCAGGTGGTCTGGTATTCCCATCTCTTTCAGAATTGTCCACAGTTTATTGTGATCCACACAGTCAAAGGCTTTGGAATAGTCAATAAAACAGAAATAGATGTTTTTCTGGAACTCTCTTGCTTTTTCCATGATCCAGTGGATGTTGGCAATTTGATCTCTGGTTCCTCTGCCTTTTCTAAAACCAGCTTGAACATCAGGAAGTTCACAGTTCACGTATTGCTGAAGCCTGGCTTGGAGAATTTTGAGCATTACTTTACTAGCATGTGAGATGAGTGCAATTGTATGGTAGTTTGAGCATTCTTTGGCATTGCCTTTCTTTGGGATTGGAATGAAAATTGACCTTTTCCAGTCCTGTGGCCACTGCTGAGTTTTCCACAATTGCTGGCATATTGAGTGCAGCACTTTCACAGCATCATCTCTCAGAATTTGGAATAGCTCAACTGGAATTCCATCACCTCCACTAGCTTTGTTCGTAGTGATGTTTTCTAAGGCCCACTTGGCTTTACATTCCAGGATGTCTGGCTCTAGGTGAGTGATCACACCATCGTGATTATCTGGGTCGTGAAGATCTTTTTTTTACAGTTCTTCTGTGTATTCTTGCCACCTCTTCTTGATATCTTCTGCTTCAGAATGTTTAGGTCCATACCATTTCTGTCCTTTATCGAGCCCATCTTTGCATGAAATGTTCCCTTGGTATCTCTAATTTTCTTGAAGAGATCTCTAGTCTTTCCCATTCTGTTGTTTTCCTCTATTTCTTTGCATTTTATACCTAATAGTTTGTACCTCTTATTCCCCTCCCCCTATTTCACCCTCTGCCCCCCACTGGTAACCACTGGTTTGTTCTCTATATCTGTGAATCTGCTTCTTTTTTGTTACAGGAAGTCTGCATTTTAACAAGCACTTAGTTGTTGCCTTCCCACTTTTACATTTGACAACCAGTGTCCAAAAATAGACCGATGTGTTACTCTTCCTAGATACCCTTAATTTTTCACAGAAATAAGCAACCTTTGTACCAAAGACTGTTAAATTAATAGAAGAAAGCTATCTTTCTATAGCAGTGGGTCTCAGTCTTGAGTTTTTATTAAAACTCATTGGGGAGATTTAAAAAATAAAAATAAAAACCATGCTTGGGCCACACTCTAACAAAGACTCTGGAGGGAACCAGGCATCAATACTTTTTAAAGGCTCACCAAAGGATTCTAATGTATAGCCAGGATGAAAACTCTTGCTCTGCAGAATAGAAAGAGGGTACAGAGGCTTCCCTGCACCTGCAATGCAGGAGACCCGGCTTCAATTACTGGCTCGGGAAGATCTGCTGGAGAAGGGATAGGCTACTTACTCCAGTATTCTTGGGCTTCCCTTGTGGCTCAGCTGGTAAAGAATCTGCCTGCAATGCGGGAGACCTGAGTTTGATCCCTGAGTTGGGAAGATCCCCTGGAGAAGGAAAGGCTACCCATTTCAGTATTCTGGCCTGAAGAATTCCGTGGACTGTATAGTCATGGGGTCACAAAGAGTTGGACGCAACTGAGTGACTTTCACTTTCACAGAGAACTAGGGCCTTGGCAGGTGGTGCTAGTGGTAAAGAACCCGCTTGCCAGTGCAGGAGACGTAAGAAACATGGGCTCAATTCCTGGGTCAGGAAGGTCTCCTGGAGCAGGGCATGGCAACCCACTCCAGTATTCTCGCAGAATCCCATGGACAGAGGAGCCTGGCAGGCTATGGTCCTTAGGGTCACAAAGAGTCAGACACACCTGAAGCGACTTAGCATGTACACATAGAGTACTAGAGCAGCATTTTTCAAACTCTGATGTGCATACGAGTTACCTGGGATTTTATTAAAGTGGAGATTTTGATTCTGTGTATCTGATGATGCCTGAGATTTGCATTTCTAATGAGCCTCCAGGCCCTCAGCCCACACTTTCACTAACAAAGCAGAAAAGACCTTGTTCTCAAACTTTGCTGCCTGTTAGAATTAGCAGAGAATTTTACAATAAGCTGTTGCCCAGGCAGCACTCTAGACAATTAAATTGAAATATCTGAGAATGGGACCCAGCCATGAGTAGTGTTTTAAGCTCCCCAGTTAACTTCAATGTATGTCAAGGACTGGGAACCAATGTAGGAGAGGGTTGTTAAATTTATTTAAATCCCAAAGAAGACAGAGATTTTAACCATGTTGAAACCACATGATGTCAAAATCTAGCATCACTGACTTTTTGCATCTTAACTTGTTTCACTTGGTTGAAGGGGACGTCATTCTCCCTTGGTATTCCCACAGTCCCCTCCACACTCCTTCTTTGTTCCACACCCATGGCAAAGACTCACATGCTTCTGCAGTTTTCTGTCCCAAGCCTGACTGGACTGAACCACATGCCCAGTTAATATCTCATGTCATGTTATGCTGCTCAGACATGAGCTGTGCTGACTTTCTAAATAAGACATGAAGTCCCCAAATTTAAAAACATGTGAGGTCATAGGAAATGTTTTTAAAACAAATAATTTGGTGCTCATGGAAACAAGAAGCTCAATGACATTGTCTAAGAAGTTGTCTGTAAGGACTTCCCACAGCTCTCAAGTGGCTCTTGGTTATCAGGGGCTGGGAACATCCCAGCTGGCAAGAAGCTCATCCGTTTGATGCCATGGAAGAGCTGATAGAGGCAGAATTTTAGAATTTTACTTCATGTTTAACTCCATCAGGACAGATATTTCATTTTTTCCTTGGTGATCTAATAGAGATTTTGGTTTATGAACAAGCCCTAAAAATAAATTCATATACCAGCACTGTTTGGTTTGAGCTTCATTTTCCCCCCAGTGTGTGCTAAGTTGGGTCCAGTCTAAGTTTTTTACATGATTTCTATTGCTTTTCTTCTGAGGTTCTTCCAGATTATGACATAACCAAACGAGCCTTACCTAGCGATTTTTGTGTCTCCTGTTGGAGGTGAGGCATGAGCTTTCTGTCTTTCTTGCCTGTTTGAGTCCTCTGGGTTCTGTCTTAGGATAAAGGTCTCGGCACTCTATTCATATTTAAGTTTTTCAAATATTTATTTATGTATTTGGCTGGGTCGGGTCTTAGTTGCAGCATGGGGATCTTCGTTGCATCCTGTGGGATCTTTTCTTGTGATGCGTGGGCTCTCTAGGTGTGGTGTATGGGCTTAGTTGCCCTGCAGCAGGTGGGATCTTAGTTTATCCACCAGGTAACAAACCCATCTCCCTGCATTGTAAGGCAGATTCTTTTTTTTTTTTTTAATTTTATTTTATTTTTAAACTTTACAATATTGTATTAGTTTTGCCAAACATTGAAATGAATCTGCCACGGGTATACCCGTGCTCCCCATCCTGAACCCTCCTCCCTCCTCCCTCCCCATACCCTCCCTCTGGGTCGTCCCAGTGCACCAGCCCCAAGCATCCAGTATCGTGCATCGAACCTGGACTGGCGACTCGTTTCATACATTATATTATACATGTTTCAATAGTAAGGCAGATTCTTAACCACTGGACCACCAGGGAACTCCTCCTTAAAAAAAAAAAAAAAAGTATTTTCTTTTTCTTTTCAGACTTTAATAAAAGTAAACTCATTAACAACTTTTTGTTGAGAAAGTCACATTTATAGGCAGACTATTTGTAATACTACATAAAGTATGTCTATTTTGTAAACATGGAAATCCTATACTAAATGAAATATGTAAGCATATTAAACTTTGTTGTTAAAATTCAGAATTTGTTAAAGGTCATTTAATGCTCAGCAATTAACTGTGAACCCAAGTGGTCCAGGATCTTTTCCAGTGGGAGGTTTCTAAGCACCATTCCAAGCTTTTCTATGCTAATTGGTGTTTACATTGTTCTTATTTTGCGGTCCATTTTGTTCATGTGTATTTTTATAGGAATCATTCATTTCTTCTAGGTTTCCAACTTGAAATAATAAATTTCTCTTCAGTTCAGTTCAGTTGCTCAGTCGTGTCCGACTCTTTGCTACCCCATGAACCGCAGCACGCCAGGCCTCCCTGTCCATTGCCAACTCCTGGAGTCCATCCAGACCCATGTCCATTGAGTCGGTGATGCCATCCAACCATCTTATCCTCTGTTGTCTCCTTCTCCTCAGGCCCTCAATCTTTCCAAGCACCAGTGTCTTTTCAAATGAGTCAGCTTGTCCCATCAGGTGGCCAAAGTATTGGAGTTTCAGCTTTAACATCAGTCCTTCAAATGAACACCCAGGACTGATATCCTTTAGGATGGACTGGTTGGATCTCCTTGCAGTCCAAGGGACTCTCAAGAGTCTTCTGCAACATCACAGCTCAAAAGCATCAATTCTTCAGTGCTCAGCTTTCTTTATAGTCCAACTCTAGCATCCGTACATCACTACTGGAAAAACCATAGCCTTGACTAGACGGACCTTTGTTGACAAAATAATGTCTCCGCTTTTTAATAATGCTGTCCAGGTTGGTCATAACCTTCCTTCCAAGGAGTAAGCATCTTTTAATTTCATGGCTGCAGTCATCATCTGCAGTGATTATGGAGCCCAGAAAAATAAAGTCAGCCACTGTTTCCACTGTTTCCCCATCTATTTGCCATGAAGTGGTGGGACCAGATGCCATGATCTTCGTTTTCTGAATGTTGAGCTTTAAGCCAGCTTTTTCACTCCCCTCTTGCACTTTCATCAAGAGGCTCTTTAGTTCTTCTTCACTTTCTGCCATAAGGGTAGTGTCATCTGCATATCTGAGGTTATTGATATTTCTCCCAGCAATCTTGATTCCAGCTTGTGCTTCATCCAGCCCAGCGTTTCTCATGATGTACTCTGCATATAAGTTAAATAAGCAGGGTGACAATATACAGCCTTGACATACTCCTTTTCCTATTTGGAACCAGTCTGTTGTTCCACGTCCAGTTCTAACTGTTGCTTCCTGACCTGCATACAGGTTTCTCAAGAGGCAGGTCAGGTGGTCTGGTATTCCCATCTCTTTAAGAATTTTCCACAGTTCGTTGTGATCCACACAGTCAAAGATTTTGGCATAGTCAATAAAGCAGAAATAGATATTTTTCTGGAACTCTCTTGCCTTTTTGATGATCCAGTGATGTTCCTCTACCTTTTCTAAAACCAGCTTGAACGTCTGGAAGTTCTTGGTTCACATACTGTTGAAGCCTGGCTTGGAGGATTTTGAGCATTACTTTGCTAGCGTGTGAGATGAGTGCAATTGTGCAGTAGTTTGAGCATTCTTTGGCATTGCCTTTCTTTGGGATTGGAATGAAAACTGACCTTTTCCAGTCCTGTGGCCACTGCTGAGTTTTCCAAATTTGCTGGCATGTTGAGTGCAGCACTTTCACAGCATCATCTTTCAGGATTTGAAATAGCTCAACTGGAATTCCATCACCTTCACTCACTTTGTTCATAATGATCCTTCCTAAGGCCCACTTGACTTCACATTCCAGGATGTCTGGCTCTAGGTGAGTGATCACACCATCGTGATTATCTGGGTCATGAAATTCTTTTTTGTACAGTTCTTCTGTGTATTCTTGCCACCTCTTCTTCATATCTTCTGCTTCTCTTAGGTCCCTACCATTTCTGTCCTTTATTGAGCCCATCTGTGCATGAAATGTTCCGCTGGTATCTCTAATTTTCTTGAAGAGATCTCTAGTATTTCCCATTCTATAGTTTTTCTTCATTTCTTTGCATTGATCGCTGAGGAAGGCTTTCTTATCTCTCCTTGCTATTCTTTGGAACTCTGCATTCAAATGGGTATATCTTTCCCTTTCTCCTTTGCTTTTCGCTTCTCTTTTTTCACAGCTATTTGTAAGGCCTCCTCAGACAGCCATTTTGCTTTTTTGCATTTCTTTTTCTTGGGGATGGTCTTGATTCCTTTCTCTTATTTCAATTTTTATTCTCTTTCTAGTTTTCTACTGAATTGTCATAATTAGTGAGCACATAATAATACATTAATTATTGCAATGACATATTTTATTCAGTTTCCCTCCCTTCTACCTTTTTCTTTTCCAGTATTGCATCATATTTAAGTTTTATCTTGTTTCTGCAGAGGGGAGGAGACTTAATCTGTCACTAGAGAATTCCTCCAGTTATCTTTGGGAGAAATTTAAAAATCAGAAAAGGTATTTTATATTTACTGCCATGCTTATCATTTTATTACTGTATTTATCATGTTTACTTTTACTGCCCTTTCTATTTTATTGTCTTTTATATTACTGCAAAATTTATCATATTAAATGCTTAAGGAATCATTAGGTTCTCAGCTAGAACTACTAGCTAATGTATAACTGAATTTAAGATTCTTTAAAAATATGAGCTAATGTATTTTTGCTATTTACTTTGCTAAATTTTGGGTTGTTGAGCAACAGATAACTAATACAATAAAGTGATTATAATCAGTGTTTTAAAGGTCTTGTTTGCTTATTCTATCATCTCTTTTATTCCTAGATTTTTGTTTTAGTAATTATTCATTTATTGGCTGTGCTGGCTCTTCATTGTTGGGGGCAGGCTTTCTCTAGTTTTGCTGAGCGGGGGCTTCTCTTGTTGCAGAACAGGGCTCTAGGGTGTGTGGGCTTCAGGAGTTGTAGCGCATTTCTATAAGGTTTCTATAGGGACATTGTGTACAGTGAGAAGCAAGGCAATATGTATTCTGGATTGCTAAGATGTGAACTTTTCAAGGCATTCAAAGGAGAGTAGACTGTTTCAGGGCCTTCCCTGGTGGCTTAGATGGTAAAGAATCTGCCTGCGGAAGATGTGGAAGACCTGGGTTCAAGCCCTGAGTTGGCCTTCCCTGGAGGAGGGCATAACAACCCAGTCCAGTATTCTTGCCTGGAGAATCGCCATGAACAGAGGAACCTGGTAGGCTACAGTCCACAGAGTCACAAAAAGCCGGACACGACTGAGCAGCTAAGCACAGCACAGCATGTGCTTAAAAAGCCACCAAACTATTTTCACAATGGTTGTACCATTTTACACTTCCATTAGCAATGTGGGAATTTCTCCACATCCTTACCAATCCTTGTCTGTTTTCCCCCATTTTCTTTTATTATGGCCATTCTAGTGAGTGTCATTTTCATTTATCTAATGATTGATGGTATTGAGTATAATCATTTTTATTGGATTCTAGACATTGTGATGATAACATTATTGAGTGTCTGGGTTTTGTTGTCTTCCTTTAATCAGGATTGGATTTTACTCTGGAAAGCAGTTACTGTAGTTCTAGATCTTGATCCATTCAAGGCATTTTTTAAAGCTCAAATAGCCTTCACTCTGTCTTTCCTAAAGTATAGATTCTAGTGGATTCCCTTAGTATGCAGTGAGCTTTCTCCAATTTGATTGGTCTGACTGAAAGGTTTTTTAACTCTGAAAAGTTCCGGTAGTTGTTCAACTTACAGCTCCATATAAGTTTTCTTTCTGTAGTAGTTGGCTCTTGTGTTTTCTCATCCTCTAAATACACTGCTTATTATTCATCAGACATTCAAGATTCCCATGAAGATTTACCAAGCAATTTTTAAGCACCTCATTCCTTTGTGGTGCTCCATACAAAGCCTAACCACTTTGGCCCTCCTAAACTCTGATCTTTGTAACCTCCGCTTATCAAGACTGCTGCTCTCTGCTTGCCTTCTTCCTCCTTGTCAGCGTCTGGTAAATGTTTCCATGTAGAAGGCCGGAGTCATCATTGCATTCAACTCCCTTGTTTTCCTTCTTTCAGGGGTCACAATCCTGTGCTGCCCAGTTCTATGGTATCTAGAAATAGTTGTTTTATGAATTTTGTCCAGTTTACTAATTGTTTACTGTGGAAGGCTAATCTGGTATCAGTTATTCTATCATGGTCAGAAATGGAAATGTAAAGGCTTTATTTAAGATATTAATTATCTCTAAGAACTAAAAAGCTTCTTTCCCAAAGCTCCAGTTCATCTGCAAACTTTCAATGCCCTTCATTGTTTGGAGGGGGATATTAAATTTGCTTATTTCTGAATCAATCTTTTTGGTTATCAGATTATGCTAATTATAAATCAGTCCCTATGACAAAGTGGATTGTAGTCCCTAATTTGCTTGGTCTATTCAAGACTCACCTTTGAAACCGGAGGTGGAGTCAGGTGACCTAAAGTATTTCAAACTCTATGAGGGAGAGGTGGATTCCTGAGTGAAAAGTATGGACAATGCTAAGATGACGGAAGCAGGGATTAAATTCTGGGGTAGGTAACTAACATATATTCAGTACTTCTATTTTATAAATGATAAGTGGGAGGACAGAGAGGCTAGGTGACCTGACCAACATCTCAGATATAGTGAGTGACTGAATTAGGACCAATCCATCTAACTCCAAAGGCAATGATAATGGCAAAAAGCAATGTATTAAAATGGACTTTATAAATTATAAAAAATAGACTTTATAAATTATAAAAAGAAACTTTCATATACCTTCATTTGTTTTAATTCTTCAATCTAATGGGTTAAGCAAGGTAGATATTCCCTCTGTTTTACAGATAAGGATACTAAAGTGATTGATACAGGTTGATTCAAGAATGTATGATTTGTGCAGAACTAGGATTAGAACCTAAATCCTCCTGCTATTTTCATGGACTATGATCTTTCCAATATTTCTTTAGTTATTTAGCCCAGTTTCACCCCCTCCCCATTCTCTTACCTGTTAAAGAGAACAGATTCCAGAACTTCATTGTGAACCATTTGGTTTTCGTTTCTTAATTTTACAGCTGAGTTGCTTTCACTGGGAGTCAAAAACCACATAATGAAAGATAAAATAATGTGTTTGTTTTATTGCTTTTCTTGGTGAAAGGTCTTGGCTCATGGGACAAATTCACTTTGTTTGGCAACTTGAGATAATCAGAAATTGATTACTTGAATCACTTAAATCTCTTTATCATTTAAATCTTTTCATGCAGAATTAAAGATGGTCATAGGTCAGAGACTAGAGGGAGAAGACTGCAATACATGCTTTTTCTAAAAGTAAAGAAAATTAGAAGACAGTATCTTGGAGAGAACAAGGGCTTTGGAGACTGGGAGACCTGAATTAAATCCCATCTCAGCTACTTAGTTACTCAAGGATTTTAAGCCTCAGTTTTCTCAGTTATAAAGTGAGGATAATAAGTACTCAGAAGGGTCATTTTAAGAATTACGTAAAGAAGGCTACATTAGCACCATCACATAGTTAATACTCCATGGCAGCTATAATTTTTATTATGTTAATACTATGGAAAATTCTGGAGCTCTGAGAGCAGTGTACTAAGATTTTTATCTTTGTCAGATATTTTCTCTAGTAAGATAATCAGGGTCCAAAGTCTTAGAAAAACTCATTAGGCTGAGATGGTTACTTTTTCTTAGCCTGAAAACCAGAGTACCTTGAACCCTTGAGTTTAGAGCAATGGTTAAGGGGACAGGCCTGGAGTCAGAATATCTGAGTTGCTCTCTGGCTGAATACAGACTAATATCTCTGAATATCAGTCTAAGCTGCAGTTTCAACATTGATAAAATGAGATGATAATCATAAATGTGTGTCTACTGATACACTTAGCTTAAAACAAAGTAAGGCAATCTCTGTAAAATACTTAGGGACTTATACCAGTAAGAACTCCAACAGGTCTGCTCAAATTGGAGAAGAACCTGGGGTGAAGTGGAAGCGAAGCCATTTCCTGGTTCTCCATGAACTCTGCATTTAACTCCCAGCACTGAATTATGGATTAGCTTCCTCTGAATGTCTATACTATCTTTATTTTTTTTTCCATTGCTTTTAAAATCTCTTGAGAGCTGGACTGTCTCATTGTGGAAGCTGCTCACTCAGAGAAGGTTGCTGAAGTCATCATAGGTAAATGCATTGCAGCCAGACTGATTGTGGGCAGCGGCTGTGGAACCCCCAAAGAGGATGAGAAATGTTACAGTTAGAAAATGCTGCAAGCACAGGAGGGTAAGGGGCATGAAATGGGGGCCAGAAAGAACTTGGAGGAAATCATATTCAGTGCAGTGCTGAGGAACAAAGTTTTGAAGAAGCTGAGAAGGTAACCCCGGGCTTTACTGGAGGAATCATAGCATATTTCTAGATTTGAGAATGGAAAAGAACATAACAAAAACTTGAGAAGGTCCAATAATATATTCAGCTCGTGGCTTCCCAACATGATGCCAGATGGGAAACAGAAGAGTCCCAGAGGGTCTACCAGCCAGACATCTCAGAGGGGAACTTCATTCATGGAAGAGCTCTTACAGCCCAGTAACATGTATGTCACGTTAGCTAATCCTCACAGCAACTCTATAGGGCAGGCACTATTATCAAATCCATTTTGAATAGAGATCAGTAACTTTCCCAAGGTCATGAGACTAATCAACATTAGAACTACCCATCTTCTGTCATTCAGTTTAACATGGTTACTTTGCCTTCCGAAAAACCTGGGGAATAAATCTACTGGAGATGACAACAAATTTATGTACACAAAAGTTAGGCAGATTCAATTCAGTTCAGTTCAGTCATTCAGTTGTGTCCAACTCTTTGCAGCCCCATGGCCTGCAGCATGCCAAGCTTCCCTGTCCAGCACCAACTCCTGGAGATAGCTCAGACTCATGTCCATCAAGTTGGTGGTGCCATCCAACCATCTCATCCTCTGTCATCCCCTTCTCCTCCTGTCTTCAATCTTTCCCAGCATCAGGGTCTTTTCCAGTGAGTCAATTCTTTGCATCAAGTGGCCACAGTCTTGGAGTTTCAGCTTCAGCATCAGTCCTTCCAATAAATATTCAGGACTGATTCCCTTCAGGATGGACTGTTTTGATCTTCTTGCAGTCCAAGGGACTCTCAAGAGTCTTCTCCAGCACCACAGTTTAAAAGCATCAATTCTTTGGTGCTCAGCTTCTTTATGGTCCAACTCTCACATCCATACATGACCACTGGAAAAACCATGGCTTTGACTAGAAGAACCTTTGTTGGCAAAATAATGTCTCTGCTTTTTAATATGCTGTCTAGGTTGCTCATAGCTTTTCTTCCAAGGAGCAAGCGTCTCTGAATTTCATGGCTGCAGTCACCATCCACAGTGATTTTGGAGCCCAAGAAAATAAAGTCTGTCACTGTTTCCATTATTTCCCCATCTATTTTCCATGAAGTGATGGGACCAGATGCCATGATCTTAGTTTTTTGAATGTTGAGTTTTAAGCCAGCTTTTTAACTCTCCTCTTTCACCTTCATCAAGAGGCTCTTTAGTTCCTCTTCACTTTCTGCCACAAGGGTGGTATCATCTGCATATCAGAGGTTATTGATATTTCTCTACTTCGAACTATATCAGTATTCTTAGGAATCTAGGCTTAAGGAGTTTTCCTAGAATTATTAAGGAAACCATATGGTTTGAGGAGCACTTGGAATTTTCCACCAAACCCCAAGGAGTTCCTGCTGATCACATAGGGTGGCTTCTTTGAGTTCAGTCTCTTCCTTCCATTTTAATCAAGAGCACATCAATGCTATTTTAAAATTCAACCAGATATTTAGATTGCCTGGGATTCAACTTCTCCCTCAACAAATCCAGCCCAAAGAGAGAGATCTGGGCCAAGGCCTTCAGGTCCCTTGCTTCCATGTGCTCTAGGAAGTTGGGGGGAATCCCCCATCTCTCAGATTTTCTTTTTAATTGACTCATTCTCTAAATGACTGTTGGCCTGACAAAGTGACCTCAGAATTGGTGTGAGGCCAGCAGAATATCCTCCCAAGAGCAGGATTCAATCCTCAAAGTCATTGCCTTCTAAAAAGAGGCTGTATAGGTCTTTCTGAGGATTTCTAGAGGCCTTTTTCATCTGATCTCACAAGATTCTTATTGATGAGGTCAGCTTTGCCTCTTTACTTTCCTGGAAGCCATGGGCCATGTACTATCATCCCTGTTTTGAAAGTTACCCTACCCTTCAACCAAGTTCATTTTTCCATTTATTTAGCATCTGCCCTCTGTTTGGATTGGTTTCCAGAACCATCCTCTAATGAAATTAGATGTTTTTTTTTAGTTTTTCCATGTCGCTCCATAAATGTTTAAATTGACAAGTAACTTACCTGTTCTCTTAGAGTAGAAAGTTCCCTCTGAGTTGGGTTCCAGAACCAAACCATTCATTTCAGGATGGTCAGTACTCCTTTCTCAGTCACCCCTATCTACCAGCCATCACCAAATAGGGTGTTCCTGTTACTGATAGCTCTGGGCATTCTCTGCAGTTCTTCTTCTTCCTTGGGCAAGGGTATTACTTATCACAATATCCCACCCTCTGCCAGAGTTAGTGCAAGGGGAAGAGTGCAGTAGAAAGAGTGCTATCGTTACTGACTAGTGGGATATTTTTGGTCGTATTCTTGAATAACTATTTCCCTGATACCTAACATATCTGAAGTAAAGTGAAGTGAATGTCACTCAGTCATGTCTGACTCTTTGTGACTCCATGGACTATACAATCCATGGAATTCTCCAGGCCAGAATACTGGAGTGGGTAGCTATTCCCTTCTCCAGGGGATCTTCCCAACCCAAGGATCAAACCCAGGTCTCTCACATTGCAGGCAGATTCTTTCTGTCTGAACCACCAGGGAAGCCCATATCTGAAGCTGGAAAAAACCCAGAGACTAGGATCTCTTCCCCTGCCCCCAGTCTCCTATGAGTAGGATTTTGATTGCCCTGATTTGCCTTTGTAGAGCAGCATCCCCCCAATTTTTCTATTCTACAAGAATAGAATTGGAGATGAGAAAGTTGGAATCTTATTTCCTGCAGCAAAAGAGTTTTGTGGAAGCACGTTGAAGATATATTTAGGATAGGGCTCATTCTCATGTGTGATTTAGCATTTTTTTTTCCAGGAAATAGGATGCATTTAAACTGAGAAGAGTGTTTGGCTTGTATAACTCACTCTAAAAGTTTAATGAGACTCTAGTGTTGAGAGTATGAGTGTGCAGAGTGCTGAGATGGTTTCTTTTGCTCACTGACCAGTCCCTGTGAGCAGGGTTTGGGCTGTGATCCCTGGTCAGCAAGAAGAGGAAGTGAGTAAGAGAAAAAGCCAACAAGGAGAGAGAAATAGTGACAGGTTCCAGATTTCCTTTGTTTTTCTTTCTTTTCTTCAGCTCAGGGTGGGAGGGAAATAATTTTAAAAGTCTACAAGTGCTATTCCCTGAGGCAATAGATGGAACCTTTAAAAATAATTAAAATAACCTAAAATAGACATCTCGGGGAATTTCACTCGTGGAAAGTACACAGATAGTTGCAGGATTTCTTTTCCATTACCTGGAGTATTCCTCTCCTGCCTTCTCCCAACCTACCTTCTCATAAGGGGTAAAACATCAAAGTAAAATTGTTCAAATTCAAAACCAAAAGTAGCACAGCAGCATCGCTAAGGTCGGATTTGGAAAAGATACCCTTTTTCACACATTCTATGTGTTTGGGGGAAAAAGAGGAATATAAGATTGTGGAGAAATAGATGTCTTGGTATGAGAGTAACTTTAACAGGGAAAAAAGGTCAGAACCTCTAGGGTTTGCTACCCAAGGGAAGGAAGTCTTAGGGTCTGGCTCCATTTTCCAGGCCAGGCACTTGGCTAAAGTTATTTCCCTCTGAAAGGCTGCTGAGGAAAGAGCATCCCACAGTTTGGAAGCTTGATTCCTAGCTCAAACGTCACTTCAGAGTTCAGTGCTTTGCTTTGTGTGTGCATGTGGGAGACATTCCTTTATCAGAGTAAGACCATCACAAATACCTCATTTTGGATTGGAGAACTGTGAGACCACATGGTTTCCAGGACAAAAATCCTCTGCTATTCCTATAAAAGGTTCACATCCTTGTGGGCAGAGTTGAATCTTGGCAGATTTTATTTCCTTTTGGAAAGTGCTGCTTTTCTAAGTATGACTTAGACTGCATTGATATTAAAAAGTATTTGTTTTTCTTAATATTATATATTAATATATATGTGGAATCTTGAAAATGGCACTGACGAAACTATTTGCAGGGCAGGAATAGAGCTGCAGACACAGGGGACAGACCTGTGGCCAGCCGGGGGAGGAGTGGGTGGGACGGGTTGGGAGAGGAGCCCTGAATCACACGTGTTACCAACACGCAACACATAGCGAGAGGGCAGCAGCTATGACACAGGGAGCTCAGCCCAGCGCTCTACAGCCACTTAGAGGGCTGGGATGAGCTGAGGGCTGGGGGGAAGTTCAAGAAGAAGGGGACGCTTCTTGTATACTTTTGGCTGATTGCCTTGTTGTACAGCAGGAACCAACACAACATTGTAAAGCAATTATCCTCCAATGGAAAAAAAATTTTTAAGTGAAAAAGAATAGTTGTTTTCTTATGAAGTGTATTTGTGTGTGTGTATATTTTCAGTTATTCCACAGGCTATATATACATGGCCTTCCCTGGTGGCTCAGATGGTAAAGCGCCTGCCTACAATGCGGAAGACCTGGGTTCGATCCCTGGGTCAGGAAAATCCCCTGGAGAAGGAAATGGCAACCCACTCCAGTATTCTTGCCTGGAAAATCCCATGGATGGAGGAGCTTGGTTGGCTACTGTCCATGGGGTCGCAAAGAGTCGGACACGACTGAGCGATTCACTATCACTATCAAATAATAAATATATGTTTTATATATTGATTGATTTGTATATAGTATATGCTATATATTGCTATATATTTCATATTATATTTTTATATATAAAATATACAATATCCTATGTTATATACCATATATAATACTATAACTATATATAACATTATAATTATATATAACATTATGCTATAAATATGTTGTTCAGTCACTAAGCTGTGTCTGACTCAATATAATTAATAGATGTAACACACAGTATATTGTATATTTTTACTTGAATATAATTTTGTAAGGAAAATCAATTGTCAGGTGGGTCATTGAGGGGTCAGGGAATTACTATGCTTACTTTAACTTATTCTGAAAAGACCTCTAATGAAGGTTGACATTTCAAGAGCTCTTAGCATACAGAACTTGGCAAATGGGTCAGAACTTGGCAAATGGTATTGGAGGGGAACACATAACTTGACAGGGAATCAAAAATGAGAATGTGGAAACATTGGAATAAAAGGGTAGCAAGAAGTTTAGCTTGAAAGAAATGAAAATGTTTTAAGGAAGGGTAGTCAGGTGAGAATTAAAAGTGGGGAATTCAGTAGATACTGCCTTGATAAATGTGCAGTGAGCTATATGATTTGCATAAATGAATAGGTCTGAAACTTGGCATTTGCAATAGAATTTGTATTTTAAAGCTAGAAGGAAATATGGAAGGAAAAAGAACCTTTCGCAAGCATAATGAGCATAATGCTTTTACATGGACTTTTAGGGGAGTCAGCAGCTCTAAAGCCAGACAAAGATTCAAATCTCTGCTCTGCTACTTTTTTCCATCGTGCCCCTGGGCATATTAACGTTCTGAGCTCTGGTTTCCTCATGTATGACATGGGGAGAGAAAACCTTCCTGTGCAAGGGCTTTTTGTGAAATATAAAAGAAATTCTTGGAAGTCCATGGAATATTGCATCTACTCTGTGAATGTTAATTTCTGTATCCCTTTAATAATTGACAACATTGAGGCTAGAGATTAGGTGCTGTCTTTGAAAGTGAGATTTGGCCAAATTTAGGTGTCCTTTTACCTGCACGATTCCCACCTCCCTCCTCCCCGCTTACACTTTGTTGCCACTGGAGTTTGACTGACCTTGGTAGGCTTGGACGCATCTGGTCATGCCGGGTCACTAGGCAGTTTCTGGGAAGGCAACTACTCCTTTCTGTTGCCTAGAAAAGCCCCCAAACTAGCACTTGTGTGGAGGCAGCAAGGCGAAAAGATAATAAACTATTCCTGATGATACAGACTTTAGTCCAGTGGTGGAGTCAGAAAAGTATGAGATACTGTATAGTCATAAATGGCCGGCACACAGCAGATCTGAATGCAAGGGTGAAGGCATTTATTGAGGAAAAAGTATTTCTTGGTGAGCCCCTGAGTTGGGGAAGATAAGCCTTTGGGTTATTATGGATATAAGATGAAAGCTGTGTTTCAACTTAGAGATAATATTTCCTCCATCATTCTCCGGCATAATTACCTGGACATGAACAAGACACATGATTGAACTTTGAACACACCGGCTGGGATTCACAGGTGGCAGAAGCTCTCCAAAAGTCTGTGAGGTTGTTGTACACACTTACCTAAGCACACTGATGCTCCAGTGTTCTCTTAGTCACTCTGGGTATTTAGAAAGGCACTGGCTCAAGCTCCTTCTTTTTCCCCACTTGTTTTTTATGGCAAAATGTACAAGGATGAGCCTGTCTGCCTATCGTACAAGAGCCATGTGACTTGTGGTTTTGTAAGCTGCGCCGGTAGCTCTTTCCAATGTGTAATATCCACCCTGCTCTTTGGAATAAACCCTAAGAGCATATATGTAGATGTGTTGATGTGTAGACATGAGACATAGTCCCCTCCACTGGGGCTGCGGTCCTGGTGGACAGACGGGAAACAGACACGCTGAGTGGTTTGTTCTCAGACAGTAACTGGAAAGATTGATGTCATTTTATAGTCCGTATTTCACAATAAGGCTCTAAGCCTGGCTTTCTGTCCTCTCAGAACTGAACCATGTGCCCAAGCTTTAAAAAGAAAAACTAAAAGCAGAACATGAAGAATATGTTCCATTATAAGCTCAGGAGGGAGGTGAAAAGTTTAAACAAATGAAAAACAGAATCATTGTCAATGGTTGGCTATCGTGATTCAACATACTGATGCGCTCAGCCAACTGTATTTTGGGGGCAAAAGAAAATATTACATGCTAGAAGATAGATATTTAACTATTTTTCTGTAGCATGATAAAAATGCAGGCTTTCAGTCTTCTACTGACTCCTGTGTGCTACAGAGAAAGAGCTTTAATAAAGAGTGAGAGAACCGACCCCCGCCACAGGGGTATGAGCTGGTATAATCAGAGGAGGGAAAAGACCATATTATTTAGGATAAACAAGAAGGGGAGAGCAATTTAATTGGTTCCTGATGTCCCACATAACACAGGCCAGAGCTCTTAAAACCTAGTGGCTTATTTTTATTTGTGAATAGATTTGATTTTTTTTTTTTAATGGGTTTTCCATCTGTGTTGGTGGAATTCCAGTTAAGAAACTTCCATCCTGGCTGCTTTGATCTTGTGCTCACCTTTCAAAGGCATAAAAAGGTCTTCTTTTCCCTTTATGTAAAAGTACTTCCAGCCAATATTTAATATGAAAGAGATGTTTATCAGACTTGGGATGGGCATATTGAAGCTATTCAGAGGATGGGGCTTTCTTTGCTCATTTCTTCTTTTTGTCATACACACTCTGTTTTTTTCCTACCAGCCTAGGTCCCTTGCCTATACTTCCTGTTGTGAGTTTGCACACAGAGGGAGGTAGAGGTGGCAATCAATAAAGTTGTTAGTGTATGGATACCAAGGGGGAAAGGAGAGGGTGGGAGGAATTGAGAGATTGGGATGGACACGTGTACACTATTGATACTACATATAAAACAGAGAACTAATGAGGATATACCGTATAGCCCAAGGAACTCCACTTAATGCATCGTGATGACCTGAATGGGAAAGAAGTCCAAAAGGAACGGGATATATGTATATGCATGGCTGATTCATTTTGCTGTGCAGTAGACACTAACACAACATTGTGAAGCAACTATACTCCAATAAAGATGAATTTGAAGAAAGTGAGAAGAATAGGAATTCAAGAGGGGTTGCTACGTAAGGGACAAAGTGTGTTGGTCGCTCAGTTATGTCCGACTCTTTGTGACCCCATGGACTGTAGCCCGCCAAATTCCTCTGTCCATGGGATTCTCCAGGCAAGAATATTGGAGTGGGTTGCCATGCCCTCCTCCAGGGGATTTTCCCGACCCAGGGATCAAATCCGAGGCTCTTATTTCTTCTGCATTGGCCGTTGAGTTCTTTACCACTAGCGCCACCTGAGAGGCCCTCATGTAAGGGAGAAGTGTGCGAGTCTGGGCATGCTAATTTGCTTCAGTCATGTCCAACTCTTTGTGACCCTCTGGACTGTAACCCTCGAGGCTCGTCTGTCCACAGGATTCTCCAGGCAAGAATACCGGAGTGGGTTGCCATTTCCTTCTCCAGGGGACCTTCCCCGCCCGAGGACTGAACCAGTGTCTCTTATGTCTCCTGCATCGTCAGGCGGATTCTTTACCACTAGTGCCGCTGCGGGAGACATAAGAGACACTGGTTCCATCCCTGGGTCAGGAAGGTGGAGGGCTACAGTCCAGAGGGTCGCAAAGAGTCATACACGACTGAAGCGAATTAGCACATACAGGCAAGCACACTTTGCAATTATTCAATTGCGAAACCTCTGACTGACATGGACATGACTATTTCAGAGAGCTGACGATTCCAGTACTGTCTGCTTGCCAGATCTTGATGTGAACTCCAGACATAGAGGTGGTGTTTGGGAGACAATTCTCCGTGGGTACTGCTGTTCCTCTTCTCCCCTTCCTATCTCTGCTGCTGCTGCTAAGTCACTTTAGTCGTGTCCGACTCTGTGCGACCCCATGGACAGCAGCCCACCAGGCTCCCCCGTCCCTGGGATTCTCCAGGCAGGAACACTGCGGTGGGTTCCCATTTCCTTCTCCGAGGCGTGAAAGGGAAAAGGGGAAGGCCAGTCGCTCGGTCGTGTCCGACTCTGTGCGACCCCGTGGACTGCGGCCCACCGGGCTCCTCCGTCCATGGGGTTTTCCAGGCAAGAGTATTGGAGTGGGGTGCCATTGCCTTCTCCCTCCTTCCTATCTCTAGGAAAGCTATAAGTTATTTAAATCAGCAAATCAAATAGGTCTCTTTGTGAACTTTTGCAAGTAAAACAGAATGTGTTATTTTAAAAACCAACTGATGATGATGAAATAGATCTGTTTTCAGGTGAAAGAAGTTATCTAGTTCCTGGACACAAAGCCTGGTCATCTGAGACGATTCTGGAGCCAACTAACATTTTTCAGTCCACTTTCTACATAATGTTTTCTATAAACTGTGATACTCACTGGTTAACTTACATATAATTACCATTGTTTCTTATGCAAAGTAAACACAGTTATAGCGATTGTGTTTCCCCTAACATTTAAAGCAAAACACTCAGTGAGATAGAAAGGCCCCCACTTTAAGGAAAATGGAGTTTTGCAAAAATAAAACACAATAGAATAAATATTTGCACATTGAAAATAACCCTCTTACACTGTTGGTGGGAATGCAAACTAGTACAGCCACTATGGAGAACAGTGTGGAGATTACTTAAAAAACTGGAAATAGAACTGCCTTATGACCCAGCAATCCCACTGCTGGGCATACACACTGAGGAAACCAGAAGGGAAAGAGACACGTGTACCCCAATGTTCATCGCAGCACTGTTTATAATAGCCAGGACATGGAAGCAACCTAGATGTCCATCAGCAGATGAATGGATAAGAAAGCTGTGGTACATATACACAATGGAGTATTACTCAGCCATTAAAAAGAATACATTTGAATTAGTTCTGATGAGGTGGATGAAACTGGAGCCTATTATACAGAGTGAAGTAAGCCAGAAAGTAAAACACCAATATAGTATACTAACGCATATATATGGAATTTAGAAAGATGGTAACAATAACCCTGTGTACGAGACAGCAAAAGAGACACTGATGTATAGAACAGTCTTGTGGACTCTGTGGGAGAGGGAGAGGGTGGGAGGATTTGGGAGAATGGCATTGAAACATGTATAATATCATGTATGAAACGAGTTGCCAGTCCAGGTTCGATGCATGATACTGGATGCTTGGGGCTAGTGCACTGGGACGGCCCAGAGGGATGGTATGGGGAGGGAGGAGGGAGGAGGGTTCTGGGTGGGGAACACATGTATACCTGCGGCGGATTCATTTTGATGTTTGGCAAAACTAATACAATTATGTAAAGTTTAAAATAAAATTAATTAAAAAAAAGAAAATAATTAATTATTTGAACCTCAAATTACTATATAATTCCTTTAAGTTACAAAATGTAGTTTAAGTATACTTTTATTAACTGTAATTTAATTAGCATGCAACTTTTTAGTAACATTGATTGCAAAAAAAAAAAAAAGTAAATTTCTAAACAGTTTTCTTTTAGCTTTTTGTTTTTAATAAAACAGCCACCACAGATTTTGCCAGTGTTATCCACGTCTGCAGCCAACAGGTTTTGAAGAGATTGCTTCATTTTCTACTCAGACCTCTAAACCATGAGGAAGAGTGAAGCCTTTTACTCAGGGGCCATAGGATGGAAGCATTCTCAAAAAATAATTAATGAAATTGTCATGAAGGGTAAGGAGGCAGACCCATGTTAGTTCCTAAACAGCTCTTTATCACACGTTCCAGATGATGGAACAGAAATGCTGGAGTAGCACGTCAGCTATTTGCATGTTTCTCCCTGAATCAGAGGGAGGGGACTTTATGGGTCCCAGCTGTGATTGTTTTGGGGTTTCCTGGCTCTTTGCCATTCTCTAGGTTGTACTCTATGTGTCCAAAACTCAAGGGAGATTTTGTTCCAGCAGCTCTTGCCCAAGTGAGTTTTCTTTTCTTTCCTTTTTAAAAATTTTATAAAGAGTATTATATACAAGGTTCTGCATACTGCTATGTTCTTAAATGCCGGGTCAAGGTAGGACGGGGCTGGGGAGACAGAGCGGAGGAGGGAGGGAGGATGGGACAGAGAGAGGATGAATAAATGAAAAAAAAAGGAGGAAGAAAGACTAGAGACCAGAAAATGAGCCCACCGTATTCCGTTAATTTCCCGAGAAGGAGAAAAGGAAGAGAGAAAGAAAGGAACAAAAGAATCAGGAATTCAGAGCACTGAAGGCCTTATCTATTTTTACTTCTTAAGTTTTAGTGCATATCATAATCATCTGGGAAGCTTGTAAAATGGAGAATTCTAAGACTCCTCGATGGTCTCTGATTTATCTGGAGCTCAGGAATCTGAATTTTTAACAAGAAACAAGCTAATAGTCTTAATAATGTTGAAGGGCAGTTCCTCCCAGGTATTGGTGCCTGTGGAAGTTGCCTGAAGCAAGCCTCAGATCAGATCAGATCAGATCAGTCACTCAGTCATGTCCGACTCTTTGCGACCCCATGAATCGCAGCATGCCAGGCCTCCCTGTCCATCACCAACTCCCGGGGTTCACTCAGACTCATGTCCATCGAGTCAGTGATGCCATCCAGCCATCTCATCCTCTGTCGTCCCCTGCTCCTCTTGCCCCCAATCCCTCCCAGCATCAGAGTCTTTTCCAATGAGTCAACTCTTCACATGAGGTGGCCAAAGTACTGGACTTTCAGCTTTAGCATCATTCCTTCCTACGGGCACATAATTAAGTCACAAAAGCAGAAAGAAGAATGAACATTTGAGAGGAAACCAGGGGAATGTGGTCAGAAGAGCGTGTTTGGAGCAAAACAAGAGACCTCTTGGGATGCAGGAGAAGGAGGGTTAAAAGAGAAAGTGAGTACCAACAGAGATTCTTTTTACCTTCTAACATCCAGATTTGCCTGATGAAATGAAATAGAAGACGGGAAAATGAGAAGACATAGAAGATGACCAAGTTGCTGTTAAGGCATTAATAAAATTAACCAAAACTTAAGGCTGAATTCCTTGCTCATTTAATAAGTCCTCTGTCCCAATATTTACCTTTGTGATACTTACTATATCATAGGAAAATCATGAGAATGTATTATTAGAAATAAATGACTGAATTCTTTGCCCTTTTTCCAAGAAGTTCTACTGAGGCAACTGCCTTTTATTAGAGAGGAAGATGGAATTTTAAAATAATTGAAGAAAATTGGATCCGGAAGAGATAGGATCTAAAGTTGCCAATGGAAAGATGGAAGCCTGTTATTGCCCACCTCAGAAAACTTCAAAATGTCAAAGTTCAAATGTCCATTTTAAGAGTTTAGAGTTCAAAATGGTATCTGGTTAGCCACTGATGACTATAAAATTTCTTTGTATAAGGGACTTGGAGGCAGAAATAGGTTTGGGAAGGAGCTGGAGTTGGGTTTGTATAGCACTTTACATAAGTTTGAGAAAGTCAGCTGTTCACCTCAAAGAGTGAGGGGTGATGGAAATTATTGATGGTAGGTGGGGTGGCTAAAGCCATTCCAAGTCCAGTCTCTTTTTTTGAAGTTCCAGTAATGAGGCTGCTATTCCCCGAAGCAAACTCACATAAAGTCTCACTAAAATAGCTGTGAAACCACAGAGAAAATGAAAACATGGGTGTTAAAGAGACAGATAATCAATCGCCTGCATTCTGGAGGGGACTAAGCTGACTACAAAGACATTGAAATGACACATGCACACCTTACCACCTGAAAGAAAGCAAGGTGGGCATTTTCCCCCACTTCAGCAGATGCTCACTGGTCTGCCAGTCCAACCAGTGCCCTTGGGTCACTCATGTGAAGGCTCATAGGAATGTCTTGATCCCCTGAACGGCACATACAGGTCTGGGAAGCCATCTCTCCAGCCACCTCCTCTGCTGATGCTGTGTTATAGCCCTCACACATCACACATTGATGAACTTTGCATTGGACAAGTCTAGATAGGGCTTCCCTAGATCCAGGGAAGCAGTCCACTAGCTCCAGGGTCCTCAGTTTCCCTGATGATTTCTGGATGTTTTTTTTTTATTTGACACCTATGCTAATAGAAGGAAAAATGAGATTCCCAGGCTCTGGCTTCATCCTTCTTTTTCCGCAGACTCCACTAGGAAAAGAAAAGATGGACTTTTCACTCCTTCCTGTGGTCTTTGCTTTCTGAGTTCTCCTTGCTTAATACTTGTAGTGGAAGTCTATGATCAAATTAGTTGTTAGGAAAGTGAGATCAAGGAATTTAGAAAACCCTTTTCTCTCTGGGCAAAGCCATTTGACAGAAACTGAACACTGACCTTTCTTTCTCCTGCATTCCTGCTGTTAGAAGTCCTAATTACCCCTAACCATCATCCAAATCAGATGGCTGCCCAAAAAGGACATTAAAATATTTCAAAAACAGTTCATCTAGCACTTATTTCTCCAGTTTATTGTTTTAAAAGTGTCACTTGTTCTATTTAGAGGCAATTATTGAATAAACTGAGTAAACTGCCCTCTTAAGACTTGCCTTTACCTTCCCTTCTGTCTGGGATGTGGCCCTCCACCACTCTATCGCCCCCTTATCCACTTTCCTCAGATCTCTGTTCGTGTGCCATCTTTACAAAAGGTCTTTGCTGACCGTGCCGAATCACTCTGCATTCGCTTTTCTCTAACCCCCTTCAGAGCTCTTATTGCTACCTGACACGTCATCTGCTTGTTGGCTGACACTCTGCTTCCTCGCATTGGACTGTAAGCTCCCTGAGGGATGGCTATACTTTGTTCACTGTTGTGTCTCCAAGGCCAAAAATGGGACTTTTCTGCATTTATTCAGATGTAGCTTGTTTTCTCTTTTGACCTCATTTTGAGATGACTTATGAATGAAATTACAAGTCACTTTTAAACTCCCAGAAATAATTTCATGAAGTTATTTTGAAATTTTGTAATACTGCCATGTATTTTAAAATGTTGCTATTTTTTATCTGTAGCTGTCAGTTCAAATTGATTTCTACTTTCTTTTACTGTCTTAAAATCTTCTTGTACTTCCAATAATTTTTACTTTAGATAAGATGATGTGGTACTGTTTGATAACCAGTTGCCTCATTGCATCTTTTTGATAAATATACCGTTGGTTCATCTGAACTGCCCATCTTTATCTCATTTCATTTTTTCCTTGACTGTTATTTATTCTGATCTTAATAATGCCATTCCCAAGTTTTAAACTAGCATTTGCCTAGTATTTTCCTGTTCTGCTTATTTTCAAATTTTTATTTGTTTTAGGTCTGCTTCTTTTAAGCAGCAGATAATTGTTATTTTACTCAAACACTCAGCCTTTAAAAAAAAAAAAAAGCTCTGTACAGAGCTTTTCCATCTTTGGTTGCAAAGAATGTAATCAATCTGATTTCGGTGTTGACCATCTGGCGATGTCCATTTGTAGAGTTGTCTCTTGTGTTGTTGGAAGAAGGTGTTTGCTATGACCAGGGTGTTCTCTTGGCAAAACTCAGCCTTTGTCCTGCTTCATTTTTTACTCCAATGCCAAACTTGCCTGTTTTTCCAGATATCTCTTGACTTCCTACTTTTTCATTCTAGTCCCTAACCTGTAATAGAGTATAATCTGCAAAAATACTGAATCACTATGTTGTACACCTGGAACCAATATTGTAACTCAACTACACTTCAGTTTAAAAAAGAAAGAGTCCCTGGACTTGACGGTGAATGGTATTCTTCACTGGTACCCTCCCACTTACTTTACATTTCTCAGGCTTCATCAATATGCTGGCCCGAGTCTGGTGCAGGTATCTTTCCCTGCAGCTCCTGCTGTGTCTTTAGCCTCACAGTGGTTACCCTGGGCAGTACGTACAGTCAGTGGGAATCATGTCTAGTCATTCAGGTGAACTCCCTGAAAACCCCACCTTCCTGCTTTCTCCTGGCATAGACTGAGGCTGGGGAACAGGATGCCATTAGCAGTTAGGGGCTGTTGTGCCATCTCTCATACTGGGCACATCTGTCCCTTCTTGTTAGTGTTTCTCTGTAGAAACCACATACTCAGAATCTCCTTATTTTTAGCTGCCAGCCTTAGTAACCCATTTTTGTAAAACTGGAAAAGTTTTCTTCAACACCCTATTATCTCCCTTTCACTATCTCCTGTATTAAAAATTCTATTTCTTTGCTTTTTACTGGGTATTGATAATGATCACTAACATTGTTAAATATTTTATGTATCAAATATTTAGATTTTACATAAATTACTCATTTAATCCTCATGGCAATCCAATGAAGGAAGCACTATTTGCTTAATGTCATAGATAAAGACTTGGCACTTAGAATCAACACCTAGAAAAGATAACTCGCAGCACAAGAAGAAATAGCTAAAAAGGAGTGGAGCTAAACTTGAGCCCAGATCATCTAACTGCAACCTCTGCAACCCCATCACAACACACACTGTTGTTATACTGTTCTAGGAGAAGTCCAGTGGTGCCTCTAACCCACTAATTTTATTCCCAGAAATGTTCATTCTGCCACTTGTCGGTTTTGCTCTTATTTGTTTATTTGCAATCATATTTTTTAATCTATAAAAATTCATTCTTTCTTTTCATGATTACCTTCTAATATTGTCTAATGGAAAACCATTTTATCTATACATTGTCCTTGAAATCTCATTGGGAGTTATCAGTTAGAATTAAAGTTCTCTTTAGTTTCCCCCCATGACTAGTATTAATAGAGGTAATTTTCTCTGACTCTTCAGAAGAGAACCACTCTTCTGTCTGGTGGCAGAATCTCTTCTTTCATCTAGTTATTTCTCACTGTCCACTCACTTATGAGTGAAGGGTTAGAATAATCGGCACCAGAGGCCAACGTGGGTTTCCTTAAAAATCTTGTTGGATTGTGTTGATCATCCCTTGGTAATCCTCTTCTCTTCCTGCCTCGTCGAGGGCAGGTAGGTGTAAAGATCCTGGATAAGCTGAGTTGGCTGGGCTGGGTCAAAAATTTTTCTTTTTTTTTTTTTTTCCAGATGTGCAAGCTTAGAAGCAGACCTGAGGAACAGTCTCAGAACTGCCCCTTCAGTGAGTTCTTAGGGGCCAAATTCCTGCTCAACTTCACTTGTCCCAAATGAAGTTCAGATTGAATGATATGCCAACCCGTCTGTATGTGGGCCACTCAGAGTGGCTTTCAACATCCTGCGGTTTGCTCTCTGGTGATTGATCCTCAACCTGCCACTCACACAGCCTTTGCTCTTGGGATTCCAGGGACATTGACGGCAGGTTTGAAATGTAGTTTCCAGTGGGAAACAGGAGAGGTTACATGACTAAGCATGAGTGGGGTTTTATTGAAATATTGAGCTGTCCCTGCCACACACCCCCACCTCCCCATGTGGTTTTGTGGTGGAAAGTTTTACTGAGCAGAATTTTTGACTTCACTCTACTTTGGAAGCCTGCTACAGAGAATTGTCCATTTTATATATCTGAACTGTTCTCACCAAACCAAGTATGAAAATAAACACCAGAATTGGCCACTCTGTACAACATTATATTCATTTCGATTCATTATTGTGGTATAATGGTTCATGACAATATCAATTAACATGACATCACAGTACTATACCAATTTACTCAGGGAGAGGAGAGGGCATCTAACTTAAAGGTAGCCAGTCCTATAAGGATACCTGGAACCAAAAGGTTTTGTCCAAACAGGGATAAGCTGGTCCAATTAGATTCTCACTCTGAATAGTTCAAATGAGGAAATATAGTGAGAATCAGAAGTGGCAGGAAGAACAGAAGATAAAAGGGTGTATGGAGGGATCTTGAGATAGTTTAGAAAGTACCATCAAGTTAAAGTTATGAAGAAGCAGAAAACATTTCAGTTAAATCAAAGATGTACAGTCAAGGGTGATTAATCAGTTGATAGTAGAAGAAGCAAGAAGACACAGAGAAAACAGAGATGGAGGTAACAATGGAGCCACATGAAAGGCTGTTTTACAGCAAGTACTACCAACGTGTTGCTCTCTGAGATCCAGTTCTAGTCTCTGTGAGGTCACTCAGAGCAGTGGAGTGCACATGGACGGATGTTCAGCAATTACATCCTCTGACTTTTGAGGGAAGATGATTGGGTTCTTAATCATCAGACCATGTGCATTTCAGAAGTTGAGAAAATAGAAAACTGTCAGATATTCTATGGGAAAAAAAAATTTCTCAACTTTCATTTTCCCTTCTACTTGATACACTTAAAATTGCAGTGAGAGAGACAGCATTTTGTTCTGAAATACTCAGTGAGCATCACTGGCAGTGTAGTTGAAGTCTTCCTGGTAATTAAGAATGACACAAACATATTCCTTACAAAATCCAAGCAGGCAAATCTTTCAGATATGAATCAAAAGAAATTCAAATAGCTGAGGGGCTTCTCTCTTAACATTTGAGCAGAAACAGTTTTCAATACTGTTCGATAAAAATTTCAGCTTGATTGTTAGAGGAGAGGGCTTCCCAAGTGGCGCAGTGGTAAAGAATCCACCTGCCAATGCAGGAAATGCAAGAGACATGGGTTTGATCCCTGGGTTGGGAGGATCTCCTGGAGAAGGAAATGACAACTCACCCCAGTATTCTTGCCTGGAAAATTCCATGGACAGAGAAGCCTGGCGGGCTATAGTCCATGGGGTCACAAAGAATCAGACACGACTGAGCAAGGTCTGAGGAAAAAGCAACAAGGTGATCGCTGCAATAACCTATAGAACCTAAAAAGACTAAAAGACCCTGACCAGATGGAGTGTAATTAAGGAGACATTGTAGGATGGAAACTATCTGCTCTGAAAAAGTGGAGAAGGCTATAGTGAAAGACTCATAAAACAGCAATATTATAATAGATGCTAAGGAGCTATAGGAAAAAAGAGCCCTAAAATACAGGGGCTCAACTAACAGACATTTATTCCCTGTCAAGAAATGGTCTAGAGGTGAGTAGTCCAGATTGGTGGGAGAGGAACATTGTTTCTTCCATCCTATTGCTTCTCCAATCCCTAGGGTGTTGTCTTCATTAATCCTTTGAAATTGGATCCAGATAGGAGAAAGTAAAGAGATGGAGGGCAGGCAATTTCCTTTCAAGCAAATAATATAGAAGCTGCCTACATTTCGTCCACTCATACTCTTCCACATCCATTGGTGAGAACAAATCATTTGATCATAATGGCTGTAAAGTAGGCTGGGAAGTTGAAGTAGCTCTGAGCTGAATGCCCACATTTCAGGTAAAATTCCATGGTTAAGGAGTTAAATGAGCTTTAGGAAGCATCACTATGAACAAAGCTAGTGGAGGTGATAGAATTCCAGTTGAGCTACTTCAAATCCTAAAAAACGATGCTGTGAAAGTGCTGCACTCAAGATGTCAGTTAATTTGGAAAACTCAGCAGTGGCCCCAGAACTGGAAAAGGTCAGTTTTCATTCCAATCCCAAAGAAAGGCAATGCCAAAGAATGCTCAAACTACTGCACAATTTCACTCATCTCACATGCTAGTAAAGTAATGCTCAAAATTCTCCAAGCCAGGCTTCAACAATACGTGAACTGTGAACTTCCAGATGTTCAAGCTGGTTTTAGAAAAGGCAGAGGAACCAGAAATCAAATTGCCAACATCCGTTGGATTATCGAAAAAGCAAGAGAGTCCCAAAAAACATCTATTTCTGCTTTATTGACTATGCCAAAGCCTTTGACTATGTGGACCACCACAAACTGTGGAAAATTCTTCAAGAGATGGGAATACCAGACCACTTGCCCTGCCTCTTGAGAAATCTGTAGGCAGATCAGGAAGCAACAGTTAGAATTGGACGTGGAACAACAGACTGGTTCCAAATAGGAAAAGGAGTATGTCAAGGCTGTATATTGTCACCGTGCTTATTTAACTTATATGCAGAGTATATCATGAGAAATGCTGGGCTGGATGAAGCACAAGCTGGAATCAAGATTGCTGGGAGAAATATCAATAACCTCAGATATGCAGATGACACCACCCTTATGGCAGAAAGTGAAGAAGAACTAAAGAGCCTCTTGATGATAGTGAAAGAGGAGAGTGAAAAAGTTGGCTTAAAGCTCAACATTCACATAACAAAGATCATGGCATCTGGTCCCATCAATTCATGGCAAATAGATGGAGAAACAGTGTAAACAGTGGCAGAATTTATTTTGGGGGGCTCCAAAAATCACTGCAGATGGTGACTGCAGCTATGAAATTAAAAGACACTTACTCCTTGGAAGGAAAGTTATGACCAACCTAGACAGCATATTAAAAAGCAGAGATATTACTTTGCCAACAAAGGTCTGTCTAGTCAAGGCTATGGTTTTTGCAGTAGTCATGTATGGCTATGAGAGTTGGACTATAAAGAAAGCTGAGTGCTGAAGAATTGATGCTTTTGATGTGGTGTTGCAGAAGACTCTTGAGAGTCCCTTGAACTGCAAGGAGATCCAACCAGTCCATCCTAAAGGAAGTCAGTCCTGAATATTCATTGGAAGGACTGATGTTGAAGCTGAAACTCCAATACTTTGGCCACCTGATGGGAAGAACTGATTCATTTGAAAAGACCCTGATGCTGGGAAAGATTGAGGGCAGGAGGAGAAGGGTATGACAGAGGATGAGATGGTTAGACAGCATCACTGACTCAATGGACATGAGTTTGAGTAAACTCTGGGAGTTGGTGATGGACAGGGAGGCCTGGCATGCTGCAGTCCATGGGGTTGCAAAGAGTTGGACACGACTGAGCGACTGAACTGAAGGAAGAAGCAAAGAAGGCTTTCTGGTAACCACTAGCAGCAAGCCACTCTGAGATGATCCATACTAGGGATTAAAACTCTTTAAAAGTTTGGAAACCCAGGTCAGTAATGTCTTTCTCTAAGAGCCCAAAGCCATCTTTGTGGGTTATGAGCCAAAAGGCAAGTCTGTGAAGTCTGGTACAACAATGCAAATGGAACCTTTTGGTTACCACCGTAAAACTTCAACTGTTGTTGAAATCATGTTTTCTTCCCTTCATCCCCAAGGGTTATATGTGAAAGTCCAGAATATTTTCTTTGCTTTTCTAAAAGGCACAATCTAGATCCTCTCTTTTAAGGCCCTGAAAGATTAGGTCTGCTCAGGGAAATCCTCAAATCTCAGCCTTCTGTTTTCTCCAGAGCCTTCATCAAGTGCTCCATTGTTTCTCCTCACAAAGGAACACAGGCAAACCCCCTCCAAAGGGGCCGAGAACTCCAAGTTCTCCCCTTCTGCCATAACTTCTTGGGTAGCTCAAAAAGCTTAAATAAATATTGGAATTTATTGGCTTATGTAATGTGAAAGTTCAAGGGACAGACTACAGGTACACTTTGATCCAGGAGTTCAAATTATGTCATCAGGATATTATCTCATTCTCTCTCTGTCTCTCAGTGCTACTTTTTTGAGTGTTGGCTTACTCCTCTGGCAAGTTCTCATTCTTGTCGGCCTCCAACATTTCAGGCTTTCAGTTTCATAGCTCTTATTGTAGCAGGAAAAGAAGAGATACCCCTTTCTGCTCAGCTGAAGTAAAAGTATCCAAGATTGCACATCAGTGGCTCTGATAGGGTCACTGGCTCATGTATGAATCAGTCAGTGTGACTGTGGAATTGGGTGCTTTGAATGCTCAGCACTACATTAGAGGAAAAAGTTCAGCGTATCATCTTTGCATGCTCAGTTGCGTCCAACTCTGCAACCCAATGGTCTGTAGCCTGCCGGGCTCCTCTGTCCATGGAATTTTCCAGGCAAGAATACTGGAGAGGGTTGCCATCTCCTACTCCAGGGGATCTTACCAACCCAGGGATCGACCTCACGTCTCTTGCGTCTCCTGCATTGGCAGGCAGGTTCTTTACCAGTGTGCCTGAAAAGGTTAAGTCAACACAAAATGGTAGAAAGGAATCTCAGAGTGCTGTTAGCAGAAGGGAGCATGGATGCTGGGCAACAAAACCACAACAGATGTCCTCGGCCTATCCCTTTGCCTATGAAATTGACATATCCAAACTGGTCTTATAATAGGATAACAGTTAAATATTTGCCTTTGAATAAGGATATTCTCTAAAGGCCTTTAAACTACTTAGTTCCCTGAGCCTTCCTCCTGCAGTCATACTGCAAATTTGTCATTAACATGTCCTCATGTCCTTTCATCTTAAGGGCAGACATATGCCTTCTTACAAGGACCTACTGATTACAAGTTACATCACAGTAAGTGCCATCTTGCAGCTGTAATTTCTTACAGTTTTCATCTTACAGCCTGCTTCCATTTTCTGTAACTTCTTGTTTATTCCTAATGAAATGAATTACTTAAAAAAACTTCACGTCCCACTTGAATATGAGGGACACCAAAACTAAAACATCTGTAACAAGAGTAATTTGTAGAGGATTTCAAGAAAGAAAATCTCTTTTATTTCTTAAGTAGAATAATAGATCTCTCTAAGATGCAGTGGAAGCTGATGCTATTGACAGTTGGTTCTATACCCTGCCAGTCTCAAGGGCATGGAATCAATAAGACATTTGCTCAATAATATCAAAATCTTGTTCACATTAATGAGGACTGAACAGGGACTCCAGGTTTACCATTGTTCTCTTGGAGCAAGCTAGATTAGTTGGGACTGTAAATGTAGTGTAGGGTGAGGTAGTTAAGACTCTCAGACTTTTTTCCCCAGGATTGAAATTCTACATCTACCACTCACGGCCTGTTTGACCTAAGTTACTTGACTTAACTATTCCTTAGTTTCTTCATCTACAAAGTAGAAACAATAATAGTATTGAGCTCACAGAGTTGATGTGATGCTTTTATGAGTTCATATATATAAAATATTTAGTATAGTGTGAGAACTATGAAAGTAAAGATCCATGTAAGTGCATAGTGAAGAACCTTGTTAGCTCTTACTATTTACTTTTAATGAATGTTCATATATAAATATTCAAGTAAACAAAGTGAGGGAAGTATTATTCAGTAGCAAGTTCCTTGAAGAAACAACTAAAGCACAAAACTCACATTTTATTTTTATGAATCCTGCCTAAATTACCCACATCTGAGCGAGAAAGTGGGAATGACATATTAATGGAAAAACAGGCTAATAAGCCTAACCTAGTTTCACATTCGAGAGGTGGAATAATTTATGGGAAAGCTCTCTAGGCTTCTAAACGCTGCAGTCAAATCACTGTATGGAGAAAGCTACAAAATCAAATTCCAAACAATGAAAACATCAGTTTCTTAATGGAACAGTTCCAACCATCTGGCATTCATATGTTTGCAGGGAGGTTATTGTGCAGACATAATGACCCAATCCCACCTCTAGGCAAGAAGCTTTCATGAAGGAAGTTTACTCTGGCCATTTGTGGCTGGTTAATATTACCAGAAGAGGGTTTTTTTTTTTTCCCCAACTGTTTCACTGTTAATGTTTCAAATTTGAACTTTTTTTTCCAAGAGAACAGAGAAAGAAGGAACATGAGATATATTTGTAGAGTGCAAAGAGAGAGTAGGAGATTTCAGCATCTCAGTAATAAGTTTTTTCTTGAAGGCAATTTTTCAAAAAGAGGTGCCTTGTTGCATAGGCTGGATTCAGTCTTGCTGATAATCTATTATCTCTTCTAAACAGATTTAAATTAAATATTAGATCATCTTCTTATCATACTTTAACAACTGATTTTGAATAGAACTCAGAACATAGAAATAATGATATTTCACTTTTCTTTGAATGAACTGGAACTTGACCTACTGTTGAATGTTCATTCACTCACTTAAGATTAATAATCCAGTAAGTATTTACTAAGCCTCTACTAAGTGCTAGATACTGCATGAGGCATACCTGTTTAATAGAGTGTAAAAAGATGAGTTTTAAGAGTTGAAAACAGGTATAATAAAAAGGGCAGTTTGATATAAAATGTTAACAGCATGAGAGATTTTTATAAGGACAAAAGGGAGACATGCACAAAAATTTAAAATTCAATGTAAATAAAATCTACATTGGAGTGATTAGAAAGAAAAATAAACTATGGATAATAAAATCAATCAAGTGGATTTCACACTTTATAAGCTCTTCTAAGATGGAGAGCAAAAGATTTTTTTAAAAGGCAAAGAGATAAAAATGACAAGAGAGTAACTGAATAGAGACCAGAGAACAAAGAGCTAGTGTATCGATAAGGCTATTCCTGAAGGAGATATAACAAATAAAGAAAAGGCCACAATTAACTATATAGTAGAAGAATGTTTTCTGAACTTATTGTATAAAGTTATAAAACAACTTATACATTTATTATATAAAGACCTATGTCTGTAGATTTGTAGTTTCTAGGTTACAACGTTTACTTTTTCTTTTTTTGAAGAGAACAGAAAATATTCAAAGATACACAGAGACTAAATATATGCTACCATAAAGCCTTTTTGAGAAATGTAAAAATTAGTCCAAGTGACTGAGTTGTGTACCAAATTATTGGGGCTTCTCTAGTGGCTCAGTGGTAAAGAATCCACCCGCCAATGCAGGAGACATGGGTTCAATCCCTACTCCAGGAAGATCCCACATGCCTTGGAGCAACTAATCCCCTGTTCCACAATTATTGAGCCTGTCCTCTAGAGCCTGGGACAGAGCTCACAATTACTGAGCCCATGCACTGAAACTACCGAAGCCCGTGCTCCACAACAAGAGAAGCCACCACAATGAGAAGTCTGCCCACTGTGACTAGAGAGCAGTCCTCACTCGCCGCAACTTGAGAAAAGCTTGTGCAGCAGCAAAGACTCAGCGCAACCAAAAGAGATAAACATATAAACTTAAAAGTATAATGAAAAATTTTTTATTGAAGAGAAAGAATAAAAAAAATGCATTAAACATTCAGCACCAGAAACTAAGGAGATTTACAAAAGGAAGTCAGTAGGAAGGATTTAACTATGAACAAAACAGCTAAAGAGATACACACCAGGAAATGAATAGAAATGATAAATCCACCCTAGATCTGTTTCTTTTTTTGTAAAGAGTTAAAAAAGGCCCTTAGCAAAGCAACTCAGTAAAACACATATACAGACACACGCATCATCTATAGTACTAGGATAAATGGTGAAGACTCTAACAATTCTGTTTCAAGCAATTTGAAAATCTCAACAAGAAGACTATTATATGGCGATCATTTAAAGATAAATAGGACAGTAACTGTGGAAGATAGCTGTGCAGGTTGGGTTCTATGTAGATGCTGAGGCTGAGGCAGGAGAACAAAGAAAGCGCTTACTGCGGAGTACCATCTATGAAAGGAAAAGGAGGAGAAGCAGAAGAGGGCAGAGGGAGCTACCCGACTCTGTTGGAGGCCCATTGAAGTCCTCACTAGCCCAATATGGATATGGGGAACACAGATGGTCCATTAGAGAAGTCCCTCATTAGACAAAAATGGCTACACCCTTGTACCACACCACTGCTCAGTCATTGGCCTGGGTTGACCATGAGAAGACTGTAATCTTGGCTATCATTCTGCTCACTCATTGCCTAAAGGGATGCCCTAAGAAGAATGTGGTCTCACCTTAAAAGCTACAGGGGACCCTCAAAGTGCTGAAAGCCATAGACCATCCACTAACCACACCCTTTGCAGCTGGCTCATGAGTTTTTTTTCTTGGAATGGATTTGAATGGCACATCTCCACATCTGCCGTAGTCCACTGCTTGCTCCACGTGGATCTACTTCTCCAAACTTGCTGAAGGGAGCAGCACCTCCACACACACAGTGGGCTTCTCTTCCTGAGGAAAAACTTAGAAAACAGAGCTTAGTGGGATTAACCACAGCCTTCATCGCTGCAGTTCATCTCAGGGCCATCACTGGTATTTACCTTCCTTCCCCCCATTAAACATTTTAAATTTCTCTCACTCTCAGCTAACATCTCCAGTAGTCCTTGTAACTTACTTCATGGGGTGACCCTGTGTCCTTAGTAACCACACACTTCTTTAATTGCTGTATTTGTCCATTCACACTCACAACTGGGCAAGGGAATACATCAAGAGGTACCTACCTGAGTCACGTGAATTCCACACATTTCCCTCCCTGTCCCTGTTAAGTAACAGTGGTTATTAGGTGTAACTGACCAAAAATAGTCTTCTCCTGTGAATTATCAGTGTGATGTATTCCTTAAAAATGGTGATTACACTTCATGTCTGCTGGACTTTACATAAAAGAATCCCAAACTGCCCACGCAGTACTTACAGCTTGTAGTTCAATGGGACTTTTGCTGTAAGACTTGTGCCACTGGTAAGAGTTCAGAACTTCTATCTTGCAGATCCCAGAGTTGTGTAAAGAGAAGCACAAAGTCTGAGAGTGGGTCATTGAGATTTATGGTAAGTGGGGTCCTTGGGGTTCCTTCTGCTTCCGCCCTCTAACTTCACAAACCCATTTTTTTTTTTTTTCTAATTGGTGATAACACACCACATAAAGGTCTCTGTGCCAAGGCATACAGTGCATCCTAAAAGATAATTTCCATCCTTGCAGGCTGTTGTCTCCAAGTTAGTGATTCAGCTGTGTCTTCAACAAGACATTCTATCCCCTCCACAGGAAGTTTTTGGGTGGGGTGGTATGTAATAAGACTACATGGTCCATTCTTGTGCCTTCTTCACTGCAAACTGAATGCCTTGGTTGAATGTTGTATGGGATTCCAACCTTGTAGATCAGACATGCCATAAGCCCTGGATAGTGATGCTGGCTGATACCCTTGAGGGCAGGAAAGGCATATCCAGAAGAGATGACCATTCCTCTGAAAATGAACCACAAACTCTTCAAGGATGAAAGAAGCCCAACCTAGTCAACCTTCAACAAATTACCAGTTGGTCTCCTTAAGAAATATTTCATACTAGAGGTTCAGATGTAGGAATGTCAGATCACCTTACATGTCTCATGAGAAACCAGTATGTAGGTCAAGAAGCAATAGTCAGAACCCGACATGGAACAACAGACTGGTTCAAAATTGGGAAAGGAGTACATCAAGGCTATATATTGTCACCCTGGTTATTTAAGTTATATGCAGAGTACATCATGTGAAATGCTGGGCTGGATGAAGCACAAGCTGGAATCAAGATTGCTGGGAGAAGTATCAATAACTTCAGATATGCAGATGACACCACCCTTATGGCAGAAAGCGAATAGGAATTAAAGAGCCTCTTGATGAAGGTGAAAGAGGAGAGTGAAAAAGCTGGCTTAAAATTCAACATTCAAAAAACTAAGATCATGGCATCTGTTCCCATCACTTCATGGAAAATAAATGGGGGAACAAGGGAAAGAATAACAGACTTTATTTTCTTGGGCTCCAAAATCACTGCGGATGGTGACTACAGCCATGAAATTAAAAGACACTTGCTCCTTGGAAGAAAAGCTTGGACAAACCAAGAAAGCATATTAAAAAGCAGAGACATTATTTTGCTTCAAAGATCCATATAGTCAAAGCTATGGTTTTCCCAGTAGTCATGTACAGATGTGAGAGTTGGACCATAAAGAAGGCTAAGCACTGAAGAATTGATGCTTTGAACTGTGGTGTTGGAGAAGACTCTTGAGAGTCCTTTGGACTCTAATGAGATCAAAGCAGTCAATCCTAAAGGAAATCAGTGAATATTCATTGGAAGATCTGATGTTGAAACTGAAGCTCCAATACTTTGATCACCTGATGCGAAAAGCTGACTCATTAGAAAAGACCCACATGCTGGGAAAGATTGAAGGCAGGAGGATAAAGGGATGACAGAAGATGAGATGGTTGGATGGCATCACTGACTAAATGAACATGAGTCAGGCTCCAGGAGATGGTGAAGGACAGGGAAGCCTGGCACACTGCAGTACATGGGGTTGCAAAGAGTCAGTCACGACTGGGCGATTGAACAACTATGACCAGAGGCTCAGAGTTGATCCATGCTATGTCTATACTTCAGGCTTTGATTTGGTCTCCTTAGCTGGCAGTGTGGACATTCAGAAGCAGCATTAGAGAGATCAGCTTTGGTAAGTGGGAGTCGGTTCTGTCATACTCATGCTTAGCCTCCCTCTCTGCCATGGTAGCCACTTTATTCACATGGCCTTGGTGGTGCCGACAAAGGTTGGCTCAGCATTCCTGCTTGTGGAGATGAGCAGGAATTCCACCTCTTCCCTCTCCTTTACCAGTTGGAAGAATTATGGAAGGGAGAGGATCATGTTCATTCAAGTTCATCTTGGAATATATGATGATACTCAGTGTAATTGACTCTTGTCAAAACCTATCCCTAATGGGTCAGATCTATGACCTCTTAGTGTAAATTCCTACAAGTCAATTCAGATCTCTCTCTGGGAAGAAGTCCAGTTATTGTTATTGCTGTTCATCTTTTAGAAACCTAAGCTCTCAGAAACAGATTCTTAGATAACTTTTCAGAGATATTTTTTCTAGATATTTTCTCAGAAATTGGAGATAAATTAACCTCATCAGCAAATTATATCAAGGCTCAATTGCTATTACTTCCTTCCTCCTGATCATACTGCATCTTCCCAGGGGTTTTTTAAGTATCCTGTGTTGCTGTTTCAACTGTGCACCCGCCTCCCCCCCACCTTTGTGGCTCTGTATTCTGCATATTAGCAGCGACTTCTGTGAGGTCATGTCTTATCTGTAGAGCCGTCCTCCCAAGGTTGTGGCTGTATTTTATATCAAGTTAATTTCTATTCTAGATTTGTAATCTTCCCATGGTGCAGATACAGGGTGGCTAAAGGTTCTTAGCAATCATGAATAAGATTTCATACCTTGAAATCCTAACCCTTAGCACCTCAGAATGTGACTGTATTTGGAGGCAGGGTCATTAAAGAGATAATTAAGGTAAAGTGAGGTCATAAGGGTGAACGCTAGTTCAATAGGACTGTCTTTATAAGAAGAGACTAGGGCACAGATACACACAGACTGAGGGGAGACCAAGTAAAGACATCTGGAGAAAAATCACCATCTGCAGGCCTAGGACAGAGGCCTCAGAGGAAAGAATCCTTGACCTTGGACTTTTATCCTTTAGATCAGTGGGAAATGAACTTCTGTTGTTTAAACTACCCAGTCTGTAGTACTTTGTAATGGCAGCCGTCTGTTCTCAGGATACACAGACCTCTCTCTGTTGCTCTCCCACTCCAAGAGTATTGTTTTTCCTTCGGGTCTATACATACTGTTTATGCCTGTAAATCCCCATCTAGGAGGTCAGGTTTTTCTATAAAGATTTTTCATTTTTCTATTTTCTCTTTTGTTACATATTTTCCTGAGCAATGAATACAGAACATACGATTCAACAGTGAGAGAAGGAAAGTGGAACTACAGGAAGAAGAAATTGTAGAATAAAAATCTCAAAATTTTGGGCATATTTGGTCAATTGTTTGGTCATATAATTATTATATTCACTAAAGCCAGAAGATACATGCTATTAATTATATATTTTATGGTTATATAAAATTAGAATAGTAGCCATGGAAAATCACAGGCTTCATACATAGGAATAATCTACTGACTTATTATTTAAAAACTTTTAAAATTGAAGAATAGTTGATTTACACTGTTGTGTAAGATACTGGTGTATACCGCTGCTGCTGCTGCTGCTAAGTCACATCAGTCGTGTCCGACGCTGTGCGACCCCATAGACGGCAGCCCACCAGGTTCCCCTGTCTCTGGGATTCTCCAGGCAAGAACACTGGAGTGGGTTGTCATTTCCTTCTCTAGTGCATGAAAGTGAAAGGTGAAAGTGAAGTCGCTCAGTTGTGTCTGACACTTAGCAACTCCATGGACTGCAGCCTACCAGGCTCCTCCATCCATGGGATTTTCCAGGAAAGCGTACTGGAGTGGGTTGACATTGCCTTCTCCTACTGCTGTATACTACTGATTCAATTATACATATATATATCTTTTTAATTATAGGTTATTATCAGATATTGAATATAGTTCTCTGTACTATATAGTAGGAACTTATTATTTATCCTGACTTATTATAAAGTTAATTTTTCTTAGGACATGTGTATAGTTTATCTCAGTTTTTTATAGGAGTACAATCATTCTCTAGGATGTCATAGTGTTTATATATGTTCATTCACAACAGTAGCCCCCAGAGGATGTATGTGATGGCTGAGTATTATTCCATAACAGTTTGCCTTAGAAATACCATTGTATGGATATATCCAGATAAGTATACTTGTGTTTTAAAGTATATTATTTGGGTGTAATTTACAAATAATCAGTTGCATCAACATTAAATGTTCAGTTCAATGAGTTTGTACACTTAGTACACCCATGTTACCACCACACAAAGCAAGATATAGGATAGTTCTCCTACCTCAGGAAATTTCCTTGTGTGCCTCTTCTGTCAATCCCCAGTCCCTTGGCAACCATTGTTCTGTTTCAGACATCACACATGAGTTTTACCTGTTCAGGAACTTCATAGAAATGAAATTGTATAGCATGCACTGTTATGGATCTAATTTTATTCAGCATGTTTTTGAGATTCATCCATATTGTTGTGTATATCAGGAATCTGGTCCTGATATTGCTGACTAGTCTTCCATTAATGTCCATAATTATCATTTACTCTGTGGGATTTACTCTGCCTCTTCTTCTGGCAGAGTTAATGTTGTCAGAGAAGTCAGGCTGATTGGTAGAGGCATTCAGTTAAATGTAACCAGTGCTTTGAGGTAGAGTTTGTACAAAGAGTTTGTACATTAGAGTTTGTAACATCTCTAATGTGCCCACTTCTGACAAATGCCCACTCCAGAGGGCAGGTCATCAGAAATCTCTCCTTTTCTCAGATCAAGCCACAGTCTAGGTTACAGGGTATCATTGAACCCCTGAGATTATAGTAAAAATGTCTATGTATAATATATATGTCTATGTATATATATATTCATAGACTATGTATTTTATTCATATATATATATGTATATATAGTATACATATATGTATATCAGTTAAGCCAAGGTAACAGAGTTCTCAAATATAGTGGCTCAAAGAACAAAAAATTTCTTTTTCATATGAAAATCCAGAGAGATGTTCAGGTTGGTAGAGAGGCTCCATGTGGACATACAAGCGTCAGGAGTTTGGCTGCCTGCCATCTTTGATTGGTGGCTTCCAAGGTTGGCGTGGGCATCACCATCCTCATCAACAGAAGGACAGAGAACCTGAGGGAGCACACATAAGAAGAGTCTTTGGTAATCCTAGACTCGACAGAAGTCTCTTTTGCTCAAGTTCTACAGGAGATAACTCAGGTATGTGGGCTTAATTAACTGCAAAAGAGGCTGGAAATCTAATCTAGCTGGTGTCCTAAAAGGCAAGAATGGATACTGTAGTTACCTCGTTACAATGGAGAAGGAAACGGCAACCCACTCCAGTACTCTTGCCTGGAGAATCCCATGGACAGAGGAGCCTGGTGGGCTACAGTCCACGGGTTGCACAGAGTCGGACACGACTGAGCGACTTCACTTCACTTCTGTTACAATGTGTACTGTTGTTGTTGTCGTTCAGTTGCTAAGGTGTGTCCATCTCTTTGTGACCCCACGGGGCTGCAGCATGCCAAGCTTCCCTGTCCTCCACTATCTCCCCAAATTTGCTTAAGGTCATGTCCACTCAGTCAGTGATGCCATCCAACCATCTTATCCTCTGTCATCCCCTTCTCATGCCTTCAATCTTTCCCAGCAACACTCTTTTCCAATGAGTCGGCTCTTCGCATCAAGTGACTAGAGTATTGGAGCTTCAGCTTCAGCATCAGTCCTTCCAATGATTATTCAGGGTTGATTTCCTTTAGGATTGACTGGTTTGATCTCCTTGAAGTTCAAGGGACTCTCAAGAGTCTTTTCTAGCACCCCAGTTCAAAAGCATCAGTTCTTTGGTGCTCAGCCTTTTATATGGTCCAACTCTCACATCCATACATGACTACTGGAAAAACCATAGCTTTGACTATATGGACCTTTGTTGGCAAGTGATGTCTTTGCTTTTTAGTATGCTGTCTAGGTTTGTCATAGTTTTCCTTCCAAAAAGCAATCATCTTTTTAATTTCATAGCCACTGTCATGATCCATGGTGATTTTTGCAGACCAAGAAAATAAAGTCTTTCACTGTTTCCATTGTTTCCCCATTTATTTACCATGACATGATGGCAAAAGTATGATTATAATCTAAATCATAGTCTTGTTTCTTTTCTCTCTTTTCCCACTATCAGCCTACTGTGTGTGTGCGCTAAGTCGCATCAGTTGTGTCTGACTCTGCAACCCTATGGACTGTAGCCCACCAGGCTCCTCTGTCCATGGGATTCTCCAGGCAAGAATGCTGGACTTGCCATGCCCTCCACCAGGGGATCTTCCTGACCTAGGGATCAAACCCATGTCTCTTACATCTCCTGCATTGGCAGGCAGAATTTTACCAGTGGTGCCACCTATAAATCCACTAATTTTATTACTGATTTATAGAACTAACTTTTTGTTTTGTGACCCTTTGTATGATTTTTTTTATATTTAGGTCTATTTTTAACTCTAAAATTATATATATAATACACATATATATTTTCTTCTTCATTCCCCCCCACCCCCAACCACCACATCATTTTAGATCCAAAGCTTTTAATTTGGGTGAAGGGGACTACAAGAAAAAGATTGTTTGACCTTGATCTATTTCAGACATTACCCAGATTATTCATGCAGAAATAGGTGATAAGAAAATGGTGAGCAGAGAGAGACTCTGTTTAGGGCTCTCATTTCACCGCAGTCTGGTCCTCATGCAGGGCTGCTGCACACACAAGCCCACCTTCTAGTCTCCATTCCTAGAGTCTTCTGATGTCGCTATTACCCTGAAGAGTTTTATTTGTTGTTACTACACTGGGCTGCCTCACCCTCCTCTGCCACTAGCCTTTTCAAATAGAAAGGTTCTGAAGGAGAATGATTTCTTTCTGGTCAAGGGGAAAAACACCAGAAGAGGCATAAATATACCATTTTAAAAAGGAAGAAACCTCTGTCTGAGAGGCATCTGAAAAACTTCCCCAAGCAGGCTGAATTCTCAGGGTATTGTTTCACAGAATATACTTTCTACATTCACAGACTGGAGGGAAAGTTTCCAACAGATCTTTTTTGCTGATAGTTTTGATTACTCTCTAGTAAAAAAATTTCAAAGGCTTTTTGCCAGACAGAAGAAATGTGGGGAGGCAGAGGGAACTGGCATGATAGTAGCCCCCTCTGAACAAATAATAGAGCCCAAAGTAGTGACAGCCAGTGTTTCAGTCCTAAATGCTTTGCAAATTATAGTCCTTGGACCACTAGATAACAGCAATAACCTGACAAAGTCTACTGTTATCCTTTAAGATATTAACGTAAACCGTTCTGGAAGTATTCCCCACTCAGATTCTCTTCATTTTGCTAAAAATATTTTTTCTCATGTTTGACAGCACCACTGTCTCTGGGTCTCTGCCTCTGCTGAAGTCATTTGAAGAAACAGATCTAGAGAAACATTGCTCGGCAAAGGATAAGAGAGAAAGGTTAGGACAAAAAGCATTAAGTTGCCTATCCAAGAAAGGGAATCAGTTTGAATGGCAAGAGGGCCACAGACAGATAAAAACATTAAAGAGAGTATAATCAAGATATCCTTCTGCATCTCTTTTGAAATCACATCATCTACTTTTGTGTCTGAAGTCTGTTCAAATATATTATCTTACTTTGATAAAGGCAGCGTGGAACCCAATAAAGTAGACTGAATTAGTATTATCATCCCATTTTACAGATGAGAAAACTGACTTGTTTGAAATGTAGTACTTATTTTGATGGATTAATCTCTGTAATGAACTGGATTCTGTATCGTATTTCATTTTCTCTCTCTGTTTACACATGGGCATACAACCTAGAGTTGATTTTAAAGTTATTGAACGAAACCTGGGTGCAGAGCAGTCTCCTTCAGGCAGGCCTGCACATGTCAGGGAGACAAGTCTGTCCAGGCTGACCTTGTACTTTGCAAGGCCAATAAAGAGGAAATAAAATTTTTTAAAGCAAATAAATTGGAACTCTTGTATACTCATCTTGTGTGGACAGAATTCCTCATTTGATGTTAGAAAGGACCAGAGAGCAGTTTGGTCAGTTAATATGTAGTCAAAGCAGAAGCAGCCATATTCCTGAAATAAATATATTGGAGGTGAAATAAATATATATATTGGAAACATTCAAGCTGAGGGCTCAAAAGAAACTCATTCACACTTTACCTTTGATTTATGAGGAAGGCCTAAACATAGAAATAATTAACTTGTAAATTAATTAAATGATTATTTGATACTATTTACTGCTATATTAATATAAGTATTTTTAATAAAATTCAATAAAATTTTAAAGTATTCTTTTTGCTAAATATAGAAGTTTTAGTATTGAGAAACCCAAAAGTAAATACTGAGTGTTTAGTAGAAAGACAGGAAAATTAGCTAAGTGAGTTTTCTGAGTCGGGTAGAGCTATACTGCAGAGTACATCATGAGAAACGCTGGGCTGGAAGAAGCAAAGCTGGAATCAAGATTGCCAGGAAGAAATATCAATAACCTCAGATATGCAGATGACACCACCCTTATGGCAGAAAGTGAAGAGGAACTAACAAGTCTCTTGATGAAAGTGAAAGAGGAGAGTGAAAAAGTTGGCTTCAAGCTCAACATTCAGAAAACAAAGATCATGGCATCTGGTCCCATCACTTCATGGGAAATAGATGGGGAAACAGTGGAAACAGTGTCAGACTTTGTTTTTTTTGGGCTCCAAAATCACTGCAGATGGTGATTGCAGCCATGAAATTAAAAGACGCTTACTCCTTGGAAGGAATGTTATGACCAACCTAGATAGCATATTCAAAAGCAGAGACATTGCTTTGCCAACAAAGGTCCATCTAGTCAAGGCTATGGTTTTTCCAGTAGTCATGTATGGATGTGAGAGTTGGACTGTGAACAAACCTGAGCACCAAAGAATTGATGCTTTTGAACTGTGGTGTTGGAGAAGACTCTTGAGAGTCCCTTGGACTGCAAGGAGATCCAACCAGTCCATTCTAAAGGAGATCAGCCCTGGGTGTTCTTTGGAAGGAATGATGCTAAAGCTGAAACTCCAGTACTTTGGCCACCTCATGTGAAGAGTTGACTCAGTGGAAAAGACTCTGATGCTGGGAGGGACTGCGGGCAGGAGGAAAAGGGGATGACAGAGGATGAGATGGCTGGATGGCATCACCAACTCGATGGACGTGAGTTTGAGTGAATTCCGGGAGTTGGTGATGGACAGGGAGGCCTGGCGTGCTGCGATTCATGGGGTCGCAAAGAGTCTGACACGACTGAGCCACTGAACTGAACTGAACTGAACTGGATAGTTGAAAACAAAAGTCCTTTTCAAGTATATTCTTTCTTTTCTTACCAATATATACTTTGTATTATACTTAGATTATATAGTGGATGTTTTCGTATTCATCCTGGTGTATTAGAGTTTAAGATCAGCTCTCATTGTTCGTGTGATAAGAGTTTTTATATACTTTCTGCATGTTGTAAATGAACATACTAGCACTGTGCATGTATTAAAATCTATAATTTTTCACATTATCTATTATAAAAGAAATTATAAATTGGTAGGAAAGGGGGAAAGGCAGTCATTTAAAGCTGATTTTTTAACAAAGGGGATTTGATGCATTGTTTGAAAAAGGAAACAGCCTAAGATAGTAATTGACGAGCAGTTTGGTTTTTAGCCTTGAGCATCCTGTGAAAACCACGAGACCAACTCACTGAAGGTTCTCAGCAGTCAGTCACTTGGGGGAGGTGGTCATATTCTCTTCGAAGCTATACCTCACTGGAAGCTTGAGAAGTTCTCATGCCTTCCAAGAAGTCTTCCTCTCCCCACTCGCTGCGGTTTCCAGTGACCTCTCTTTTCTGCAAAGCCCTAGGTTACCGAGTGACCGGCACCAACGCAGCCCTCCCTCGCGGTTCTGCCTTTCTTTCTTACAGGTAGTTGGATCAGTCCTGCCAAAGTTCCTTGGCGTGGCCCCCACGTGCCGTTTCAGGCCAGAGTCTGCAGTGTTTACTAGTAAGCAGCTACTTTTGTTGTGCTGCGGCTTTAGCAGTGAAGCCAGAGGCAGAGAACTGCCAACACTCCTGGAAGCCAAGGGTGGTAGATGGTAGGGGTGGCGCGGCAGGAGAGCACTCTCGTCCTCCCTGTGGCCGCCCCCAGCCGTGGACTGGGAGGTGTTCAGAACCCGGGCGAGTTTCTCCGGCTGCCTCTTTCCGGAGAAGGATCCCCAGGCCTTAGTCCCGCACCGCTCCCGCCCACATCTTCAGGTGTGTATTCCCCGCCCTTAATTACTCTTCTAAAATTGATAGTTTGTACTTGGCTTGGCGAAGTGCAAGTGCAAACTGGGAAAGCGGAAGAGAAATGTATAATCATGGATATGGAGAACTAGGGGTGCACAGTCATACATTTGCTTTGGTCTGCAGACCCAGTCAGTCGCAAACTCAGAAATGGAAACGTGTGCACCTTTCGGGCAGCAAAATTGACTCCGCGTTCTTCGCAGCTTCGAGTTAAAAGCTGCGCTGGGAGAACTGTGCCTGCTGGAAAGTTTGGACACTGAACTACGCGAGAGGCCAGACGTTAGGGGTTCCGCGGGCCCGGCAATGTCTTCCAGAGCTTTTCAAGTGGGAAGAAAAGAGCGACAAAATGAAAATGCAACGTGTGGGGGTGGCCACCCGAGTCCCGCAAGCTGCCGGTCGCAGAGGTGAGCGCGGGAGCGGGTGCGGGGTGGGGAGATGGAGTTGGAGGCCCTAGGGTCTCGGGCCCCGGGTGGGTTCTCTCCGGGTGGGGAGCGCTGGGAAGATGATGAATGGGAGGCTTGAGCTACCCTCCGCCCCCGCTCTGCAGACGAGGCTGGAAGTCCAGCAACTGAATGGGGGAGGAGGAGCGCCGAGGGTCGGGGCTCGGGGGGCGTCGCGCCAGGTAAGGGAATGAGCCAGGGGGAGGGAGTCGGGAGGTGCAGGACTTGCTGACTTGTGCTACGTGGAGCCAGCAGAAAAGAAGGAGGCGGAGGAAGAAGGCGGCCGGCGTCGGCGCGGCTCCCGTGGCCCTCCCTCGGCACCCCCTCCCCCGCCGCCCCTGCCAGCGCGCCAAAGCCGGAGAACTCCAGGCGGAGCGGCTGTAGACGCTCCCCGAGCCGCGACGCCCCTGTCCCCCAGCGGAGCCCGCCCGCTGTCGGGCGGCCAGGGTCCCCGCGCTGCTGAGCCCTTCCCGGCCTCCCGGCCGCGCTCGGGACCCCGGCGGGGTGGGCGCAGGGGGCGGCCCCGCTCCGGGCGACGGCCGAGGGGCGGGCGGAGGGCCGGGCTCGGCGGGCCGCGGGGCGGGGGCTGCGGGGATTGACCGCGCAGCCTGAGGCCAGCCTGGGGGCGGCGGGAGCCGGACGCGAGGCGGCGGCGGGCGCAGGTAAAGGCGCGGGCGCGGCGCGGGAAGACTGTACCCTCTGAGCGCCGAGCCTGCGGCTGCCGGGTCCCTTCTGCGGCCAAAGGGCGTCCCGGGATCGCGCTTCCAGGCGGCAGACGCGCTTTGTGGCTGTGGGTGCGTGCGTGCGTGTGTGTGTGTGTGTGTGTGTGTGTGTGTGTATACGCGCGCGCCTGTGCCGGGTGTGGGTGGTTGTCTATGCCCGCGGGCCAGCCTGTAGGAGCGAGGCGCTGACGGCCTCCCCAACCAATTGACCGAGCCCCGGGAGAGCAGTTGCGGCAGCCGCCCGGGGCCCCCGCCCTCCGGTCCCCAGCGCGCTCCGGGGCCCACGCTGTGCTCTGTGCCTGCGATCGGGACCCGCCCAAGTGACACGTAGGTGGTCCCCGCTTACCTGGGACTGGGTGGGGGCACAAGAAGGCAGGCGGGGGGCGCTCGACGTCCTCCCCAAGCCGTGTCCGGGTGGACTTGGGCCGCCGGGGGTCCTCGCGCCCCGCAGCGCCGGGTTCCCGCACCACTTGCTTCTCACCCCTACTCAGCCGTCTCTCCCGGCTGAGGACTTTAAGCTTAAGTTTCTGCTCACCCGCCTAATAAACACGTTTATCAAGTAACTGGGAAGTCTAAAGCAAGGGAGGGACCTGGCTTTGAGTTGGTGGTTTTGAAATCGACGGGCTCCTTGTGTGTGTGTGTGTGTGTGTGTGTGTGTAGGACAAGTTTGTCGTGAATGGACTTAACCATTTTTTCTTTGCTGCCATTTGGACTTCGATGTGTAAGAATGACGGTATCCAGGACTTGTTGCTGCCTTCAGTGTGGGGCCTGAGATTCCTGCTCTCTGCTGCTACTTCTCTTTCTTTTCCTTTTTGTTGAAATCTATGGAGTTTTTGTAAACGTGGGTTTCCAGTGAGCGCTGGCTTGTTAAAGTTTCACTGTGAACGCATTGTTTTCTATTGGAATAAACACATATTTACAAACATGAATCTTGAAACAGGTAACTGCAGTTAGGAGAGCAAAATCCTCTATTCCTTCAGGCTTTAACAGTCCGAGTTTTTCACCTATTTGCTTAAGTGTCATTTGCCCAGCCTACGTATAACCGTGAAGCAGGAGGTCTGTGATTCAAAGTTTTCAATTCCGGTTATAGAGAGACTGCACTGGAAAACCTGCAAAGTTCCTTCTCCTAAGAAACTATTTCCTTGACAGATAAAGAGTAGTAAAGCCCCAAGGAAAAAGGGTGTGTACTGGAGCTATGCTTATTTGGACGGCACTAAATTGTGTTAACACACATATGTCATCCGGTTGTTTCTGCCCTTGATTCTCCAATTCAGGGAGACTGGAGAATATTTGTCCCAAATGCAAAATTGTGAATAACGATCACCATTATTAAGACTGCGTTTTCCTTGATACGGTTTAATTTGAGGATAAAGAAGCCAAGTAGCCAGAGAAGAGGTAGTGTGTGGCAGGAAGATCAGGCTGAAGGACCAGCAGGAGGACTGGGTTATCACAATAAGCTACAGGCACACCACGCCCCCTAGCGGTGCGACCTTAGCCAGTTGGGTAAACCAGTCCTTCTCCCTGCCTGTGTCCTCATCTGGAAAATGGAAGGGTTTGATCATCTTTGCTGTTCCTTCCAGCTCCTTGCGATAACTAGAAACTGGAGGGTGGTTATCCCATGTTAGAACAGTAGGAAGTGAGTAAAGGGGAGTATAAACCGTTAGTCTGGGAGGTACGGGGGAGGGCAAGCAGACTGAGAAGGTGTAAGAAAACCAGCAGTGGGAGATGCCAGGAGAGGGGGAAAAACAGCTAGGAGTTGATTTTTCCTCTGTTTTTTTGTTTTCCTCATCCACAAGGACATCAGTAATACCTGCTCCCTTCCCACTCCAGTCAGTCTTCCATTACCCATTTTATTTAAAGTGGGTGAGCCTACTTAACCATAAAATTGACCTGGAGTTCCCAGTCTGACCTAACCAATTTCCCATTTGCATCATTGTCTGGAGATGAGCAGTAGCACTCCGCTGTGGGCACTCAGTGGATTTCAGAATCCCTGCAAGTGATGGGGAAAGATATCAGACATGGGAATGTAAGTGGCCACCCTTTTCAACACCTGCAGTTTAAAACATCTATTTTTATTTGAAGCTAACCTTTTCTGAAAAGTAGTTTAAGAAAAAAAGACTTTACCATAAACTTTGCAAATTTTTACTGAATCTATTCTGTTAAGACCTACTGAAAAATTCAAAGAAAGTAAAACTCTCACTTGGTAAGCCTTTTTGATACGTAATGACGGTCAGTCTGAAGTTCATGATTTTTAGGCCCAAGAATCTTATTTCAGATGCTCAGTCAGGGAAGCTGCAACCTGTGTGGAGTATATGGTATCATTTTCACTGGGAAGCTTTAAGTGTCCAGCAAATAAAGACCTGAATTTTGTTTGAGGTCACGATTTTATATCTGTGCTTGATGTGTGGCCTGTTTTCCTTTTCTTTCTTTGTTTTTGGTACCCGTATGGATACACATTTGAGGGACATGATCTATTTTAAGTGAATTGTGATACCGTAAAACTTGGTTTAAAGTCTGAAAGCTTGCTCTGGCCTTGCTAACTCAGCATCTTGTTTGGTTTCTAATTTTTACATATCACGTTACCTTCCCAATCCGTAGCGTGTTATTTAACTATGTCATGGAGAGCTATTATGGATGCCTTGGAGAGTTGGGAGAAAAGGAGGATATTTTAATTGAATAAGTAGTTACTGAATTCCTTTGACAGTGGCAGAGACAAGGATGAGAAAAAGGCTCTAGAAAGAGCTGCAGTACAGAGGGAAAAAATACGGCCAACTTCCAGTATATAGCAGCTGGGTTGCATAACTAGGTGGCAGCCGTAGAGTCTAAGAACCTTGGCATGCCAGGGAAGGGAAAACTGAATTCTGGCTCTGGGAAAGACTTCACAGAGGAGCGTGAAGATGAAAATGATGTGTCTCTTAAAAGATGAATAGTGGGGCGTGAACTTGTTGTTGGAATCTGGAGTAATGAAGCTGGAGAGGTACAAGGTGATAAATTGTGGGGGACCTTGGATATTATTTTAAGGAATTGTGCTACCTAGGGATGTGGAGGGGCATGTGTGATTTAACCCTATGATGCAGGAAGACACTGAGTCACAAATCCGGGGCGTAGAGAGGGCTGAAATGATTGAGAGGTGCCTGGGCCGCGATTCCATTACATTCCTTTGTAAAACTCAAGGGCGAGTGAGTGTTAGGGCACTGCTGCCAGCTTATGCAGATTATATAAAGGTTACAGATTGGCCCCAAATTGACAGTGCTCTTTTGAGAGATTTAATATAGTGAAAAGTAATGATGTTTTTGTGTTACACCTGGACCTTGTGAGGCCCTTGAAGCATGTGGTTTAAAATTGCAGAGCTGACCAAGAAAGCCTTTTGTTTCCTTTTGTTTTTGTTTAGGGAGGGGCCTGCTAGTTAATACTAATTTAAACATGACTAATGGCAACTGACATTCTCAACCCTGTTTATGTTATACATAGTGTTTAACCACGGTAATTGAATATTTGTAGCACAGAAGAGAATTATTACTAGTTTAAAAATGGTGTTGACACCCTTGTAAAAGGTCAGGGTTAAGGAGAGAGGAGAAAAACACTGTTGCTGTTACCTTGAGGATTGACACAGGCCCCCCAGAGCCTTTATTAAGTTTAACCTCCAATGGAAGGAGCTTGACCAGTTCTGTGAAAGTGAAAGTCACTCAGTCATGTCCGACTCTTTGGGATCCCTGTATAGACCATGGATGCTCCAGGCCAGAATACTGGAGTGGGTAGCCTTTCCCTTCCCCAGGGGATCTTCCCAACCCAGGGATCAAACCCAGGTCTTCCACATTGCAGGCGGATTCTTTACCAGCTGAGCTACAAGGGAAGCCTTGACTAGTTCTGTAGATGAATACTTAAGAACCTTCTTTCTGGTCATCTGCTTTTTTTTTTTTTTGGGTTTGTTTTTTCCCACTAAATCTCTAGAGCTGAGGTGTGTAGCTCATTATCTCTAGACAGGAAGAATCTCTGTGGGCTTCTTTTGGGAGAGACTTCCAGCAAGGTGGCTCAGATGGTAAAGCGTCTGCCTACAATGTGGGTGACCCAGGTTCAATCCCTGGGTTGGGAAGATCCTCTGGAGAAGGAAATGGCACCCCACTCTGGTACTCTTGCCTGGAAAATCCCATGGACGGAGGAGGCTACAATCCATTGGGTCGCAAAGAGTCGGACACGACTGAGCAACTTCACTTCACTTCACTTCACTTCCAGCAATTCTGGAAGTTTCCTCTCATGTCCCAGTACCTCCTGTCAAAGGTGGGAGTGGGTAGCCTTTCAGCTGCATGTCCAAGGTGGAACTGACTGGAGTTATTCTGCTGCTGCTGCTGCTGAGTTGCTTCAGTCATGTCCCACTCTTAGCGACCCCATGGACTGCAGCCCATCAGGCTCCTCTTTCCATGGGATTTTCCAGGCCAGAGTACTGGAGTGCGGTGCCATTGCCTTCTCCGTTATTCTTCTAATTGCCTTCAAATCTGGGGGTGCTGGGCCAATAAGGAGAAAGATGATGAAAGATTTGGCCAGTTGCTTTGTACCATCTTCTGAATACAGTTTGAATGAATGATCCTCCCAACTGTGTGTTTTATCTTCCACAAGCGAACTTGGGTTTGCAAGTTTAATCAGTTAACTTAATTAAGGTGATTAGTTAAGTTGAAGGAATCTTAAGTTTTTTGTTTTTTGGGGGGAGGGAGAAGGGAAGTGCTGCTGGTGGTGATTTTATTTAAATTTCTTGGCCTTTTTTTCCCCCCAGCAGGTTAGTGTGATTTACAAGTAATGTCGTTATTGACTTGGGGGTGGGGTGGGGCAAAGAAAAGTATCTCAGTACTTGGATGTTGGCTCCTGTTATCTAATCAGCACTATAGAAACTTTAACTTTGAAGTTCATGTAACATTCAAATTTCTTCCAGAAATGAGAGGACTGTTTTACTACTACATGGATTTAGGTTATACTTTTATTTCTGTGGTACTATTTTTAAAAAGTGATGTAATGACAGGGCAGACTCTCAAATTTAGTCCAGTGCTAAAACAAACATGTGTAAGCCTGAATGAGGTAAATCAGGTTGTTTGCTTTATTTAATATGGAGACAAAGGAAAATGATTTCAAAACCGCCTCTTTGTCTAAAAGAGAGAAAGTTGGACTAATAAAACCTGGTTATGGATCTCTCTGGGGTAGGATTTCCAAGGCTGAGACTGTTGTTAGGGGAAATCTTGTTCATTATGGCCATCATGTGTGCCTTTGCTTCTTAAGGTTTAGGATTCATTATACAGAGAGGGCTACTGTGAACCATTCCTTCTTAGCAAGCTTTCCTTTTTCCATTTTCTTAAATTTCAGACAATAGACTGGATTTGACTTTATGTAAGTCCTCTATACTCGACCATGCTTTCAGTGGTTCTTCGTGACCAATACCCAAGCTGCCTTCATTCTGAAACTCAGCCCTAACAGATATTCTTGGATCTTTGGAAGGAGAAATGATCTGGGGTCAGAGGAAACGAGTTCTATTCTACTCCTAGCAGCACTGAACTATAACCCTGCTATAACGCAAGCATTGTGCTAGGTACTAGATGGAGGCAGGGAGTGGGGGTGAATAAGCAGGGTTCCTACCCTCCAGAAGAAGCTGAGCTTATAGACATAGTTACATGATGATTGCAGTTCAGGGTAATAAGTGTGATGAGGGAGATAAGCTCAGGGTACTATGGGGGCACCAAGCAGGGGCCCTTGCTTCTCGGGTGTGGGGGTGGGGATGAGGCTCCTAGGAGATGAGGATCTGGGAGGAACCTCAGAGATGAACCAAGAGACCCAGAAGAGAAACAAGAGATGAAGAGAGAGGGACTCAAGAGGCTTTTTATTTCTAGTGTTGTTATTGCTGAATGGGTCAAAGTTGCTTTCTTTTTATATCTGTAAAAAAAGAATGTTGCTGTTGTTTAGTCGCTAAGTCATGTCCGACTCTTCTGTGACTCCATGGACTGCAGCCCACCAGGCTCCTCTGTCCATGGGATTCTCCAGGCAAGAATACTGGAGTGGGTTGCCATTTCTTTTTCCAGGGGCTCTTCCAGACCCAGGGATCGAACCCACGTCTCCTGCATTGCAGGCAGATTCTTTACCACTGGGGAAGCCCCTGTAAACTAAGAATGGGCACTGATACTATCTGGTTACTAATTCTAGATTAGTTTACTTTTTCCTTGATCTTGAATTTGCTCGTTTACTCCCGGTGCAGTAGGTACCGTGTACGGGGGACCGAATGGTGGGAAACTAGACATACAAAGTCCCTTTCCTCAGGGAGCTTGCATTCTATCATATTACGTTAACGACGGAGGTTCTTCTGAAACAGCTTCAGATAAGGAGCATGTTTGTTGAATTGTTTTTCAACTTTAAGAATGTTTTCTTCAAACTAGGCCCAGTGTTTTCAGATCAGTTTGCTTTTCTTGAGAAGATGAGAACGAGATGGATTCCAGTATTCTCATTTTCATTTTTTAAACTTGAAATGTTTTTACCTGGATTTACCAGTTGCCAAGTCTAGAGACAGACATAACTTTGTGTCTTATCTGTAGCCCTGGCTTGCTTCCTTCTCATTTTGGATATTCTTAATATCGACCCAGTTTGTGTTTGAGGTTCTTTATTCAGTTGATGACTTGCTTCCTAGAATAATCCATATCTAGCCTTGGTAGGAAGTCAGACCTATTTTGAGGTCATGCCATCA